>NC_142886.1:44442000-44798000 GCF_051225735.1 Oryctolagus cuniculus | reverse complement strand
GAAGCTCCTGGCTCCTGGCTTCAGATCAGCACAGCTCCGGCAGTTGCTGCCATCTGGAGAGTAAACCAGCGGGTGGAAGACTTCTCTTTCTGTCTCTACCTCTCTATGTAACTCTTTCAAATAAATAAAATATTTAAAAAAAAAAAATAAGAAGACACATGCAGAAGACAGCCCACAGCAAGAAGGGGCCAGAGAAATTCAGCAAGCTTGCTCTTTTCCCAACTCACTCTCTCAAGAACTAGCACAGCCAGTGACACGGATATTAATCCCTCCCAAGGACAATGCCCCATGGCCTAACGACCTTGCACTAGGCCTCACCTCCTAGGTTCTACGACCTCAAAACCAGCACCAGGGCACCAGGCTTTCAGTGCATGAACTTTTCAAGGATAAACTACCCAAAACCATAGCAACTGTTATTGAATTGAAACTGGAGACAGACACTGAACAGAAAGAATCTCCATGAAGCAAGCCCTGGATAAGATCTACCTTTAAAAAAAACAAAAATTTCATTCATTTGAAAGGCAGAGTGACACAGAGAGGGAGAGACAGAGAAATCTTCCATTCATTGATTCACTGCCCAAATGGCCTCAACAGCTGGGGAGTTCCAATGGAACTCCCACCTGGATCTCCCATGTGGGAGGCAAGGGCCCAGGCACTTGGGTCACCATCTGCTAGATTCCCTGGTGTATTAGCAGGGCGCTGGATCGTAAGGGGAACAGCCAAGACAAACTGGAGACTCTATGGGATGCTGGTGTTGTAAGAGGTGGCTTAACCCACAGTGCCACAATGCTGGCCCCAAGACTTCTTCTTTGAAGTAAGAGAGTTACTGGGTCCTGCTGTCTCTGAGCTAGAGCGCTGTGTGCATGGAAGCCAGGGGACCACCCTCCAGCAGCTATGACGACCAGGGAGGAACACTGACTTTCTATCTCATGGTGCTGATGAGTTCTACGACAGTTCTCTCTCCTGACCAAGGCCCACTAGCAGACACCCATCTTCTGAGATGCCAGTGGGACGGATCCTGTCGTGTGACGTGTCACATCACACAGTCTCGCTGGAACAGGCCCCTTTAAGGCAGCCTGAACTCTTCACCCCCTCCCTCCAGTATGACCTTTGTCCAAGGGTTGGGTGGAGGGATGGTGACAGATCAGGTAGAGTTCACGGCCATGTTTTCCTTAGACATCACTTAGGTGCACACAGATCCATGCTGTGCCTTACAGGGGGTGTGAGGGAGAACTAGGAAATGTGGCCCTCACTTCCATCCCCTTCATCAGGGACTTTGCTCCTTGGAGGACATCTGGCCATGTCTGGAGAGAGTTGAGATTGTCACAACTGGGGTGTAAGTGTGCTACTGGCACCTAGGGGTGGAAGTCAGTGATGCAGCCAAACATCCCAGGGCACAAAGGACAGCCCTCTACAACCAACAAAGACGCAGCCCCGAGCGTCAGCAGCGCTGACTGAGAACCGTCCCGGATCCCATTCCAGGGCTTGCTTAAACATCTGGCGGCTGCTGGCACCTCACTAGTCTTTTGTGTTTCCATAATGACAGACGGCTCAAGGAAGAGGGGCAGAGGGGACTCAACCACGATTACCACTATGAATCCAGCAACGACACTCACTGCCAGACAAACCACGAACAGAAGGGCCGTGTCCGCCCCTTGGATCAGGTGTATGAGACTTGTGTTAAAATAACAAACAGTCTAGTTCAATCTAGGCCTCTGCCGCCCCACGACGACAGCAACGAGACACTTCAGCTGTCAGGACGGGCACGTTTCCACGGGATGAAGGTCCTTCATTCCAAAGGGTTTTTGTTTTTCTTTTTCAAATTAGGAGACTTCACGTATACAACTAAGCATTGCAATTGCAAATCATAATACTAAGTTCAGACTTACATTAAATTTGAGCAAGATCCGACTCAAGCCCTCATTTACGCACCTGTCAACACGCCGGCGAAACACGTCGCGCACCTTCGACGCCCAAGACCATGTGCTCAGCACAGAACTGCGAATCAGGGCTGTGAACACCTCCAGGAGCGCACACTCGGAAGGAGCAGCTGCCTGCACAGAGGCAACTGCCGGGGAACACGGTGGATCTGGCGTGGAGGCTGCGGACACGACCGACCAGCGTCCTCCAGGCCCGCGGGGCTGCGGACATGACTGACCGGCGTCCTCCAGGCCTGCGGGGCTGCGGACACGGACTGACCAGCGTCCTCCAGGCCTGCGGGGCTGCGGACACGACTGACCGGTGTCCTCCAGGCCTGCGGGGCTGCGGACACAGACTGACCGGTGTCCTCCAGGCCTGCGGGGCTGCAGACACGGACTGACCAGCGTCCTCCAGGCCTGCGGGGCTGCGGACACGGACTGACCAGCATCCTCCAGGCCTGCGGGGCTGCGGACACGACTGACGAGCGTCCTCCAGGCCTGCGGGGCTGCGGACACGACTGACGAGCGTCCTCCAGGCCCGCGGGGCTGCGGACACAGACTGACCAGCATCCTCCAGGCCTGCCTTCCCTCTCAGTCACTCGGCAAGACTGCACTTCCGGCCTCCTCTGCAGCCTGGGTCTCTGCGTTCGGACAGTGGACTATGACTCAGAAGCCAGGAGAAGTGCTCAGGCCTAGCCCATGACAGCCTCCCTGGACCCTAGCCTTTCCCCACCTCCTATCCAGACAGAGAAGACTCTGGGCACAGCACTCAGGTCCTCAGGGACTGCACAGCCACAGTGTGGAAGAGACGCCTTGGGAGAGACCACGTCCTAGCAATAACACCTACTCTGTTAGGAGTGTCCAGAGAACAGTAGGATGGAGGGGCGGTGGGGTGGATTGTGGAGGCTGAGAAGTCCCACAGTCTCCAGCCAACAAGGCTGAGAACAAGGAAAGCCAATGGCGTAATTCCGTCCCAGTCAGAAGGCCTGAAAACCAGGGCACCAGTAGTGTAAGCTGCAATCAAAGGCCCAGAACTGGGAGGCTGAAGGCCTATGAACCAGAAGTGCTGACGTCCAAGGACAGAGGACAATGGAGGGCTCAGCTCAACAGAGGAGCAACGCCCCTTTCTTCCATCTTTCTGTTGTCTGGGCCCTGAACAGCTTGGATGATGTCCACCCACTCGGGAGGACATCTCCTTTGCTCCGTCTGACTCACATATAATCTCTCCAGAGACCCCCACAGACCCCCAGGAAGGTTTACAGCTATCTGAGCACCCCGGGGCCCAGTCAAGCTGATGCCCCAATTAACGGTGTGCCCACACTGGAGGGAGACATCCGTTTGTACGGCACTAAGCTACTGAAATCGGGGGCCTTGTCTGCTTTGGCAGCCAGTGTTACCTGTGCGAACTACTACAAGCCACCACCCCAAGTGAAGCGGATTCTCCTTGGCGCCCCCATGGAAAGCTTTGCTGCTCTGGTGAATTTCCCCCTGTATCTCTACAACGGTCACCACAGACGACCTCACAGGGAGAGCAACTTGACCGGCAGGGGGTCTGAGACTTGTGCTGACGCTGTCACTGCCCAGACAAAGTAACCCTGCACCCCCAAGATAAAGACACAAGAGTTTCGCATGAGACGACACTAATTCTATGTCAGACACAGTGGGAGTCTCCCTGCTGGACTACTGAGTAGTAACTGGACTTGAATCTAGGCCCCGCCTTTTACTACCTGGGCTAAGTCACTTCGACCTGCTCAGCCTGCTGGTTCACCTATGAAATGGGGAGAGTAAGAGCAGCCACCTCACAGAGTTAGGACTAAGACGATGGATGAAGAACACTTATTTCAGGGCCTGGCACCTACCACGAGCCATTTTCATTACTATCATCATCTCTAAATCCCCAGCATTTAGCACACCGTCCAAAAGCATAGTGAGTGAGTGTTGAGAGAATGAATAATTGAACTTCAGAAGTTATTCAAGTCAAAAAGATATTGCTCTTCCAATGCTGACTCAGCCATCATAGTTAATTTCAGAGACACATTTTGTTGGCATCTTTTCAGCAAGGATTCTCCCCTAGATTTAATTAGGATGGAAAAATCAACATTGTTTTTTTAAAAAGATTTATTTATTTATTTATTTGAAAGGCAGAGTTACAGAGAGGCAGAGGCAGAGAGCAAGAGAGAGGTCTTCCATCCACTGGTTCACTCCCCAGATGGCCGCAATGGCCGGAGCTACGTCGATCCGAAGCCAGGAGCTTCTTCTGGGTCTCCCATGTGGGTACAGGGACCCAAAGACTTGAACCATCTTCCACTGCTTTCCCAGCCCAAAGCGGAGAGCTTTAGATCAGAAGTGGAGCAGCTGGGACTCCAACCAGCGCCCATATGGGATGCCAGTACTGCAGACCAGGGCTTTAACCCACTATGCCACAGTGCCAGCCCCCAAATCAACATTCTAGCAGGCACTTACTTTTTACACTTTTTAAAAAAAAAAAAAAAAGAGCTGTGTTTAGCACAGCAAAAAGTATTATCCTGGGTTCTCACTGTGGCGACGCACACTGCACTGAAGAATCAGCCAGCTATGCTACCTGCTCTTGAAGAGAGACCAGGGGACAGCCTTGGACACAGAGAAGTCAACGGTAGGTCTTTGTAGAAGACAACAGTAGGGCTCAGAGGCTATCCACACAAGAAGGACCCCAGGAATCACCTCAAGTTAGAGACGGAGATGCTGAGGCCCTAGAAGGGGTCACACTGCCCAAGGTCACCGACGAGGAAACAGGTGGCACTCCAAAGGCTTCAAGCTTGCACACTGCTCGGAAAGGCAGGTGACAGCACCTGGGAATCCAAGGTCTCCTCCACCCTCCGACCACACGGCTGTGCTACCAGAGGTTGGAGGTGGGGCAGGAAACAAGGGGGTGGGTTGGGGAAAGGTTGATGAGTACTGGGTGATAGCTAGATAGAAGTAGTCCCGTGGTTCCGGGGGTGACTACAGATAGTGCTAATGTACTGTGTATTTCTCGATTTTGAAAACCTACAAGACAGGAATTGGGCTTTCACTATAAAGAAATGTTAAATGCTTGAAACAATAGCTGTATTTATCCTGACTAGAAATTACGCAGTGGATACAAGTAATGAAACATCACATAGTTATCCAGAATTAGGCTCAGTTTTTACATGGCTGCCAAAAATTTTGAGAGATAAAAACTAAAATGCTGGGGCTGGCGCTGTTGCATAGTGGGTAAAGCTGCCACCTGTAGTGCCAGAATCCCCTATGGGCACCGGTTCAAGACCCGGTTGCTCCACTTCCCATGCAGCTCTTAGAAGATGGCCCAAGTCCTTGGGCCCCTGCACTCGTGAGGGAGACCCCGAAGAAGCTCCTGGCTCCTGGCTTTCGATCAGTGCAGCTCTAGCTGTTGTGGCCATTTCGGGGAGTGAACCAGCAGATGGAAGACCTCTCTCTTTCTCTACCTCTGCCTCTCTGTTACTCTGCCTTTCAAATAAATAAATCTTTAAAAACAACAACAACAACAAAAGAATGGACTCAGGGTCAAGCTGTGGTCGCAACACCCTTTGGGTTCCTGTTGCCTGCAGAACAACTCGGGGGTGGGGGTGGATGGCGGGGAGAACATAACAAAAGCCCCGTTCAGTCCAGCTCCAACGCAACCCCAAGCTCCATGCACTCCCCCAGAGGGCCACCCCGCCAGCGGTTACAAAGCACAGCCCTGGAGCCAGACTTGCTGGGCTCGAATCCCCGACCTCGTTTACGTGCGAGACTCCGAGTAAGTCGCTTAACCTCTGCAGGACTTGGTCTTCTCCTCTACCAAACGGGGATGTCAATCACAGAGCTGCAGAGAGGAGCACATGGAGCCTGGTACCTTGCAAGCACAGAGGGGACCCCAAAACAGTCACAGAAAAATGGAACTGAAAGATGTTTATTTTGGTGGAAAAAATGAAATCCATGCGGTTTTTTCACAATGCACATTTTCCATGAATTCTTAGAAGACCCCTCAGATGACAGCAACATTAGCTACCATGATTAGTATTCTTGGCCCCCATACCAGGTCTGGCACTGACCTCTGCACTTTGGAGAACACAAAGTGAATGGCGGGGGCTGGGGTGCACTTGGCACAGCAGTTAAGGTGCTGCTTGGATGTCTGCATCCATATCAGACCACCTGATTCAAATCCTGGCTCCACGTCTAATTACAGCTTCCAGCTAATGTGCACCCTGGGAGGTGGTGGTGATGGTTCAAGCACTTGGGTTCCTGCCACCCACGTGGGACACCTGGATCTACAGAGACTCCAGGTGATCCCACAGCAACCTCAGGGAAAGGCTGAGTGATCGCCTATTCCCATCACACTCAGTGCACTGCTGTGTGCCAGGCCCGCTCCTCGGCACCTGACCAATGGCACCTCATCTCACCTCCCGACTGCCCTTCTTCTGGTCTCCTAGCCACAGACGAGGAGGCTGAGCGATGAGAGGTCAGGTGGGTTGTCCAAGCTCACTCAGCTGGTTCAGGATTCAAACCCACACACACCCAGCTCCACGGTCCACACCCTTAACTGTTAAGCTGCGGAGAGAACTGGGACTCAGAGACAGGAACGGAGTCCTCCGGGGCTCCAGTGAGTACACGGAGAACGGAATTCAAACCTAGGCCCTCAGAGGCCTGGCCAGGACACCCCCACCCCAGCCTGTCCACCCAGCACTCTAGTGATCCCATGGGCTTACCTAGTTCATGGTCTCGGCCCAGCCAGGCCCACCCACCCTGGACAGTGAGAATCCAGACTCCGCTCCCCAGGAAGCTCCCACTTGCGACACAGGTGGTTTCAAGTGCCTGCTTTCTGAGGTGGCTGCTGTCACAGGCTCGGTGCCCACCCCAGGGCGCGTGGCTGCCTTGCTGGGAGAAAGGCCCAAGGGACATAGCCTGGAGAACAACTCCCTCTCCACCCCACACCAGGACGGAGATACAGGGCATTATAATAATACTATAATAATTATATAATGTGAGCAGCACTTGCTTTCAGCTCTGAGGAATCCATTTTCCCTGAAGCCTGAAGTAAACCCCTGGAGAGGGAGGAAATCACTGAGGGAAACCTAAGCCTCTTGCTGGCGCCCGGCTTGCGTGAGACACGTGGGAACGGCAATGACCCCAGGCCCTGCTGGTCATCCCCCACCCCTCCGAAGCAGGCCACCCACCCACAGAGCAGAGGCAGTGACGTGTGAGGCCTGCAGCAGGCCCGCTGACCTGGGAAACACTTAACCCGTCTGCGAGTGCTTCCTCTTCAGTACAACCAACGTGACATCGGTCACTCCTGCCTTGCTATCAGGACTGATTTTCAACCGTGGAGTAAATGCACTGTGTACCAAGGGCATCACTGAAGACAGCTCACGGCTGATCTGCCCCCTCCACCATCAGACCCAGCACCCGCTTCCTTCAACAACCCCAAAGGGTTCAAAACGTTTGCACTTGGCTCCACTGCTTACCAACATACAGCTGCACAGCCTGTCACCTGTGGTAAGAGGGGAACAGCATCCCCCACAAGACTGCTAGCAGTCACAAACACAGCAAGGCACACGCCTGAAACAGGCTGCGGCCCCACATCAGCAGGTACAGCGACTGGCGCTAATGGTGCGTTCATCACCAACGGCGTACTCAGCACCTTGGGACGCAGGCAGCACGTGCACCTGTCCTCCCTGTGAGAGTGCGGGCCCCTTGAGGGCAGGAATAATGTGTCTTCTATCGTAACAGAATCAACCTTGAGCGGTGTGCTGGACTCCTCTTGCACACCTCGCCAAGGTGGAGTGCCACGCCCTTGGCCTTGGCCATGCCCTCGGCCTCAGCTTACCTCGTCTGGCACTGCTGCGATGGGATGGCCAGTTCCGTCGGGCCGAGCGCAGGCGTCATCTGGCAGCACCCTGTCCCACGTCTGGTCTCTCGTCTCCTGGCCCTATCCCAGGGCTTCTTTCGTGGATATCACCGTCCTGGGCAGACCTGCACAATCCGAAGTGTGGGAGGTTAACACCGCGTGGACAGCTCTTCATCAAGGACACAAGGCGACGCCCCCACTTTCTTCACCAAGAGGACGGTGCTGGGCCTTACAGTGACCCAGGAGGTTCCTGGGGAGCAGCAGCAGGCACTAGGGGCGGCGGCCTCCTCCATGGCATTCTTCCCTTCCCATGACTTCCCCAGGCCCCGGCTCTGGCTTCTGGCATTGTATTGTCAGATAAACTGCATCAGACTCTCCCCAAGGTTCCCGGGGCTGGGGAGGGGAGCAGATAACGGAAACCTCCGCCGCCTCCTCCCACCTCACAGTAAGCGGCAATCCATCCACCAGGTTCCCAGGAAAGAACCCGAGAAGAGATGCTCTGGTCCTCCTTTGCCTTACTCCTCCCTCATCGACCCAGCCAGACGACTTTCTTCCTGTTGACTTCGTTCCCACTGATTCAACCTTGCTTCCTACTGATTCTACTTTATTTCCTGCTAATTTGACTTCACTCCTACTTATTCCTCTTTACTTCCTGTGGGTTTGGCTCACTCCTCACTGTCAGCAGCCTCTGCCTTTGCATGGGCTGCCATCACCCCGCTCTCAGCAACCTCTCAATGGTCTCTGCTTCCCGCACTCTCCAAGACCGGACTTCTGGGAAAACCGTGTGGCCTGCACTGGAGCTCATATTCCCAGTTTAGAAGGTCCCGCTGTGGTATTAGGGCGACAGGCAAGAGTCTGGAGGCAGGGAGACAATGCAACCTAAACAACTTAGCCTCATTTTCAGCTGCTCCAAGACCAAGCAAGAGGCTGTAAGATTCCAAGAAGCAGTGCATTTGGCAATTGAAGTTTCGAGTTTGCCCCCATCTCTGGTTCCCTGGGATTCTTGCAACTCAGGACATTGCAGCTCCAGGCCTTCCCAGGAGGAAGCAGCCTAGCAGAGTCTAACAAACCAGCACTTTTGGCATCAGGGGACCCACGAGCCCACTGTGAGCTGGCTTCTCGTCCTCAGATAAAAGCGCTGCCTCATCTCTAGGCAAAGCATGCAGCAGCCAGAGGGAATTAAATTAATAAGCTGCAGGAGGAGCACGGGCCCACTCCACTCCTCCCTGTGAAGCACCAGCACGGATGCCTCCACCTCTGTGCTCACCAACAGCGGCTCCAACCTGGGACAGGCAGCCTGAAGTCCACTCTTCATGTACCTACCACCGTCCCCGCAGGCCCTCGAGGGGAGGAGGTCCAGCAAAGGCTTGCCTGTCTTAAACCCGAGTTACAATGCACTGTTTGTGCAGGGTCTACTGAAGGCCCTGGGGCTCTTTCTAAGATTCATTTATTTATTTGAAAGTCAGAGTTACATAGAGAGAGGAAAGGCAGAGACAGACAGAGGTCTTCCATCCGATGGTTCACTCTCCAATTGGCCACATCTGAAGCCAGGAGTCAGGAGTTTCCTCCGGGTCTCCCATGCCAGTGCAGAGGTCCAAGGATTTGGGCCATCTTCTACTGCTTTCCCAGGCCATAACAGAGAGCTGGATGGGAAGAGGAGCAGCCGGGACTCGAACCAGAGCCATATGGGATGCCGGCACTGCAGGCTACGGCTTTATCCGCAGAGCTGTCCCCCGGAGGGTTTTTTTTTTAAGCCAACATTTTGATTCCAGTTGTCACACTTAACTCCCCCTGAAGTGGCATTATTTGTCTTCAGCTTACGGATGGAGAAACCGAGGCTCAGAGAAGCAAGCGTTTTCACTGGAATCAGACAGGAAGGTCTGCTTCTCTTTACACCCACTACACCTTGCAGAAACTTATTTTAATGGTTTCTTTCAAGAGCTACACCGTGCTGGCCAGGAAGACGTCCCTGGGAAAGCACCAGCTATGATCACCCATCCACTTCTCAAGGGGGATTTTTTTTATCTGGTGTGAAGAGCTCTCTCCCCTTTCACCCGAAGCCCAGCTGCCTTCTGAGGCTGCTCTAACACTCTGCCCCATCCAGGAAGCTCTCTGGGCCCACTCCAGGCCACACTGACCACTCCAACCTACATACTTCCTTAGCGGCCAAGGCTGTGCAGATCCCTGGGTTCTTAATTCTCAGCATTCCATTAACTTCTCTTGTTCAGTGATGGTCATTCAACAATTAAAAACCTTCTAACTGAAGTTTAAGAGAAATATGCAAAGTATTGTGAGTATACAAGCTGAATAATGCCAGCCATTATGAACAAAGCTGCCACGAACACTTGCCTCCAGATCTCCGTGTGAGCATCTATTTCCTTTCCCTTGGGTAAATGCCTACGAGCGGCATTTGGGAGTGTCATCTTGCCATGTGCATTTCCCGATTATTACCAAAGTCCAGTGCCTCTTCAGCTAAATATTGGCCATGTGCATTTTACTTTGTGCAATACCTGTGAAGATCTTTTGATCATTTTTAAACACTTTAATGCTTCTATGCTAATTGCTGCATTTTAGCGTTCTTTTTGTACTTTGGACACACACCCTTTGTTAGATGCATACTTTCTCCCAGCCTGTGGCTGACCTTTTAATCTCCCTTTGAAGTGAGAACTCTGATTTTGATGATATTCCAGGAATACAAGGTTACGTGAGTCACAGTCCTGGCTTCAAGGAACACAGTGCTGTGGGGGAAACAGCAGTAAATCAACAGTCACAGCACGGTGGGATTACACGACGATGAGGGCGAGTACAGGCGTCACGGGAGCTCGGGGGGGACACCCATGGCTGCCTGGGTAAAGGCTTCCTGCAGGAAATAAATCTGAGTGAGTTTTAAAGGACGCACAGAGGAGCCGTGGGAGACAGGTAACGTAGTTAGAAGACAGAGCACACGCAGATGCACTTGGACCACTTTAAGCAGACAACACAACGGCTGGAGAACAGAGTGGGTGAAGGTCAGACCACAACAGGCCTTGACTGTTCAATTAAACAGTTTAGACTTTTGTTTTCTACAGAAGGCAACAGGGAGGCATAAATAAGATTAAAGGCAAAGGTCCTTCATTGCTTAAAATTTATTTTATTCATCGGACAGACTGATTTCCCATTTGCTGTTTCACTTCCCAAATGCCCAGATGGCTTCGCCAGGCTGAGCCAAAGACAGGAATTGGACCCAGGTCTCCCATGTGAGTGGCAAGGACCCAACTGTTTGAGCTGTCACCCACGGCCCCCCAGGATGGTCACCAGCAAGGAGCTGGAATCAGGAGCAGAGCTGAGACCCAAATGTAGGCACTGGGATATGGGGTACAAGCATCCCAAACCATGGCCTCACTGAGAAGTCAAATATCCACCCTGGGAAGGCATTTTTATATCAAAAATAATAAACTGTGATAAATAAAACATTGTGGTATTGGTGCAGGAACAGAAAAACAGAATAAGGCCAGCCCAGAAATGCGTCCACACATACAACAACTTGGCACGTAGCAGCAGTGGTATTAAAGGGCAGCTGGTAAGGAACATGCTATTTAATAACAGAAGTAGGGAAATCTGTGTGACGAACGTGAGATTTTTACTTTATATAACCCACAAAAATAGGCTGCAGACATACTGAAAATCCACACACACACACACACACACACACATCTTTGGGGCTGGCGTTGTGGCTCAGTGGGTGAAGCCACTGCCTACAACACAGGCATCTCACACTGGAGCACTGGTTCGAGTCCCAGCTGCTCTGCTTCTAATCCAGCTCCCTGCTAATGCACCTGGGAAAGCAGTGGAACATGATCCAAGTGCTTGGGCCCCTGCCACCCACGAGAGACCCAGATGGAGTTCCTTGTTCCTGGCTTCAGCCTGGCCCAGCCCTGGTCATCGGGGCCATTTGGGGAGTGAACCAACAGATGGAAGGCGGCTTTCTCCCTGTCTGTTCCTCTCATGCTCTGTCACTTTGTCGTTAAATAAATAACAAAACTTTATAAGGTCTTCAATATTTCTGATTCAAAAATAACAAACTATGTTTATGATAGTTAGGAAAGAAATTCTTAACCAAGGAACTGGGGTGTGGGGTGCTGTGGTTTTCCCCATTCTTGTGAGCGGGGTTTACGACGGTTTGATTTATGGATCCCTGGTGGGCAGTGACATCAGCAGCCTGTCCATGTGCTTGGCCGTTTGGACATACTCTCATCAGTGTCGAAGTCCTCTGCTCTTTCTTCTATGAGATTCTTCAGGTAGTCTAGATCCGAGCACTCTGCCAGCTACGCAGGATGCGAGCAGCTCCTCCCCACTTTACTCTGTTTGCCGAAGAGAAGCTCTTACTTTCAGAAAATCCGATTTAGCCAGGTCATCCAAGGGGAACTCAGGGTTCAGTCTGGCGACTTCTGTGCTTCCACTCGCTACCCAGGAGGCCCGGTGAGCCTCCACCTCTGCCAACCGAAGGCTTTCCCACATGTAGTTCACTCATTCAACCACTGCTTGAGTGCCTTGTGTGTGCCAGGCTGTCTCTTCCCCACTCAGGACAAGAGTGGACAAGACGAAGATGGGCCCTGGGGGAGCTTCCACTCCAGCAAAGTCAGCCGAAGCCTCCAAGGGAACTCTTCAATGCAATCACAGAAACCGGTGGGACTTCTGAGTGGGCTGAGCTGGGACTAACCCCGCTGAATGCATACGACCAGAAAGACATCGCGACCTCCTCAGGCAACCCTCAGAGACCGCGGACGATGAAGGGCAGCAGTGGAGGGCTGTGAGTGGGATGAGGAAAGAACAGCAAACCTTTGACTCCATTTTGCAGAAACATATTCCAGTCTCCAAAGGTTACTGCTGCACCTGAGCTGCCCGGTTCTAACACAGCAGAGCAACGCCCAGACTAAGCCAGGCTCAGCTGTTGGGCAGAAACACAACCAGGAAAGGAGAGAGATCTCAGTGAAGCCACAGGCTTTAAGCAAAATGGCTGCTATGCACCCTTAGCCCCTCACCCAGACAGCATCTCATAAAAGTACACAACAGATTAGGGGAGTCGAGATACCCAGAGGTGACTGGAAAGTGGTGGCTGACAGAAGAGGAGTGCATCCAGTCACGGTCTTGGGAAGCAGGGGAGAGCAGTCTCTAACCGGTACGGGTGATCACTCGCATCAGGCATTGTATGCAGGCTCTGCATAAATACCTCCAAATCACTTTAACTGACACAGTTGACAACAGCTGATTTAGATGCAGTCTACTCTCTTTATAAACTCAAGAACGGGGACTGGTGTTGTGGCACAGGTTAGGCCTCTGTTTGGAACACTGGCATACCATATCCGAGTACCAGTTTGAGTCTCGGCTGCTCGGCTTCCCATCCAGTTCCCTGCTGATGCACCTGGGAAAGCAGCAGATGATGGTCCAAGTACTTGAGCCTCTGCCAGACATGTGAGAGACCCAGACGGAGTTCTGGGCTTCTGGTTTTGGCCTGGCCCACGGGGGAGTGAACCAGCAGATGGAAGAGCCCTTCGCCCACTTCCGCCATTCAAATAAAAAAGCTGAAGGACAGGTGCCGTCCTCTGGAGGGGTATCCTTGCCCCCCAGAAACACTTCTAAGTTGCTGGAGAGGGAAATCTTAGTGATTGGGTGAATAAACCATGATCAGCAGATCACGACTCTGAGTCTTGGGTCCTCTCCCTAGGGAAAAAAAAGTCATATTTACATATAAGCCAAACTTGGTTTTTGAGTTTTTTCATTCTTTATAATACTTGTACACACTTTTGGGCCACAGTGTAACATTTCAATACATGTGTGCAGTGTCCTGATCAAATCAGGGTCACCAACACTTCCTCTTCCTAGACATTATCACCGGAGCCCTGAAGCATCCCTCCTCCACTTGCCCACACGAACCACAGTCTCCCCACTATGCCAAATAACACCAGGAACTCATTCTGCTGGTCTAACCCTGAATTGGTACCCGTTATCCAAACTTCCTCTATCCTCCCCTACCCACTCACGTGTCTAGTAATCTCTTCTCTGTCTTCAGATTGAGTAATACAATACCAGGACCCTGAAGCCTGGCTTTGAACTTGAGATTGCAATCTTTGACTTGTATGTAATACCCTCATTTCCCACGGAAACAAATAGTGTTGCCATTTTTATTCCACTTTCCCAAGTGTGTGAGTCTCCCATGATGCCTCCCTGTGGTTAGACTCCTTAATAATAATGTACTTAACACCCACATTTATAAGTGCTTGAAGTCTTGGTTAATGTCCCCCGGGTCTACTTCATTACTGAGCAAGCTGCATGGGGCTAGTATGTATTCATCCACACAGCACCCTCCCAGTGGCTCCACCCACCTGGTCATGCCCTGACCTGATTCCTTCTGTGGTCTCAAACTAGTGCCCAGGTTCCAGCATGCCTTCTCCACCTGAGTGTTGGATCCCAACCCAAGTTCTCCCACAATTATTTTGACTCAAGTTTATTACGTGTAAAAACACCATCCTCCTTCATGGAGAAAGGCTGTGGCATCATCCTTGCCCAGGGTGCCCTTACACAGAAGCCTCAACTGTCCAGGAGTATCCCCAGAACCCAACAGACCCAAACTCTCTGTGCAGCTTCTAGATAATTCAATGTCTGCATACTACAGCTCACGTCTCTGTTCTTAGTGGAACCTCCCGGCACTGCTCAGAGCCCTTCATGCACACCACGCAGACCTGAGCAATTCATGACTTTTTTGTTGACAAACTGTAAAAGTAGAAACCTAGAAGCAGCATAAAGAGAGCTGACAAATTTGGGGTTAAGCTAACACTACATCCTGGGTGGGGAGGTTGTGTTAGGTCTTACAAATCTGGAGCGCATTGATACCTACATCACATGTAGACTAAATATACTTTAAGTGCCTAGTAGCCGTTTGTGGACGGTGGCTACATACTAGACAGCAATTCTCCAGAAAGTTTACAAGGACCTTCTTTCAAAGTGATCATAAAGGAATCTCTCCCTCCACAAGAAAAGTTAGGAAGGAGAAATCAACATCAGAAGTAAGGGTAGGGCGGTGCCACAGCTCACTAGGCTAAACCTCCGCCTGCGGCGCCGGCACACTGGGTTCAAGCCCCAGTCAGGGCGCCGGATTCTGTCCCGGTTGCCTCTCTTCCAGGCCAGCTCTCTGCTGTGGCCCAGGAGTGCAGTGGAAGATGGCCCAATGCTTGGGCCCTGCACCCGTATGGGAGACCAGGAGAAGCACCTGGCTCCTGGCTTCAGATCAGCACGGTGCGTGAGCTGCAGTGCTCCAGCCATAGTGGCTATTGGAGGGTGAACCAACAGTAAAGGAAGACCTTTCTCCCTGTCTCTCTCACTGTCCACTCTGCCTGTCAAAAATAAAAATAAAAAAGTAAGGGTAGAGTGGCATCAGGATGGGGGTGACCAAGAGACCAGCTTTCATGATTCCAAAGGAAGACAAATATGAACAGCTATCCACAAACTAAAATAGCCCTGGGAAGGCCCAAAGGCTCATTAAAGAATCTTCAGTAAGACCACATAATACAAGGCCAGCGCCGCCGCTCACTTGGCAAATCCTCCACCTGCGGCACCGGCACACCGGGTTCTAGACCTGGCTGGGGCGCCGGATTCTGTCCCGGTTGCTCCTCTTCCAGGCCAGCTCTCTGCTGTGGCCCGGGAAGGCAGTGGAGGATGGCGCAGGTCCTTGGGCCCTGCACCCGCATGGGAGACCAGGAGAAGCACCTGGCTCCTGGCTTCGGATCAGCGCGGTGTGCCAGTCGCAGCACGCTGGCCGCAGTGGCCATTGTGGGGTGAACCAACGGCAAAGGAAGACCTTTCTCTGTGTCTCTTTCTCTGTCACTGTCTAAATCTGCCTGTCAAAAACCAAAAACAAAACAAAAAGACCACATGCAAAACAGACCCAAAGAGGAGAGGAGGGGAGGGGAGGGGAGAGGATGGGAGGGGAGGGGAGGGGTACCCAGACGAAAATGAGTGTGGGTGAGACCCACTGCTGAGACAGCCAGGGACAAAGAAGAGAGGCAGAGGCTGCCGGCATCGGCTCTGCGGCAGGAACCGTGCCGGTCCCCAGTGGCTCCACAGAGGACACGGGTGTCTTCTGCAGTGAGGTAACCAGCAGCTGCCACTGTTAGGGAGCCCTAGTCAGGGTGAGCCCTTGGCTGGGGAACTCCCGTCCCGGCAGCAGCTGTCTTTGTGCCACTCCAGCATCAGAGCCACCACCTCTCCTCTCAGATGAGCCCCTGAAATCCAACCCACAGCCGATGACTCCAGACTCCAGACCCCAGCTCTGTGGCTCCGCCGCACGTGCCCACGGCTCAGACACTCCACCCACCACCACGGTAAGTTATCTTATACCTCAGGTCCCAGAGCCCAGGTCTCCTGCACATGCCTACGCTCTGGGTACCAGCTCAGCCACCGCAGAGAACCATGTCCCACCCTGGCCCTCGAGCCACTCTAGCTATGACCACACCTGTGCTCCCATCGATGGTTTCCGGCTGCTTCCAAAGCACTCGCTCAGGGAGTGGTATTGAGCCTCGTGGTTACGGTGCCTACGTCCCACATCAGAGAGCCTGGGTTCACTCCTGCCTCAAGCTCCTGACTCCAGCTCACACCCACAGATCCTGGGGAAGCAGCAGTGACGGTTCAAGTAGCACGCTCTTGCCACCTGCACAGCAGACCTGGATGAAGGCTCTGGCTCCTGGATTCAGCCCTAGCACAGTCCCAGCCACTGCAGACATCTGAGGAATGAAGACATAAACAGGATTGTACTCACTGTCTGTCTATCTGTGTCTGTCTCTCTGTCTCTCTCTCTCACTCCTACCCCTCAACGACAAACGGGAGTGTCCTTGTTCTGTGCCTCACATACCGTAACCAACACAGAGGCAGGGGTGTCTGCACCCTGAGCACCAGGGCCATTGTGATCCCAGAGCCAAGAACTTCAGAGCTATGCTTCAGGGTTCAGCATGACGACAAGTGTCATCTGATACTAGTGCAACAGCCAATATGAGTGGGCCCACGAGCTGGACCCAATACCAAGGAGCTCTCGTTAGCCACAGCTCCCTTGGTGAGGGAAAGAGACTGGAAGATTAGTAACCACCACCAATGAAGTTCAAGAGACAAGCAGCCATCACCGATGAAGCCCAGCAGCTCTCCCCACAAGTGCAAACGTTCCTACACTGGGCAGCAGTGACCGCAGCTGACAGCGGCAGAGACGCTGCACGGTTTCCCCTCACTGCTGCCAGACCGTTACAGCCAGGCAGCGGTCACCCTTCATCTCCCTCCCACACAGGGGAAGTTCATCCCACAGCGAAACCATCCCACGACATCTGGAAAAGCTCACTGCTCCATCAGTGTGCATCAGAGTAACAACAAGAAATCCGGAAAAATATCACCACCAAAGGAACTAATAACCTCCTAGTAGAACCCCCAAGTTATAGATATACAAACTTTCCAATAATGATTCCAAATAATTCTTTGTGAACTTCAAAAAATACAGAGGAAAAAAATCAGTGAAATCAGGAGAGCAATAAATGAGCAAAATGAGAATTTCAACAAGAGATTCAAGTCATAAACAAAAAGGTGGAAATCTGAAGCTGAAAATATAATGAATGAAATGAAAAATGCAACAGTGAGTTTAAATAGAATGCATCAAACAAAAAAAATCCATGAACTGTGTATTTGAAAACATACAGTTAGAAGAGAAAAAAGAAAATGGAATAGAAAGAAATGAAAAGGAACCAGCACTGTGGCACAGCAGGTGAAGCTACTGTTGTCTGCGATACCAGGATCCCATACTGGAACACTGGTTCAAGCCTCAGTCGCCAGCTTCCTGCTAATACATCCTGAATGGCAGTAGAAAAAGACCTAAGAACTTGGGCTCCTGGCATTTATATGGGAAACATGGTGGAGCTCTTGGCTGCTGGCTTT
Source organism: Oryctolagus cuniculus (assembly GCF_051225735.1). Classification (NCBI taxonomy): domain Eukaryota; kingdom Metazoa; phylum Chordata; class Mammalia; order Lagomorpha; family Leporidae; genus Oryctolagus; species Oryctolagus cuniculus. Next base: position 44,780,276 of record NC_142886.1, on the reverse strand, counting down.
GGCTTGGAGCAGACTTGGCTGTTGCAGCCACTTGAGACGTGAACGAGCAGAAGGAGATCTGTCTTTCCCCCTCTGTCACTCTTTCAACTAAACCAATAAATCTTTTTTAAAAAAGAAATGAAGAGGAGTCAGCACCATGGCATAGTAGCTAAACCTCCACCTGCAGCACCTGCTCCCACATAGGCACTGGCTCATGTCCCAGCTGCTCTTCTTCCAATCCAGCTCTCTGATATAGCCTGGGAAGGCAGCAGGAGGTGGCCCAAGTCCTTGGGCCTCTGCACCTACATGGGAGACCCAGAAGCTCCTGGCTCCTGGCTTCAGATCAGCTCAGCTCCAGCTGTTGTAGCCATTTGGGGAGTGAACCAGCAAACGGAAGACCTTTCTCTGTGTCTGTCCCTCTCTCTGTAAGTCTACCCTCAAATAAATACATAAATATTAAAAAAATGAACACTTACAGGACAATGGCACAGTTATTAGAAGAAATATTTGAATTACGAGAATTCAAGAAGAGAGACAACAAAAGGACAGAAGGTTTATATAAGGAAATAATAACTGAAAACTTCCCAAACCTGGAGAAGGGTAAGTTTCCAGGTATAGGAAAGGTATGGGAAGGTCAAAGGTCTCTGTTATAGGCTGAGGAGGATTTGTCTCTCCAAACTGCTTAAATTTAAAGGTCTTACTGTTCACAGATGATTGATTAAGGGCGGAGACCTGATCTAATAATGGAGACTGAGGGGCTGGGCCAGTGGGAGGTATTTGGGTTACTGGGGATAGGCCCAGTAACTTGGTTCCCATGAGATCTTTGAGTGTTTCTGTTCGAGCCCGGCCTAGGCTATCTGCTTCCTGGTTCAAGACTCGGTAACTGCCACCACACCCACCATAACCAGCCTTCTCCAGATGCTGACTACAGGGCCTCCTGACCTTGGAATCCAGACTGTAGCAGAAATAAACCTTTGCTTTCCCAAAAACTCCCTCAGGTACTTTATTCCATAAAGGTAGACTAACATAGCCTCCAACCACAAACAATCCAAACCAGCCTACACCAAGACAAATCAAAGACAAAAAAGAGGACTCTGCTCTCCTAACCTCTCCTCTCTCCCCTCTCAGGACTCACCAACACAGGTCACGTTCACACCAAAACCAGGAAGAAAGTGGCCTGTGTCATCACTGGGGAGCACTACACCCGCCTGAGCAACAACTGCCACACTGAGAACTGCACGTGGGAGATGGCCACCATCCCAGCGAGCAGCTCTGCAGGACGACAGCGGGCGGTCACATCTGAGGACGCAGACATAGGGACCCTGCGAGAGGTCTCCATCAAGCTGCAGGAAGAGGTCAGAGAAAGGAGAGAGAATCATGTTCCCCGGGCCTCAGCCCTAGATCAGGAGATCACGGAAGTCCAGGCATCCTGATCCCAGGGAAGGCTAACGTCTCTGGAATCTGGAGTCTGTCCGACACTCAGGTCACTCAGCTACAGCTGGTATGAATTTCAAACCACATGAAGTTGAGTCTTTCTGGTATGCCATAATATTTTCAATAAACAAAGGACAAGAACAATGAAAAGAGGATCTTTACAGCAGCAAGAATAAACAAAAGCATTTCACATAAGGGATTCTTAACAGGGCCAGCAGCAGAGTTCTCTGCAGAAAGCTGACAGGCCAGAGAGAACTGGCTGATACATTCAGAGTACCGAAGGGAAGGAAGCCACCAGCCACACAGCATTTCTACCGGACAAAGCTGTCCTTCTCGAAGAATAAAGACTTTCCCAAAGAAAACATGAGAGATTTGTCCCACTAGGCTTGCCTTACAAGAAATGTGACAGTCCATTCTTCAATCTGAGATAAAAGAATGTTAATTAGGGGCTGGCTCTGTGGCATAGTGGGCTAAGCCTGCACCTGCTGCACTGGCATCCCATATGGGCACCTGATCTAGTCCTCTAGTCCCAGCTACTCCACTTCTGATCCAGCTCTCTGGTATGGTCTGGGAAAGCAGAAGATGGCCCAAGTGCTTGGGCCCCTGCATTCGCATGGAAAACCTGGAAGAAGATCCAGGCACCTGGCTTAGGATCAGTCCAGCTCCAGCCATTCTGGCCACTTGGAGAGTAAGCCAGTGGAGGAAGACCTTTCTCTCTCTCCCACTGTCTGTAACTCTACCTCAAGTAAATAAATTTTTTAAAAAATTTTAGGCTGCAGCTCACTAGGCTAATCCTCCGCCTGTGGCGCCAGCACACCGGGTTCTAGTTCCAGTCAGGGCTCCTCTTCCTGTCCAGCTCTCTGCTATGGCCCGGGAAGGCAGTGGAGGATGGCCCAAGTGCTTGGGCCCTGCACCCGCTTAGGAGACCAAGAGAAGCACCTGGCTCCTGCCTTCGGATCGGCACGGTGCACTGGCCGCAGCATGCCAGCCGCAGCGGCCACTGGGGGGTGAAGCAACGGCAAAGGAAGACCTTTCTCTCTGTCTCTCGCTCTCACTGTCCACTCTGCCTGTCAAAAAAATATTTTTTAAAGAATTTTGATTACTAACAAGAAAGTGTAAAACTTGTGGGTAAAATATACAATTTCTGAAAAACTCTAATATAGTAATAGTGGTATATAAATCATGTATATCTTTATGGATGCTAAAAGATAAAACTATTAAAATTATAACTACAATCATTGTTAAGGAATACATAAGATAAATTATGACATCAAAAACATAAAAGGAGCAAAATGTACTTTCAATGTAATCAGAGTTAAGCTGTGGACAGCTTGCAACAGCCCATTACAAGTTTTCTTCGCACAAGCCTCATGGTAACCACAGAGCAGACACCTAGAGGAAACAGGCAGAGACAAAAAGAACCCAAAGCAAACTGCTAAAGAAAATTATCTGATCACAAGAGAACCAGAAAGGAACGAAGAAGCTACAAAGCAACCAGAAAACACTTAACAAAGTAACAGTAGCTCTTTACCTTTCAATAATTACCTTGAACAAAAATGTATTAAATTCTCCAATCAAAAACACTGGGCAGGAGCCAGCATTGCGAGCACAGTGGGTAAAGCTGCCGCCTGTGATGCCAGTACCCCCTTATGGGTACCACTTCCACATCCTGGCTGCTCCATTTCCCATCCAACTCCCTGCTAATGGCCCGGGGAAAGCAGCAGAGGATGGTCCAAGTGCTTGGGCCCCTGCTACCCCAACGGGAGACCTAGATGAACTCCTGGCTTCGGCCTGGCCCAGCCCGGCTGTTGCAGCCACTTGGGGAATGAACCAGGGGCTGGAAATCTACCTCTCTGTCTCTCCATCTTTCTCTGTAACTCTTTCAAATAAATAAATAAATCTTTAAAAAATAAAAACAGAACATTAAGTGACTGAATAGGCAAAAATAAAATAAAAAGTTAAGACTCAATTATATGTTGTCTACAAGAGATATACTTCACCTCTAAGGACACATGTGGATTCAAAGTGAGGGGGTGGAAAAAGATAATCTATAAAACACAGAAACCAAAAGACACAAGGTCACCACACTGACATCAGATAGCATGGACTTTAAATGAAAACTGTATAAGAGACTAAGAAGACCACATTACATAATGATTAATGGGTCAATTCATCAACAAAATAATTATAAATTCATATGCACTCAACATGAGAGTGCCTAAGAAAGCAAATATTAATAGACTTGAAGAGATACATTATGAACAATAATAGGGCATTTTATACCACACTTTGAACAATGGACAGATTTCCAGACAGAAAAATCAGTAAGGAAACACTGAATTTGAATACTTTAGACAAAATAACAGACATACACAAACCATCAAAAAAGCTGCAAGGCATACATTCTTCAAAATAAACTATGATAGGCTACGAAACAAGCCATAGCAAACTTAAGAATACAGAAATCTTATCAAGTGTATTTTCCAACCACATAAGTATAAAATGAGAATTCTGGAAATTTACTAAGTATGTGGAAATTAAGCAACATGCTTCTAGACAACGAGTCGAAAAAGAAATTTAAAATATCTTCAAACAAAAATGGAAACAGAACACACCAAAACTTAAGGAATACAGCACAGGCAGTTCTAAGGAGTTCATCGTAATCAACATCTGCGTGAAAATAAGCTTTCTAGCCTCCCTTGCAGCTAAGGGTAAGCAGGTGAGACATCCTGGCCAATTTCGTGGACGTAGGAAGAACTTTCTCTGGCATCTAGGAAATGCCTCCCTTTTCTATTCCTGCCAGGGTATGCGGGTGTAGACGCCGACGGCTGGGGCAGCCCTCTTGGCCGGGGGTGAAGAATCAAAGCCCCCATGGCAGAGCCACAAGACAGGAGGATCTGGAATCCGACACTGGGTGGCACAGATCAGCTCTGGATCACCTGCTTCCAAACTTTGATGCCACAAGCAAACAAATGTGAATCTTGTTAGTGCCGCTCTGGTGGGCACAGGGGCAATCCGCCCACTTCCAGATTCAGCCAATCCTGCGTGATACTGATGCTGAACGTCCTGAGGGAAGGAGATGCCCTCGACCTCTCCCCAAGGGACTTCGGGAGAATGTGAGATTTAATGCTTCAAGATGACCATTCATCACTCTGACCAGCCACCTTTTGGCCAGAGAAAAGCAAACAGTGCAGAAAAGCACGTGGAGCAAAACAAACATCCACATTCGCACAACATCCCCAAACTGATTCATACAGGTTCACGTTTTATTATTGCTGTAACACACACACACACACACACACACACACACACGCCAGCTTTAAGTCATCTCACAGTACCCCCCCTCCCCACGCATCCGTATCCACACATGCACTCACATTCACTTTCCTCTCAAACGCACGCCTGCGCTCCGGGGGAATTCTCTTGGACGGTTCCTGCTTCTCAAGTTCACACGTGAGCCCAACTGTGAATGCTCATGCGTGTCATCACACTGCCCGTTTTGTTCCACTTCTTGCTTTCTCCTACTCAATGTCTTCCTGAGCTCTCCATGCTAACTCAGTCAGATTTGTTAACTGCTGGGTAGCACTGCATTCGGTGAGTGCAGCACAGGCTGTTTACTCATTGTCTCGTGAGAAAACACAGCTGATTCTCCTTCCATAGAAGTGTAATCTTCCCCTGGGTCATAAGAGATAAGTGTGGATGATTTTCACTTTTTAGTAGATATTTTAAAAAAAAGATTTATTTATTTGAAAAGCAGGGTTACAGAGAGGCAGTGGCAGCGGCGCAGAGAGAGAGAGAGGTCTTCCATCCACTGGTTCACTCCCCAGATGGCCACAACAGGTGGAGCTGGGCTGATCCAAAACCAGGAGCCAGGAGCTTCTTCCTGGTCTCCCACGCGGGTACAGGGGCCCAGCCACAGCAGAGAGCTGGATTGAAAGTGGAGCAGCCAGGGCTCAAACCAGCACTCATATGGCATGCCGGCACTGCAGGCAGCAGCTTTACCCACTACACCACAGCAGCGGCCCCAGCGGCAACTCTGAATCCCACGTGGCTGATGGCCCTGCCTCACCACCTCCTGGACCTTCTGCAAGCATCGGTGAGCAGCTCTTTCCTGGCAGGGGGTAAAGGTCATATTTTTGTGTGCTGACACCACCCCCGCGTGACTCAGGAGGAACTGCACTGTCTCTTTGATCGTGCATGCTTTGCATACAGCAGGCACTCGATAAATGCTCCCTGGCTCGTTTTGGTAAAACAGAGCAGAGAACTGAATCAGAGTGGAGCAGCCAGGACTTGAACTGGTGCCGGTATTGGATGCCGGCACTGCAGGCAGCGGCTCTGCTACACCACAGCGCCAGCTGCAGTAGATATTCTTAAAATGCTCTCTCAAGTAGAAACACTAATTTCAGTGCACCAGTCACTACAGAAGTAATTTTCCCCAAGTTCTCACTAACATGTGACATCATCATTTTATTCTTCCTCAACCTGATAAGAAAAAGTTAATGTCATATAGTTGTATCTGTATGTCTTCATCTAACAAAATTGAACACTGTCTCATAAAATTAATGGCCATTTGTATTTCCTATTTTGTGAATTTCTTGTTCATATCCTTTGCCCATTTTTTCTACTGATATTTACTTTGCTTGTGGGTCTTATATCTTAGTTTCTAAAAAATACATTCCTTCACCAAGGTCATGGAAAAACTATGCTTTCTTCCTAATAGCTTTAAAACTGTATTCTTCATCTGTCTACTCCTAAAAATTTGTGGAAATAAAAAATATAATTCCTGAAAAGAAAGCCTCAATTGATAAGTCACACGGATACTGGTAAAGAGGAACTCACCACACTAACAGGAACATCAGCCTAAGGACATGGCTCAGGAAGTAGCAGCTGAAAGACAGAGAAGGGGAAAAATAAAGATAAGCTTAGACACAGGGGACTACTGCAGAAATTCAAACACCTATTTAATCAGAATTTCAAAAGACGAAAATAAACAGAATGAAAAAAAGACAGCACTTGAAGAAACAGTCGCTGAGCACTTTCTAGATCTACAGAAAAACTGCTGGGTCCCATCAACCAGGGCAGAGGCATGTGACAACAACAAGACCTGCCTCAGAGAAATCAGGATTTACCCGCATTCAGGGTAAGGCCACCCGCACAGTCATTTATTTCAAGAGGCTGGAGATAAAGTCCCCGCCCCACCCCAGGAGGGCTCAGCAGCCAGGAGGGGAGTGAGTGCCGGGTGGGCAGCCTGCGGCACCTGCTTCTCAGCAAACGTAACTTCAACAGACACGGAAGAGGCACCAGGAAAATTCAACAGGCCCTGAGGAACGCAGCAGCCCGGGAAAGGCAGCCCAGCCCGGGCCGGATGAAACACATCCGCCAAAACCTACAGGCACATCACGGTCACCGCCAAACGTACTACAGACACTGCTGCTACTGGCACCTAGGATTAAACTATTCACACAAACACTCGAGGGCAATGAAACAGGAAGAGCTGGAGACGGAGACGGAGAGAGACACAGGAAAATATAAGGGGTGAAAAGAATGAAAAAAATCTTGTCATTCAGATAAACTAATCACTAACACTGAGTAGAGTTCAGCAAGGATGCAGGAGATCAACAACGAAATCCATCAGCGTTCCTTCACGCCAGGAAGTACCATCAAAAAAACCAGTATTAACACAACAGCGATGAGTGGCATGGCAATTAAAGACGTCACTCGGGACGCCCACATCCCACACCAGAATGCCTAGGTTCAGGTCCCAGCTCCGCTGCCTGACGATGGGCGCCTCGGGAGTCAGCAAGTAGCACCGCCCACTTGGGAGACCCTGACTCAGCTCCTGGCCCCTCACACTGGCCTGATCCAGTCCCAGCTGTTGCAAGCACTGGAGAGGATGAAAAACCCCTCTCTGACTCTCTGCCTTTCAAATAAGTACAATAATTTTTAAAAATGCCATTCAGAAAATCAACAAAACTATAACATATCTAGAAATACACTAAATAAAATGTGTAATGCTTTCATGAAGATATTATAAAATGATATCAAAAAATCAGATTTCCTTCAAGTGCATAAATTCAATGAAAATGGATAAAAATCCCAAAAGTATCAGGAAGAATTTCAGGGATGCAAAAGTTCATGAACAGCTAAAACAATTCTGAAAAAGAACAAAAAAGGAAGGCCTACCCACTTCAAATCAAATTTGTAGTTTTCTTAAGGTGTAGTTTTACCAAAGGAACAAACAAATGAGATGGAATAGAGCCCAGACCTGTTACTACGTAAACATCTGGTGTGAACAGTAATGGCGTGAGAAGTCTGGTGTGGAAAGGTAGATTATTCCACAGTAAGAGATTGGTAAATATTTAGAAAAATTAAGAGGCAGCCAGACTGCTACCTGGTATACATGAAGTCTATGTATGGACCTTGCATATTAACATGAGCCCCACAACAAGTTAATTAGCTGGAATTCAATATTGAAAAATCCTTAAAAATGAAAAGATAGGTCAAGAGATATTTTTAAATGAAAGTTAAATGACTATGAAAGCCAAAAGTAGTGCACAGTCTAAATATTTACCTCAGTTTATGCTAAAAGTGTGCAGATGATGAGACAATTTTCTAGGAAGAACAAAACATCTACCAACAAGAAATCTGAAGATCTGAGGGTGGAACAAGCAGAGCCACCCTCAATCACAGAGGGCCCGGGGTCGCAGTCATCCCAGGGCTGAGCTGCGCTTCTGATATGGATTCAGGTCAAGGCTAACTCGCCTCTGGCCAAGGGGAAGCCACCGTCTGGTTCAAGGAGCCCACTGCAGTTCTACCACATGCTGCTCACTCGCCAGCTTCTCGACTACTTGGGACAGTCTGAATACCTTTGGGTTGTGATTTGTGTTCTCATTTGTGCTGTGAGTATGGACTTGGGGCAGGGGTTAGTACAGGGTCTTGCCACTCAGAACCAGGTCACAGACCCTTACCACCAGCCTTACTTTGGAGCATGCTAATAATGCAGAATCTCGAGGCCTGGGCCAACTCTAAAAATTACAGTTCACATTTTAACAAGATCGCTATATATGCCTTAAAGTTGGAGAACCGGTTCAACTTACAGAAAACAGTTAAGTTTACAGAGCTGGATGGTAGCTATGCGGTGGGCAAAGCTAGGATCCCGAACTCTACTTGGAATATCCTTGTCCCAGATTCTCTACTAATATAGGGATACCACTTCATCCCTACGAGTAAAGACTACAACATCTTTTTTAGCTTGAGCTCACTTGATCAGAAGTCTTAATTATCTAGAAAATGGCCCAGACCCAGGAATAACAAAAAACGAATCAAACAAAACGAACCCCTCCAGGCACCAGCACAGATGCCTCAGTATTTACTGATGAGGACCTCTGTACCTCGCATTCTGGCAAGATCAAACACTCGCAAGTCTAATAAACTTGGCGTTATGGTTCCCTGCCCACTGAAGATTGGAATCAGCAAATTTAAAGAAGGGCAAAGGGAAAGAAATAAAATATGGGATTGGGGTGAAGTTTACAATGAGGATTGATGGGAGAAAGAATAGCTTTGACATTTTCATGGTTATTTAGTTTTGCACATCTATTCACACCTCAGAACCAGTGACTCCAATCTCAGAGAAGTGACAGTCAACCCAGTCTGTCAGAATCACTGAGGAGTCCGTTTTGCAAGGGGAAAAGGGAAAAAAAAAAAAAAATAAAGTACCTCCCAAGCCTCGATCTAATTGTTTTGGGGTGGGATCCAGGCACAGGAAGTGGATTAGAGCTTCCCAGGTGATGCTCGGTGGTTCAGGGCCAGTCAGCGGAGCGCCCAGAAGCCGGGGCACCTGGAGAACCTCGGAAGAGGCGCGTTACAGCCTAAAGCAATCACCGCACCAGAGCCAAGGGTTTGCTGGGATGACTCTGGTCACCAGGGTTCTCTTCCAAAGTGAAAACACTTTGTACCTTTGCAGCGAGGGTGACAGCAAGACAGCCTAGGACTAAAGGACACGGGACACACTGCGACGCCCCGAGTCTACTCAGGGAGACCCGAGGACACCGGGTTCCCCCGCCCCACCTGGGGGCCCTATTATAATGCGGCCTCTGACTCAAAGGGGTTTGGGAAGGGCTCAAGATTCTGCAGCCCCTGCGCGCTCCAGGCACCAGGCTCGGCGCACCAAGGCTGGAGCATCCTGCCAGCCAGCACTCACTCTTGGGAACCAGACCAGAAAGATGGCCTCCCCGCTCCTGAAGAGTGAGCGCCACAGGGGCCCCTGGCAACAGGGCGCTTCCCGTCTCCCAGGACGATAGGGCTGGAGCAGCAGGGGCTGCCCGTGGAGACATGGGCTCAGGATGCGGCTGGCCTGGCCCGCGCATTACCAAAGTACAGCACCAAGGATTTGCCACGTGTGACGAGATCCCGTTAAGACACGAGAGCATCAGTTACAGACGGCTGCCTGCCACTCCCCTCACCAACAGGCCCTTGCTCACCCACCCGGGATTCACAAAGACTCAGGAAGGAAGGGAAAGCCCACGGTCAGGCTGACTGGCGTCAGAGCCCTGCTGGGCAGACGACAGGCTGGGGAGGCTGGCCTGTGTCGGAGGCACACAATAGCTGCTGGCCCCCCTCTCCCTGGAATGTCAATGAAGAAAGTGCAAGACCTCCTCCGAAGCTGCCCGAGAAACCGCGGGGCATCCTTATTACATTTCCATTTTTTGGAACCCCTTCCCAAATGACTTTCTGAATGCCACAAAAGAGTGATGTATACTCTTGCTCAATATTAAGACGCCCTCATGCAAAAGTGAGGAAATTAAGCAGAAAGGAGCCATATTCCCCAAACACTTACAAATTCACCCAGCCAAGGGGATCCGGCTCTTCCTGCAGGGTTCCTTCCCCCTGCTGACAGAAGCAGAGGGAGTGCAAAAGAAACTGGCAATTCCAGGGGCATCCCGGGTCCTGGAGGCGTCCTTGTGGCCGGGTCAGCGGCCACGCTGGCTCCTGGGGGCCCCCGTTCCTGGCCACGAAAGGCCGTGCCAGCAGCACTGCTTAAAACTGGACTTGTTCATCACTTCGACCTCAGAGCTCTGGGCAAGCCTGAGACTTTCCCAACAGAGCTTATTACCGAGGTTTTCATCTTGCCAGGGGCTATCCGGGTCTGGAGTCTAGAGCCGTCCGCAGGGCACGCAGCCCGAGAAGCGGCAGCTCCAACGTTGACACCAGCACCATCAGGTCTGCGCTGCTGGGCCGTGCCTCTCCCTCCACCGTCCGGAGAGCAGAGACGGACCCCGCAGGCCCAGCGGTCAGGGCTCCCCACGCGGCCCCTCCTCTGCACTGCCGCGACACTGCAAGGCCGAACGTTGCCTTCGTGCTTGAGGGCCAGGGGCACCGGACACCAGCGGGGTGTCGGGGCCGCAAGCCCGGAGCTGGGTCTGCGTGTTTTCCTCGGGCCTCGCTTTAATTGCCTTAATGGGCACTCGTTAGTAGCAAATGAAGTCAAACTGTTCTCCTCGGCGGCTGTAATTTGGAGAGAGACGGTTTCGGCATCATCATCCGAGGGCTTTTCCAATGCACTGCTCTCGGGGCGGGTGGAGGGAGGCGCTTCCTTTCAAGTATTCACTGTAAATTACGCGATCATTAACGAAGTCGAGGCATAAAGGGGGGAAAAATCCCTGTTTCCTCACCGCGTTTCGCAACGGCTATTAGAGGCCCACAGCACCATCAAAGCCGCGGAAAAGCAGCCTGGCGCGCGGGGCGCTCCGCCGAGAGAGCGCACCCCGGCACCCACAGGCGCGGGCTGCGGACGCTCCGCGCACCCGGGACGCCAGGCCCAGGGGCGCGGGGCTGCTCCGGCCTCGCAGGCCGGGCTCCGGGCTCCGGGCGGCCCGGCGTCGACGGCGCTCCACGCGGGGCCAGAGCCCGGGGCCGGCAGCCGCACACAGCGGCCGACCTGCACGCCCGCGGCGGCGGGGCGAGCCCGAGCCGCCCCACCGCAGGGCCACCACACCGCTCCCGCTCCGGGCAGCAGCGCCTGCGGGGCCGCACCGGAGCCCCAGACGCTTCCAGAAGCCCTGGCGCACGGCGGCCACGAGATCCTGCAGCTCGCCCCGCCCCATCCGGCCTGGCGCCCCGCCCCATCCGGCCCGGCGCCCCGCCCCTCCTGCCCCACCGCTAGGGGGCAGCACCTGCGATCACGCTTTAAAGCGCGGGGGCTCTGCGCACCGAGGGTCGGCGAGTGGCCTCGGGAGGCTCGGAGTCCGGCTTCTCAGACCGCCCTGGGTGCCATGGCCGAGAACCTCCTCTTAGGGGCGCACCTGGGGGTGCACCCCAGCCGCCTGTGGATCTGGGACAAGGCAGTGTACATGGATGAGAAGCGGCGCACCTGGTTGCCCATCATCATCAAGGTACAGCCGGCCCCGGGGCAGGCCGGGCGGCCCGAGGGCAGCCAGGGGGGAGCGCTCGCAGCGGGCTGTCGGGGCGCACGGGGGTTCTGGGGCCGGGGAGAGGCGGGAAGCCGCCCGGCAGGTGCGGGACTCGCCCGGGTGCAGCTGCCTGGGCTCCGAGCATCTCCAGAGGGAGAGAGCGGCGCTGGTGCACAGCCGGGGTCTCGCTGTCCTCGGGGCCAGCGCGGTAAAGGGGGCGCTACCTGGGTCAGGAGCCCCCCGAGGAAGACCAGGGCGGGCCTCGGCGGCCCGACGCCCCCGGAGGTCGGAACCTGCTGTCATCCGGACTTGCTAATCACGCAGAAAATCCAAGGCAAAAAAAAGAACAACCTCTCCACCGATAAACTGAACAAAGTATAAAAGCAGAACTAAAAAGTAACGCTAGGACGACTGCAGACCGTCAGAGCCAGCAGGCCGGGGGGGCGAGAGTGTGAGCCCCCCGGTACCGGCCCCCAGCCCCTGCGGCCCGGCCCCCGCTCTCAGCTACCTCAGCTGGCATTTTCTGACACTTGGTTTTTTAAATACGTACGTGCACTTTCTTTTTTTTTTAATTTTTTTTATTTGACAGGTGAGAGTTATAGACAGTGAGAGAGACAGAGAGAAAGGTCTTCCTTCCGTTGGTTCACCCCCTAAATGGCTGCAATGGCCAGAACTATGCCGATCTGAAGCCAGGAGCCAGGAGCTTCTTCCTGGTCTCCCACGTGCGTGCAGGGGCCCAAGGACTTGGGTCATCCTCCACTGCCCTCCCAGAGCTGGACTGGAAGAGGAGCAACCGGGACTAGAACCTGGCGCCCATATGGGATGCTGGCGCTGCAGGTGGAGGATTAACCAAGTGAGCCACGGCGCCCCCTTCCCCCCCCCCTTTCAAAAGCGAATATGAACCCCGGTCAATTACCTGGAGAAAATCCGGTGATTGTTTCTTCTTCATCTCTGGTTGTGGAATATCTACCTTCTCATTGAACCACAAACTAGACAGAATTTTTACATAATCATGAAAAATGCTGCTCAAAAAATAACCCAGCAGTGAACGTGAGTGCCCCTCCCATAATCAGAAGGAGTAGTATTCTTAATACTACTTAAATCAGCGAGAAAAAGATGAACAAACCAAAGATGGCACCAGGACACAGAAGACCACACACCGATGGCGAAAGGGGGTGGTTTCCACGCTTACACTTTGCACTTTGAAGAGAATCCTTTTTTAATGGTGAGTTTTTATTTATTTCATAGAATTCTTTTAAAAAGCCATTCCCACTTTTGGAAAATACCCACTGGACAAACGCCAGTGCCGACTCGGTTCTAGGCTGAGGGTGTTTGCGGCAAATGGGGTAGCATCCTCACCGCCCGGGCGACCGAGTCCACTAGGAGATGAGTGGGTTCGGGCAGGACCCCCGGCAGTCTGTGTCTGCCCGTGCCCGTCCGCCCGTCGTGTGTGTGTCTCTTCCCTTCAGTTGTTCTCTGTGGAGTCTCTGTTTAGGGCAAACCCGCAGCACGTGTCGCATCGTTAGATTTTGCTGAAGTCTTCTTGCCCTTGCATCAATGCAAGGGATTTTCAGTTCTTGATGTCGCTGGTAGCTGTGGCCTGCACGCTGTCCTGTGGTTCCACATGTTGTTTGTCCTTAGCAGACCTAGGGTTGGGCTCACCAGGGATGCGCTCCTTTGTAGATCTGTGGAGGACGTGGCAGGCAGAGGGGACACCAGCGTCAGCGTGGCAGGAGAGGGGACACCAGTGTCAGTGTGACAGGGGGACACCAGCGTCAGCGTGGCAGGCAAAGGGGACACCAGGCATCAGTGTGACAGACAGAGGGGACACCAGGTGTCAGTGTGGCAGGAGAGGGGACACCAGTGTCAGTGTGACAGACAGAGGGGCCACCAGCGGCAGCGTGGCAGACAGAGGGGACACCAGGCGGCAGCGTGGCAGGAGAGGGGACACCAGTATCAGTGTGACAGGGAACACCAGGCGGCAGCGCGGCAGGCAAAGGGAACACCAGGCATCAGTGTGACAGAGGGGACACCAGGCGGCAGCGTGGCAGACAGAGGGGACACCAGGCAGCAGCGTGGCAGGAGAGGGGACACCAGTGTCAGTGTGACAGAGGGGACACCAGGCGGCAGTGTGGCAGGCACAGAAATAGGAGGCCTGAAGGGCCGGGCCTGTGGGTGGCAGGAGGGATCCGGTGATCTGTGCCTGGAGGGGCCCCGGCAAGTGGAAATGGCAGACACGCCCTGGTCTTTTCTCTCCAGGGAGAGAGCAGCCTGCAGGTGCTGCTGCGCCAGGAAGACGTCCCCCTGGGGGAAGCCGTGAGCCCCAACCACCTGGCTCCTAACGTGCTGCCCTTCATGTGGCAGCTCTACCCCGAAAGGAGATACCGCGGCTCCGACTCCAGTTTCTGGCACGTTGTATACCACATCAAGGCAAGCGTGGCTTTCCCCAGGGGCCAATTGGGAGACCTGGGCGGCCCTGCGCTCCTCCCCCAGCCCCGCCACCTCTGGCCCCTGTTGCAGCTGTTCCTCCCTCCCAGCTGCAAAAGCCGAGCGGGGGCATTTCCACCTGTGGTGTTTTAGAAGCCAGCTTAGAGGGAACTTAGACCTGGATGAACAGGTCTCTCACCGAGGCCCCCTGGCCATGGGAAGCCCCCTGGGGCGGGCGATCACGGGCTGACGGCTGGTGGGACGAGGGGCAGCCTCACTGGGCTGCACCTGCTGCTCCGGGCTGGGGTGAGGGAAGCAGAATTGCCAGGCCCTGGTCTCCAGCTGTTCCCTCTCTCCCTCAGTTCAACAGCACGGAGGACATGCTCCTGGAACAGCTGCCACTCCTGGAATGGCAGTGACCCGGTGAGTGTCCAGGGGGACGGACCCTGCTCCACGAGGGCACTGCTGACCTCCCCCGACCACCGCCGCCTCGGGGTCTCCAGGCGGGGGCCCGGCTTCCCGTGTCTCTTTTTTTCCCTGGTCAGCGCTTTGCACATCCGGGCACTGCAATTCCCTGTGCCCCGAGTGAGTCAGCTGTCACTGCAGCAGTCACTGCCTGTCACCGAGCAGAGCCGGGGCTGTGAGTCGGCGTAGGTTACACAGCAGGTGCTTTAGGGCCAGGCCCCTCGCCCTGTCGGGTCTGCCCAGGCTCAGATGCCAGGCCTCAGCCTTGGGGGCCAGCACTGACCTGCTCCCATGCTCCCACTCACCCGGGGCCTCACCCTTTGCCTCTTTCTTGTCCCCTCCCAGGTCTCGCGCTTCCCGTCTCTCTCCGTCCCCTGGGCCCGAGTCCTGCTGGCCTGAGTGGGACGTTCGTATTTGCACTCACCCTTGTTTCCTACCCCATGTGTCCTCCGCCACACTGCTGGATGAGCCCTCCCCAGGACTGCTGGACCTGCCTGCAGCCCACTCAGCTCCCCTCGCTCCTCAGCACTGCCACCTGCCTAGCAAATGAATGACACCAGGGAGGCCCTGGGCTGGTGTGCCTGTGCTCCGGTGTTCTCCGCTGGTGGATGGCTGTCAGCGTTCCCCCCTCTGCCCCTCATGGTGCATTCCCAGGGGCTGCTCCTGTTCTGTCCCCTTGGCTCCAGCCACTTCTGGGAACGGGGCCTCTTTGCCTGAGCATGGGCCATGCCTCCGAGACCTTGGCCCGGCTGTCTCACTTGGTGCTGTGCCCGCAAAAACTCTACCTGCCTGCACAGGCTCAGGTGCCCTTCAAGGGAAGGCCTGAAGGGGCCGTGTCTCTGCCCAGGACTCAAAAGCCTGCTGGACGGCGACGTGGCCTGCACCGCTGGGGACAAGCCCTCGGGCTGCCACCCACAGGAGGGACAGAGGCGGGGCTCTCCTCTCTGGCAGGTGTCCACACACCTGAGGGTTATGCAGTTGGATGTGATGTTGATTGATTAAATGTAAGGCTGTTCATCTGACCTTGTGCCGAGTCGGCTTCTGTCCCTGACCCAGATCCCAGTGGAGAGCAGTAAGAACAGGCGCAGACCAAATAAGACTCCACAGGGAACAGATCCTTGTGAATTTAATGCACCTTGTTTGTTTGGAGAGAAACCTAGAATATATTTTTTCCCATGTAATCCAACACTCAAAACCCCAGTGTTCTCTGAGGCCTCACTTGGGAACCATTGTAGTAAGTGACCTCCAAAAGCCTTCGCCAGCTACCCCTCCACGCAGGCCTGCCCTCCTGGCCCCCCGGCTCCCATAGCCTCTGCCGCAGCCTGCTGTGGCTCCCCCTTGCCCTGGCACCCACTGGCTTTGTCCATGCTTAGGCAGTTGCTGCTTCTGTTCACATCCCAGGTGACCACACAGGCCCCACACAGACTCCCTTCCCCAGCTCCTGGGTCTGCCCTGGGCCCTGCCCCCCGGTCCTTCTACCCAGGACCTAGGATATTGCCAGGGGATGCCCTCCTGGGGCAGGGGTCCATTCAGTAGAATCCTGGTCTTCCCACTGGTGCGTGACTTTAGGTCACGGCTTCCTCGTGAGAGAGGGGAGGAGGTGATGACACGGCAGGCTGCTCTGAGGCTGTATCGAGCGTAGTGGAAGTGCAGCGCTCCAGGTATCTCACAAGACAACTTTGTGAGAAATGCATCTCCCATTTCAGTGTCTGACCCGGGCTGCTTACCTGGCACCGGAGCACTAAGAAGCGTGGGTCTCAGATGTGCCACGGTTTGAGGCTCGGCATTTTAACCCTGTCCCCTGCACGGTGCTTGGCAGAACGAGAGTCTGGGCTGCGGGAGCAGTTACTGCACGGACCCGTCGGTGGGCACAGAGCATGAGAACGGAGTCGGAGCAGGACATCAGCCCCAGCCAGCTGCCTCGTTTGAGGATAAGGACACTGAGCCCTGAGAATAGGAAAGTCCTGCGAGATTCTGTCGTTTGCCACATCCTTGACCGTGGCCGTGAAGCGTGCCGGGTGCTACCGATGCAGCAGTGAGCACAGCAGGTGCCTTGCTCGCAGGCAACTTTCCATACTCCAGACGCTTAGGGCATGCGGAATCCCAGGAGGAAATAAAACAGGGCGACAGCAGAGCTAGGCCAACCGCAAACAAGTTCTGTGTGGAGTGGCTTTTCAGACGGAACCTCAGACGTGAGAGGGAGCTGGAGTCTGAGGAAGAGGGAATGGCAAGTGCCCTGCAGATTAATGTGGGGACTAAAAACACAATAGAAGAATTCCATCTCATTAAAGAAACGCTGCTTTGTAAGAACAGGTGACTACAATATGAGTAAGCGACTCCTGAGGGCAGTCAGTGCGCAGTCTGTTTTCCACAAGAGTATGACACCAGGGTTGGGCAGGGACGCTGGGCAGGCAGAGGCCCGGTTCATCGGGCTGAGGGAGGTCGACGCCTGAGCAGGTGGGAACTGAGCGTTCTGTTTCACCATGTCCCGTCCGAGCCACCTTCGACACCTCCAGGAGGCCGAGTGTGGATATAGAACCCAGGATCAAAAAATACACTTAGGAGCCTTTAAAATATAAATAATTAAAGCGAGCCACCTGCTTGAGGTCACTCATGGACAGATGGTGGCATCGTTGAAACCTAGAGAAGGAAGTATTTTAAGGGGAGTATGGTCAGCTGAGGGGCACGTCGTTGCGAGACTGAGTCAAAGGGAGGAGAGGAACCGGCCACTTGCAACCCCCGCATCCCTTATGGGAGCACTGGATTGAGTCCCGGCTGCTCCACTTTCTATCCAGCTGCCTGCTAATGCACCTGGGGAGTAACAAGTGATGCCTCAAGTACTTGAGTCCCTGTCCCCCACCTGGGAGACCCAGATGGAATTCTGGGTTCCCCGCTTCAGGCTGGTCCAGCCCCAGCTTTTGCAGGCCTCTCTCTCTCTCTCTCTCTCCCTCTCTCTCTCCCTCTCCCTTCCCACCCAGCCCCCGTCATTCTGCCATTCAAATATATTCATCTTTTTTACAGTAAAAAGGGGGGGCAGTTTGCCTCTATTTGTGGCACCAGCAGCCATGTGGGGGCACCTGTTCCAGTCCCAGCTGCTCCCCTTCCCATCCTATTAATGCTCCTGGGAAGGCAGGAGAAAACAGCACAAGCACTTGGGCCCTGCCACACATGTAGGAAACCTGGCTGGAGTCCCTGGCTCCTGGTTCTGACTTGGTCCAGACATGGCTATTGCTGGCATTTGGGAAGTGAATCAGCAGATGGGAGATGTCTCTCACTCGCTTTCCAACTCTTTCAAATAAATCTTGAAAAAAAGAAAGGAAGTGGCCTTTAGATTCGGCTACATGGTAACCTTGTCGGGAAGTCTCCCTGCTGTGATGGGGCAGAGCTCTCTTGAAGAGAACACAGGACAGGAGGGGACGGGAGGGGACGGGAGGGGCCAGGAGACGGGAGGGGACGGGAGGGGCCAGGAGGGGCCAGGAGACAGGAGGAGACAGGAGGGGCCAGGAGGGGCCGGGAGGGGACGGGAGGGGCCAGGAGACAGGAGGGGCCGGGAGGGGACAGGAGGGGACAGTCTTGGCTGGCCCTTTTCTTGTGAAGTGGGAGTCGGGGTATTTGTTAGGAGATGACAGAGCTTTGCACGTGCTGCCCGAAGACTCCGCAGAACGGAAGGAACTTCCCAGGCAGAACAGAGAGGGTTCCGTTGCCTCTCGGCTGTTACGGGCGATGCTGCGATGAACACGGGGGCACAGAGGTCTCTGAGAGCCTGTTTTCGTTCTCCGGGGTAAAATTCCAGAAACGGGACTGCTGGATCCTGTGGTGGTTGTGTTCCGGATCGCCCAGAGAAAGAACCAGCGAGACTCACCGAAATGTGAAGAACAAAGGGACTTTATTTGCAGGTCCAGCACGCTGGGGCTGGCCTCCCGTACAGCAGTGCTGGGAGACAAGACCCCCTTCTCCTGGTTCCCAGGGCTTTTACAGTCCCCGGGCAAACAAGTATCACACCTGCATTCCCTCCTTTCCCTGGCCCTGCTGGACCAAGGACGGCCCACCTTATTGGTTGCCCCCTCTTGGCCCTGCCTGACCAAGGACTGCCCAGTGTCAGGTTTCGGCGCAGCGGAAGTGTCCCGGGCCTAGCCAGTTCTTTGGCGAGAAGCCTGTCATGGCGTGGCTCTGGCCTCTCACGTGGCAGTTCTACTTTGAATTCTCCACGGAAACTCCATGCTGCTTTCTATAATGGTTGCCTCACTTATATTCCTACTAAAAGAGCACGGGGTTCCAGTTTCCCCACATCCTCACCAGCATTTGTTGTTTTCTGTTTGTTTGATCTTGGCCATTCTGGTGGGTCTGAAGCAATACTTCATTTTCATTACACTTCTTTTCCAATGTGGGTGGTTTTCTTTTGCCCTCTTGCCTAATTGCCCCCAGCTAGAACGTCCAGTACACTTCTTAACAGACTGGTGAGAACAGACATCCTTGTCTTGTTCCTGGTTTTAGAAGGAAAACTTTCAGGGCCAGCGCCATGGCTCACTTGGTTAATCTTCCACCTGTGGCGCCAGCATCCCATATGGGTGCCGGATTCTGTCCCGGTTGCCCCTCTTCCTGTCCAGCTCTCTGCTGTGGCCCGGGAGTGCAGTGGAGGATGGCCCAAGTGCTTGGGCCCTGCACCCGCATGGGAGACCAGGAGGAGGCACCTGGCTCCTGGCTTTGGATCGGCGCTCTGCGCCAGCCATAGTGGCCATTTGGGGAGTGAACCAGCGGAGGGAGGACCTTTCTCTCTGTCTCTCTCTCACTGTCTATAACTCTGTCAAATAAATAAAAATAAATTAATTTTAAAAAAGAAGGAAAACTTTCAGTCTATCGGTATTAAGTATGATTTTTAGCTGTGGTTTCTTAATAAAATGTCTACTGTGAGGGGGAGGAAGTGCCCTCTATGCCCAGTTTGTTGACTATTTTATTGTTCTACCCTCTCTACTCCACTGTTTTTTGCTATCCTGGTTGTCTGCTGAGTTCTGTGAGGGGACTCGAGGTTGGAAAACAATGCCACTGCGTCTTGCTCTGAATCTCAGTGTGTGTGTGTGTGTGTGTGTGTGTGTGTGTAAGATTTATTTACTTATTTATTTGAAAGGCAGATTTAGAGAGAGGCAGAGAGAGAGAGAGAGAGAGGTCTTCCATCCACTGGTTCACTCCCCAGATGGCTACAGCAGCCAGAGATGTGCCAATCTGAAGCCAGGAGCCAGGAGCTTCTTCTGGGTCTCCCACACAGATGCAGGGGCCCAAGGACTTGGGCCATCTTCTACTGCTTTCCCAGGCCTTAGCAGAGAGCTGGATCAGAAGTGGAGCAGCCAGGACTCCAACCAGTGCCCATATGGGATGCGGGCATGGCAGACAGTGGCTTTACCTGCTTCGCCACAGTGCCGGCCCCCTCACTGTGTTTTAAAGTTACTCTGCTATTGTCACTGTATTCTGCCTATAAGACAACTTTGTTCACAGTGAGGAAATGCCTTTAGAGTTACACCGGTTCTAAAAGACCCTAACCTGTCTCTGCCCCACACGACTGGAAGCCGACTTGAAGCGCTCCACAGGGGCTGTTGCCAGCACGAGAACCTCCTATGCCAAACACAGTTCACACATGTAAGTGAAACATTTTCCAAGAAATTGCTCTCCCAGATACTTTGTTATAATGACCACTCATAGTTTAAGTGAAAATCCCAACAGCCCTTCAAACTGTGTTAATAATATGAGCGAGTTCTTTGAACTTCGTAGTGCAAACTCAAATTTGGAAGCTGAGCCAACGACACATGAGTTACCCAGCAGGTTCATTGGTTAAGATGCCAGTCGCTTGGGCCTCAGGACTTGCAGGCCCCAGAAGGCTGAGCTCCAGGGCACTTGCCTGGTGCTGGTCCAGTCTGACACTGTTCCCCCGCAGCATGGGCCTCAGCAGCCTACTGGCCACGGACAGCAAGAGGCCCTGTTCCCTGGATCACCCACTGGCCGGAGTGTCGCGAGTTAAGCATCTGTGTGTTTGGTTTCCCCTGATCCTCTGACTACAGGGAGTAAGTCACTGGAGAAGGGACACGCACATATTCATATCTTACGTACGACGATGGACTGGGGTCCTGATGTGCGGATCCCACTGGTTCTTCATGGAGTCCCCTGCACCCACTGCGCCTGTGCCCGCTGCACCACTCCAGCCTGTAGGCTCAGCTCTCCTCCCTTCCTCCCCCACGTCACTCTCCACACTCCTCCAAGGACTTCGGGTCGGGGGGGGGGTCCTGCTTCCCCCCGACACCCCCTGCTTTGAACTCCGGTATCTCCCAATTTAGTCTGGTTTATGGAAGAGCTTTTCCTTGTTCCATACACATCATCACACCCCCACTGGGGCCACTCTGATTCCTTCAGCACAGGACTGCAGATGACAGACTTAGGAACACTGGGAGTTGAGTTTGAGGGTTTCGTGAGGTCCTGGGCTCACACTCAGACTGTAGCTTAAAGTGGGCTATAAGGCACCCTTGCTTTGAAAAGTCCTGGGGCCGGCATCATGATATAGCCCGTGACACATGCATTCCAGATGGGCGCTGGCTCATATCCCGGCTGCTCCGCTTCTGATCCAGCTCCCTGCTAATGCACCTGGGAGAGCAGCAGAGGACGGCCCTAGTGCTTAGGCGCCTGCACCCACATGGGAGACCCAGATGAAGCTTCTGGCTCCTGGCTTCACTGTGGCCCAGCCCTGGCCGTTGCAGCCATTTGGGAAGTGAACCAGTGGGTGGAAGATCTCCCTCTCCCTCTCTCTCTCCCTAACTCTGTCTTTCAAATAAAATAAATAAATCTTTTTTTAAAAAGTCCCATAGTCACTGTCGCAGCATCTCCCAATAAAGGCTCCCATCAGCATCTTTATGAGCTCCTCGCGCCCCACAGACACATGGCCACTGCCTGACGCACCAGCTTCTTCATTAGGCAGACCGTCCTGCTTCCCTGGCTTGAGGCTGGTCAATACCACATCAGTGTGACTTGATAAATAAAAGGCTATTCCAAAAATAAATTGTCTCTCTTAAGGAGGCAGAGCCGCTATGAGCAATATGGATTTCAATTTTCCTTCTCTCTCTGCCTTTCTTCCTAGCACACCTGCTCAGTGAGTGCTGGAGCTGAGAAGGAAAAAAGACAGAGCGGGAAGCGTTTGTAGGAACAGGACCTACTAGGAACACACTCCAGGAAGGGCTGGGATTCGGTCTGCGGGGGAGTCCTCTGATAACTCCCAGGGTGACTACACTCAGCTGGTGCAGACTCAGAGCAGTGCTGCTTGGCTAAGAAATGGACACCCTAAGACCCTGACCCTCAGGAAGGCGCGATTATAGGGATGCATCTTTCCAGGGAGAGGAGTCCTCGCGGTGCCATGTACGTGCTGCAGCCTACAGAGCTGCTACATGGCAGACCTGGTCCAGCACAGGCAGCCTGGCTCCAGAGCGGGCAGACCTGGGCTCGCGCAGGCAGACCCGGACTCCAGAGCGGGCAGACCCAGACTCCGGCACAGGCAGACCCGGGCTCCAGAGCAGGCAGACCCAGACTCCGGCACAGGCAGACCCGGGCTCCAGAGCAGGCAGACCCGGGCTCCGGTGCAGGCAGACCCGGACTCCAGAGCGGGCAGACCCGGACTCCAGAGCGGGCAGACCCGGGCTCCGGCGCGGGCAGACCCGGACTCCGGCGCCTGCGCTCTCAGTCGCTTGCTGTGCTGCACAGACTGGGGCGACACATCTGCTGCAATGGAATCCAGCTCAGCCGCTTCTGCGGACCCATGGGTACAGCCTCGGTCTCCTCGCCTATAACAAAATCAGTACGTTAAAACCTGCCTCAAAATGCTGCTTTGAATAGTAAGTCACCTAAGAGATGGAACATCCAAGCGCATGGTAGTCAACAGATATTTTCCTTTATGATGTCTACATTTAGTGGAAAGTATCATTAACAGCATCATAAGGGGCAAAATGTAAAACTTTCCTAAGATCATTTTACTTTGTAAGAAAAGGATTGGGAAAATGCACTGAATATCAAACCACAGTCAGTGCCTGCTGTTTTATTTTTAATAATATAATTTAGGCAAGGGGCAAAAATGACTACTGGCCTTCCGCTAAAGGGATCAAGAATGTTGCAAGAACAATACAAACTGCCAGATTTTTAAAATCAAACAGCTGGCTTATTTGGGCAGTTCACCTTGAGAAACCTGACACAGGATCACATAAATTAGGTCAGCTTTTGCTCCAAGTTACAAGTGCCTTTTTTCAACATCCTGCTTTCCTTGGAGATGGTTTAGCGGGGTGACAAGCCCCTTCCCGCCGGCTGCTTCAGGCTGCTTCAGGTTGCCTGAGGGGTGAACTCGTCCAGGTGCTACCACCTTGGAAGCATGAGCAAGCCTGAAGCCAAGGCCCAGCTCTCCGTGGGGCTGCTCAGCACAAAGGCCTTCGAATATATGAGGAAACAATAAAACTTGCAAGAGGGAGCACCCAAACATTCACAGAAAACTAAAAGATAAGTTTATTCTGGTGCAAAAGATTTTAAAGCCCATGCATATTTTTGCATAATACGCCTTTTACATCAGCTTCTGAAGACCCCTAGTGTTAAGCATTTTTCTTCTAACCTTTCTAGATAACCCCTCTCCCTGAAGACAGAGATTTGTAAATACCATCCCCTGAATTTCATTAATCCTAGTGCTTAGCATTTTAAAAACCAACCAACTTGCATTCCAGCAGCTTCAAAGTAATTAGCCCATTGGTTGGCCATGGGAGGCCGAAGGTGTGTGGTGGTGCCAGGTCTCAGCCCCAACCGCCTACTGATGTGTAGCAGAAATGAGTCAGGCCAGCCTCACCCTGCATCTCCGCAGGGTCCTCGGTCAAGAGACTATTGCAGTGTCCTGGGTACTGTTGGTGACTAGGAGAGATTATGGTGTAAGGTTCACAGAGTTAAATAGAATGTGTAGGACACCAGCGGGAGGACTGAGTTTCTGTACCATGTCCAACAGGCCAGCCCAGAGCGGAGTCCTTCATCCACATCACCAAGACAAAACTCAGTTGTTTATTTGAAGAAATCAGGCCAGCACCTCGGCTCACTTGGCTAATCCTCTGCCTGTGGTACTGGCACCCCAGGTTCTAGTCCCAGTGGGGCGCTGGTTCTGTCCCGGTTGCTCCTCTTGCAGTCCAGCTCTCTGCTGTGGCCCGGGAGGACAGTGGAGGATGGCCCAAGTGCTTGGGCCCTGCACCCCATGGGAGACCAGGAGAAGCACCTGGCTCCTGGCTTCGCATCGGCGCAGCACGCTGGCCGTAGCGGCCATTTGGGTGGGGTGAACCAACGGAAAGGAAGACCTTTCTCTCTGTCTCTCTCTCTAACTCTGCCTGTCAAATAAATAAATAAATAAATAAGAAATCAGGACAGAAAAGGAGAGGTACAGCCAAAGCCCCCACGAGCCCGTGTTACCGGCAGGATGAGACGGTCCTGTGCCTTCACCTTTACCAGAACCTCACTCTGAACAGAGCAGTCTGCGTTTGCTAGTCCTGCTCTCCCCAGTCTGTTGCTGTTTATAAAACAACCTCTCCTGCCCAGCTCACTGGACACACGCTCTGTTTTATAAAACAAGATGGAGCCTGATTCTAGGCCGGTGTCGTGGCTCACTAGGCTAATCCTCCGCCTTGCGGATTCTGTCCCGGTTGCCCCTCTTCCAGGCCAGCTCTCTGCTGTGGCCAGGGAGTGCAGTGGAGGATGGCCCAAGTGCTTGGGCCCTGCACCCCATGGGAGACCAGGAGAAGCACCTGGCTCCTGGCTTCGGATCAGCGCGGTGCACCGGCCACAGTGGCCATTGAAAGGTGAACCAATGGTACAGGAAGACCTTTCTCTCTCTCTCTCTCTCTCTCTCTCTCTCTCTCTCACTGTCCACTCTGTCCACTCTGCCTGTCAAAAATTTAAAAAAAAAAAAAAAAGATGGAGCCTGATTCTAGAATCACAAACAAAAGCCACTTAATGTCTTTGAGCTCACTTTGTTGCACCTTTGTTTTTTGACAGAAGTGTTCTTGTTGGCCCCAATTTCCTGATAAAGAAACAGGCAGAGATGAGAAGTTACCGGCCCGAGGTCAGGAAGTGCTGTGGTCCAGATATTGGCAGAATCCATCCTGTTTTCTTTTTGTTTGATTTTGCTGGTTCATTTCCCAAGTACCTGCAACAGCCAGGGCTGGGTCAGGCCAAAGACAAGGCCCTGGAACTCCACCTTCCACGTGGGTGGCAGGGAGCCAAGCACCTGAGTCCCATCTGTGGCACACTAGCAGGAAGCTGGGTCAGCAGCTGGGACCTGAACCCGGCACTTGGACTTGGGACGTGGCTGGACCATTGCACCGAACACCCGCCTGCAGCGTCTGCCCTATCTCTGCCCTCTTGCCATTTGTTCAACTCAATCTTCGGCCCTGAGTTAGGTGCAGAGGACATGCTGGCACGCAAGGGGGCACCTTCCCGCACCGTGAGCTGGTCAGGCACTCAGGCAGGGCTGACGTGCTGGGAGCCAGTCAAGCAAGGCCTCACTGAGGGCGTGAGAGTCAGCCTGAGACAGAGGCGAGATGGCACCAGCCATTCTGAGCGCACAGGGACCGAGCTCTCAGTCCGGAAACTGCGAGAATGCTGGTAGACAGAGGAGCCCACTTCCTGGGTTATACCTCAGGGTGAGAGGCTGGGCCTTGTTGGCCAGGAGGGGGATTTTGCACCACCGGCCTTGGGAGCCAGAAGTACTGCCATCAAGCTGACCTTGAGCTGCCGTGTGAGGAGTGAATTCCAAGAATGGAAGCAGGAGAAAGCAGTTAAGGAGTGGAGGTCAGGGGTCAGAGGTCAGAGGGCCACACAGTAAACGTGTTTCAGCTTTGTGGGTCCTAACTGTGTGTTTTAGCCTCTCCATCCTGCCATTACTGAGAGAGAGAAACACAGACAACGCATAGGAGATGAGTGTGGCTGTATTCCAGCAAAACTTTCCTTACAGAAGCAGGTGGTTGGCCATTTTTGGCCCATGGGCTAGAGTTCGCCAGGGCCTGGTCTAAGCGGTAAACACCAAGGTTCAATGCTACTGGCAGTGAAGACATCGGATACGTGGATGGAGACCCCTTTGCAACTGGGGCGCGGGTGAGGGGTGTTTATTTTTCAGTCTTTTCATATCAGCTTTCATGACACAGGCAAGACATGAGTACATTTTCCTTGTAATAAAATAAAACATTACCAATAAAGCTAAAGTCCCTTCTGACCATACTCAAGCCTGGAGTCCATGGTCCAGCCCAGAAGCATTAGCTGTTATTTGGGGATGTGTCATTACAGACACTTTTCTCTGCATCTGCCAACTATGCTTCCATTTTATGCATTTTAAAAGTATATTTGTGGCCGGCACCGCGGCTCACTAGGCTAATCCTCCACCTAGCGGCACCGGCACACCGGGTTCTAGTCCCGGTTGGGGCACCGGATTCTGTCCTGGTTGCCCCTCTTCCAGGCCAGCTCTCTGCTGTGACCTGGGAAAGCAGTGGAGGATGACCCAAGTGCTTGGGCCCTGCACCCCATAGGAGACCAGGAGAAGTACCTGGCTCTTGCCATCGGATCAGTGCGGTGCGCAGGCCGCAGCGCGCCAGCCGTGGCGGCTATTGGAGGGTGAACCAATGGCAAAAGGAAGACCTTTCTCTCTGTCTCTCTCTCTCACTATCCACTCTGCCTGTCAAAAAAAAAAAGTATATTTGTGTGAATATGTATGTGTATTATATGTATATATGTGTGAATTTATATGTGTATATTTATATATGTGTGTACATATATACACATCATATATCATATGCCATCTCATCCCATATCATATATATATATATACACACACACACACACACACACACACTCACAGAGTCTCCTGCTAAGGAAGCAGTATCCTCTCATCTCCCACTACTCAGAGACTCTGACACGTGGCCCTTAGTCAGCTTCCTTGGCTTTTTTTTTTTTTTTTTTTTTTTGACAGGCAGAGTGGACAGTGAGAGAGACAGAGAGAAAGGTCTTCCTGTGCTGTTGGTTCACTCTCCAGTGGCCGCCGCGGCTGGCGCGCTGCGGCCGGCGCACCACGCTGATCCGATGGCAGGAGCCAGGTACTTCTCCTGGTTTCCCATGGGGTGCAGGGCCCAAGCACTTGGGCCATCCTCCACTGCACTCCCTGGCCACAGCAGAGAGCTGGCCTGGAAGAGGGGCAACCGGGACAGAATCCGGCACCCCGACCGGGACTAGAACCCGGTGTGCCGGCGCCGCAAGGCGGAGGATTAGCCTAGTGAGCCACGGCGCCGGCCCAGCTTCCTTGGCTTTTGAAGGCAGCATACTCTGCATTTGAGATGCCGCCCCGACCCGTGCACTAGGTAACTGGCAACACTGCCTTCAGACTTGCTGGATCATTGGGTTTCAATGGCAGAGTCTTCCCCCTGCTCCAAACGGTCGGCAACCTTTAGTATAGACGAGATGTCTTAGGCCCCAAGTCACAGAAACCCTAAAAACTTCCCTGAGGCAGCAGCAGCTAAGTTCCCATTCTGTGACACAGTTAGGGTACCTAACACTTCTGCTCACCGGGTTCCAGTAGCTTGAAATCCTCCATGTGGTCAACCACCACGATGCCCATGAAACACTAAGGATCCACACTCTGCAGATCTCACGGTCATGGAGAGGAGGAGAGCTAACACGATACCCGGGGGGAGGCAATGTGTACTCTGTCCCTCCCGAGCAGTGCAAGCGGTCTCGCTCCTCCCTCCTCCTAGGGGAGATTAAGAACGCACTGAGTTCACCTCTCTGGTTGAAGTATGAATTTTGTTCTTTGTGTTGTCATTGTGAATAGGGTGGCTTTCTTAATGTCTTTAACTAGCTCATTGTATAGACAGATGTTTAAATGTTCATTTTGTACCCTGAAACTAATAAATTCATTTATTAGTTCTAACAGTTTGTCGGTTGAGTCTTTGGGGTTTCCTACATATATAACCTTGTCACTTGCAACCACAATTTCATTTCTTTTTGACTTGAAAGCCTTTTATTGGCCAGAACTTCGAATACTATGTTGAATAAAAATGGCAAGAGTGGGCATACTTGCTGGCACCAGCAAAGGAAGCAAACAATAGACTGAAAAGGCAACCAGTGGAATGAGTACAACTATTTGCAAACCATGTGTCTTCTAAGGGGCTAATCTCTAAACTATAGAAAGAACTCCTACAACACAATTGTGAGGACAAGAAACCGGATCTAAAAATTGGCCAAGAATCTGAACAGGCATTTCTCAAAGGTGACCCTGAAATGAAACGGTGCTCACTGTCACTAATCCTCAAGAAAATGCATTCAAGTCCACAACGAGACCCCACCCACACGTGTTAAAATGCTGTTATCAAAAAGACAGGAGAGGCCGGCGCCGTGGCTCAGTAGGCTAATCCTCTGCCTTGCAGCACTGGCACACCGGGTTCTAGTCCCGGTCGGGGCACCGGATTCTGTCCCGGTTGCCCCTCTTCCAGGCCAGCTCTCTGCTGTGGCGCCGGCCACAGCGGCCATTGGAGGGTGAACCAACGGCAAAAGGAAGACCTTTCTCTCTGTCTCTCTCTCTCTCTCTCTCTCAGTATCCACTCTGCCTGTCAAAAAAAAAAAAAAAAAAAAGCACTAACAATGAACAATGGTGTGAGGAAAAGGGATCCTTTGTACACTGTTGGCAGGAATGTAAGCTGGTAGAGCCATTAAAAAACAATCTGGGGGCCTGTGGTGTAGCAGATAAAGCCACCTCCTACAGTGCCGGCATCCCATATAGGCGCTGGTTCAAGTCCTGACTGCTCCTCTTCCAATGTGGCTCTCTGCTATGGCCTGGGAAAGCAGGAGAAGATGGCCTGAGTCTTTGGACCCCTGCACCCACCTGGGAAACCTGGAAGAAGCTCCTGGCTTCAGATCAGCACAGCTCCTAACGCTGCGGCCATCTGGGGAGTGAACCAGCGGATGGAAGACTTTTCTCTCTCTCTCTCTCTGCCTCTGCCTTTTAAATAAATAAATATTTAAAAAAAAAACAGCGTGGAGGTTCTTTTGAAAATTCAAAATACAACTACTTTATGATCTAACAATCCCACTTTCAGATGTACATCCAAAGTAAATGTAGCCAATATCTCTAAAAGAGAGCTCCATTCTCAAGATCTTTACAGCATTATTTATAATAGCCAAGATATAGAAACAACTTAGATATGTGTTACATCTAATAAATGAACAAAGAAAATGTGATATACATGATATACTGGACTATTATTCCACCTTTACAGAGAGAGAAATCCTGGGTGGACACCATGGGAGAGCAGGTGCAGCCACCATTTAGCATGTCCTCATCCCATATCAGAGGGCTGGTGCTCTGTTTCTGATCCGGCTTCCTGCTATTGCACCCAGGAAGGCTGCAGATGACAGCTCAGGTGCTTGGGTCCCTGGGATACCCGGATGGAGTTCCTGGCTCCTGTCTTTGACCTGTCTTGGCCCCACCTTTTGGTAGACATCTGGGGAAAGAAACACTGGGTGGAAGATGTCTCTCCCTCTCTCTGTCACTCTTTCAAATAAAATAAATCAAACTAAATAAATGAATGAAAAAATTTAAAAAAAAAGGAAATCCTGGGACCACTGTTGTGGTACAGTGGGTTAAGCCACTGCCTGCGATGCCCATGTCCCATATCAGAGTGCCGGCTGGAGTCCTGGCTGCTCTGCTTCTGATCCAGCTCCCTGCTAATGCTCCTGGGAAAGCAGTGGAAGATGGCCCAAGTACCTGGGCCCCTGCCACCCATGTGGGAGACCAGGATGGAGTTCCAGGTTCCTCACGTTGGCCTGGCCCACCCCCAGCCATTGCAGTGAATAGATTTGTCACGCTGCCTTTCAAATAAATACTCGTCAAAAAGAAAAATCCTGTCATTTGTGACAACATGGATGAACCTGGAGAACATTACAGTGAGTGAAATAAACCAGGCACAGAAAGCTGAATAGTGCAAGATCTCACTGAGAAGTGGGAATATAAAACCGTCAGACTCCTAAAACAGAGAGCAAAATAGTGGTCAGGGGCTAGAGGGAGGGGAAATGGAGAGATACCGGTCAAGGGGTAAGTTCAAGGGTCGAGGGTCCAGATGTCAGGTCTGGTGAGCTGCTGGGCTGCATGGCCACGGTTAACGCCGCTTCGTGTGCGTCACATTTGCTGCGAGGTAGATCCTAAGTGCTTCCCTGCAAAAACAGAAAAGGCAACTCTGGGAGGCGCCGGAGGAGTCCGCGTGGCCGTGGGGCTACTTCTGTGTACATGACTGCATATACTACACGTATGTAGACCACAAATAGTTTATAGAATCTTCTGTATAACGCTCCACGATAGGTTTAGGAGGAGGGTCGAAGAAGGTGCAGAAGCAGCCACTCCCGGCAGAAAAGCCTGCCTGTGGGAAGGGCGGTGTGGTCGGGAAGCGCTGTTTCTGCCCACCCGGACGGCAGGAAGGGGTCTGAAGGGAGTCTCAGCCCTGCAGGCTGCTTGTCGAGAGGGGAGGTCTCATATTTGTGCAGAGACCCACGTCGACTGCGGTGAGGTGGGCTTGAACCTGCGGACAGCCCTCTGGCCCCTGTCCATTGGATCCGTGTATTTCCATGTGTGGTGCTGTCAGTTTGCTGTGTCCCAGGAGCCGCACTTGTAAAAGTTGGTGGCGGGCCAGCGGAACCCTGGGCAGTAAAAGTCTCACCAGGTTTTAGGGTTCTCTGTGCCCAACAGTATCAGATCCAGGGTGACTACTTGTACCCCAGCGGCCTAACAAATCCCAGCAAACACCAGGCACGCTGGACTAAGGCCAGCCCAGGGAGCTCATTCTAACTAAACACTTCTTCAAAGACGGTTCCAAACCCACACATCACATGTTGAGGATGAGGGCTTCAGCACATGGATGGGGTTGGGCACGACCCCGTCAGACTTCCTGTCTCACCCACTCCACGTCACCGCTCTCCCCTCCGCTTCCGTGGTAGCTGTGAGTGAGGAGCCAGCAGCTCCCAGGAGCTGACCTCCCCCCACCCCATCTCCAGCCTTGCCCACGGCTGCAGCCCCTTTATCCCTCCTGCTGCACGGGACCACAGGCACTCTTCTCCCGTGGACACCATTCCTTCGCCTCTTCCTGGGCTCTGCGTCTTCTAAGGCCCCGATGTCTTCGGCATCCCCAGCCACACACAGACAAGCTTAGGAGCTCCCAGGCCCCAAGTGCTCCAGGGCCCTACGCCTGTTCTCACCACCAGCACCCCTGGTTTCTCCCGCCTGCCTCCTGGATCAGTTCTCTACGTCCTTCCTCCTGCTTTCCTGTCCAGACCACACCTAAGAGCGTCCACCTCCACCACCCTCTGAAGCTCCCATTGTCAAGGTCACCAATGGCCTCCAGGTGGACACAGCCAGTGTTCATTCTCCTTCCACTCCTCATTCAGTGTCTCAGTGCTTCTGACCGGTCATCCTCCTGTCCTTTGACAAGAGACACTTGTGGCCCCACACTCCTGGCTTCCGTCTCAGCTGACCGGCCACTCCCTCTCAACAGCCTTTGTTGTCTGATCTCCAAACGTGGAGCAGCCCAGGACTCCCTACCTCTTGAAGCTGAGCGCCTACCCCTAAGGCCTCTAATGTAGACTTTATCAGGCCCCAGTTCTCTCTCCTTAGCTTGCCCTTTCTCTGTGAAAGCAGTTTGTTAATTAGGGGAGACCCTGAATCACAAAGACTCAAGCTGCCCCTGTGGTTACCAACTCAATGCCAGGCTCTATTCAGAGCCCTACGGAACTCAGAGACTCAGACCAGAGCCCCGCCTTGTCATTTTACAGGAAGCACACTGGCCCCCACCACTGACGAACCAAAGAAAGGTCCCGCGCGGCGTGGGCCAACCGGAGGCCCAGACAGGAGCCGACCACGCACCACACAACCTCTGCTTGGAACTGGGACGTCCACTGCCTCTGATCCCTCGCCGAGGTCAGGAGTGGAGCGAGGGCTGCCCTGTTCCGTTCACTGCAAATAAACTCCCACTGTCGACCACCCTGCTCTCAGGAAGTGGCTTGCGTGTGTTGGGTGAGCGGACCCAACTTGAGGCTTCTATAGCAGTTACTCCAGCCAGTTTTGGGGATGTTTTATAACAAAGGAGACCATGAAGGGAGTCTCGTCCTGGATGGGTGTCTCTCTCACCTGTGGGGCACCAGCCCCTGGCCAGCATCACCGGAGCTGACTTGAGGTGCTTTTCTGACGGAAGAAAAGAGCTTTGGAGTTGGGTTTGGCTTGGAGTTTGCAGACAACTTTGGCTTTAGTAGCAATCCAGGCATGATGATGTGAGGGCAGATCTCTTGTGCTAATCTGAACGGTTTTTGTACTTTCTTAAAATATTGATGCATTGGTAAAAAAATTGCAAGACATTTAATCTTCGAAATCATTGAAAAATTTTGTCGACCATCTTCTCAACAGCAGTTTCTCCTCTTAGCAGTTTCTGGTAACTGGTGATTCTTTCCTCAACTTTCTAGTCAGCTCCTGTAAGTTCTCTCCTCCCTGGCTCGGACCCCCTTCTGACCCGAAATGGAAAATGTTTATGTTAAAAGCCTAAGGTAACAGGATAACTTTTTTCTTGATACTGTTTTAGACATGAGTATCTTAATTTATCCCATGTTCTCGTCTCCACGGAGATAAGAATTCAAAGCAGAGGCATAAATACCATATACAACTGAGAGCCGGATTCATTCAAAAGAGAGAGGGAGAGACTCCCAGCACATATGGGACAGAGTTGCCTACGAGGAGAGAGGAGGCCAGAGCAGGGCCGATACGCATGTCCAGAAACCCAGGGCCAAAGAAGGGCCCCTCCCACATTAAGTCTGTGAGATAGAAGGTGGCACCCTAACTGTCTACAAACAGGATGGAGTTTGTGTGCATGAGGCTTTCTGAGAGTTCCACGGAGCTTAACTTCCACAAGGCCCTCATGGTGTCTCCCCCTTCCTGTTCCTGATGAGACAGAGGTGCATCATGGGAAAGTGGGCAGACTGGATTGACAGGTAAGGGGGTGGAGTTACACTGTAGGGCTACACAGCTTCCAGCTTTATTCATTCCTGCCTACCTCCCACCCCAGTTCCCCCGTATCAATACATTTAAATGATTCCCTGTAATCGGATGACTTATGTCCTTTTAAAGTCAGGCATTCTTCCATTCACAAGTCTTTGCCTTTGGTAACTGATCAGGGAAGAAAGATTCTGTGTGTTGTGAAGATGTTCCTCTGTCTCTGCTGTCTTCGTTAGGTTTCGATTGCTTGGGAAAAGCGGAGTCTTAAAACTGCTAGATTATATTTGCAGATCTATTTGAAATATTTGAGTAATCACTTTGCAACTCTCACTAAATCTGGTCTATAGCTCTGATTCAAACACCCTCATTGGGTGACTATTATGTCACAATGATACTGGATCCTATTTGGGCCAAATTTTTTGTTTTGTTTTGTTTTGTTTTTGTTTTTTGACAGGCAGAGTGGACCGTGAGAGAGAGACAGAGAGAGAAAGGTCTTCCTTTTGCCATTAGTTCACCCTCCAATGGCCGCCACGGCCGGCGCACCACGCTGATCCAATGGCAGGAGCCAGGTGCTTCTCCTGGTCTCCCATGGGGTGCAGGGCCCAAGCACTTGGGCCATCCTCCACTGCACTCCCTGGCTACAGCAGAGAGCTGGCCTGGAAGAGGGGCAACCGGGACAGAATCCGGCGCCCCGACTGGGACTAGAACCCGGTGTGCCGGCGCCACAAGGCGGAGGATTAGCCTAGTGAGCCGCGGTGCCGGCCTGGGCCAAATATTTTAAACCTCTGATGACTTTGGTAGGTTTTCTTCAGACTCAGAGTTCTACGTTAACTCTTTTGGCCTCTGGATTTCCAGTTGGGCCTCTGGAGATCCTCAAAGGCTGTATCTCCACCAGTGAGGCTGATGTGGACCGTATGGAAGGCACTGTCAGGTTGTGAAATGAAGCTAAATTTTAAGTTGTGTTTGTACAGATCTATTGTTGATGTGACATAAACACTCTAGAGAATACTTGACATTTATGGATGTCTGCTGTTCCTGGTGTACTTTATCAATCATCATTGTTATATTAATGAAAAAGAGAACCTAAAAACCTTTTACAAACTCTTGAGACTACCCCTCCCATCACAGGATCAGAGGGCTAAGAAGATGGAATAGTGTGTGAAGCCCACTGTGCTTCCGAAAGTTCTTATACAACGAAAATAACTAAATCTCCTTGACAATTGCTGAGCCGTCATCCAAAGTGTAATCATGGTGATAGTAAGTCTCTTATCATACACAGGCATGGTTCTTCTCTGAAAACACTTCCAGTCAAAAGACTCTACCAAATATTTTTAAATACAGTTTCTGATAAAAGATCAAAAGAGGAACTAAAATTTCCATACCTCTGACAAAGAAACTGATGGATTCATTAAACTGCCAATGGAGATCAAACACGACCAGAAGTGAGTACGTGAGTCTCAAAACACTGATGAATTTGAGGGTTTCTGTCTTTTGCTTTACGCATTATTGGCTCTATACACAATTATCTGCCTTCAAGGCCTAAAGAAATTCTTTCCTTGGGACTTCTAGGGCCTGTAACATTTTGGTAAACTATGTTCTTGTAGAAAAAGATACCAAGATTTAACTTTTCTTCCTACTAAATTCCTCCAAAATTCAAAAACTACCTATGAGTAGTGACAATATGATTATTTTCATAAGGGCATTAAAAATGTGTCATCTTCATAATGTAACAATTTGAAACATTGGCATAGCTAAAGGCATACACATAATGCCTGACTTCAAGGGCTGCCAGCCTTGCAGTGAGTGATAAAAAGTGTCACTTCTACATGGATCTTAAACTTCCAGAAGATTAGGTGCTAGGGTTTAAAAAACAAGTCTGCCTTGGTCGAGCTTCCTAACTTGGAGAGTTTTCCAAACTTGAGATTACCATTTGGCAAATCAACTTCGCTTTACTTATGCAAGCAGTCAACTACGATACACCTGCTTCCCACTGTGTTTAAGTACTAGACCTGATTAGTTATGCTCTTGGTTTTGTTTGTTTTCCTTTTTGATCTTTATGGCTACTGCCTATCAGAATTCCACAGAAGTATGACTGTCAGCAAAACGACGGCGGCCCAACACGAGATGCTGGCTCTCACTCTCAGAAACGGTAAAGTTAAATTTAACAATGAACCCTCATTCTAAAACCCACTTGATACTCAAATGTGGCTGCAAATGTTGCAGACACTGACACTAACCCTCCAACATGGGACCAGATCAGACCAGCAAACAGGATAGACCCACCTGGCGATAAGGGACACAGAGAACCTGCTGCAGGATGATCAACCAGCAGCGTTTTCAAAGATGACAAGGGGGGGAATAAAAGTTAAATGGAGTCACTGGTGTCAACCCTACACAAAATACATAAGGCTGAGAGGCTATGAAGAAAGGGTTCTGGAATGGGTATAATGGAGTTTATAATATATATATATATATAGAATATATGTAATGAATCTAACTAATCAAAGGCCCTAGGGGAGGTGGGCCTCAGTACGGTTAATGAAACACTGGAATCTCTTAACACAGTACTTGCTCCTTCCCAGATAAATACAGTTAGTTCTGTAGCTACTCACTTAGGCAGGACATCCTGTTACATCCCGCGCACGTTAAGATCAAGCCGTAAGTTCCCCTTTGGCAAGTTTCTCGAACAACTGCACTGGCGTTCAGGATTTAGGGACCCTTGCTATCAGACCCACGCCAGTTTCAGCACATGGCCATCGGCTCCTGAGCCCCTGCCCCTAATTCCTGACGTGTCACTGGTCCTCCCAAGCACAGCCGCCTTTCTGAAATCCTTACAAACCCTGGTCCGCCCTCAGTCAAGAGGATGGCAGTGCTCAAGCCCGTAGTCCGGCTCCTCGTCTGCTGGGGGATCAGGAAGCCGTCCTTTATCTGACTCCGTGACTATGTGAAAATAACCATCGCTGACACTCTGCCAGAGCCACAGCCCCTACAGAGTCCGCAGTCCAGGGAGAGCGGCTGACTAGAGGTGGAGCTCCGTCTTCCCACACCTTAGGCTACAATCCCTAGACAACACTCACGCTGGGATTGTCAGGCCTGAGAAGGCTTCAGCCTCTCTATACATAGGAGGGAAGGATTAGGATTAAGACTACTGGCTCCGGCTGGTGTCATGGCTCACTAGGCTAATCCTCTGCCTGCAGCGCTGGCACCCCGGGTTCTAGTCCCGGTCGGGGCGCCGCATTCTGTCCCGGTTGCCCCTCTTCCAGGCCAGCTCTCTGCTGTGGCCAGGGAGTGCAGTGGAGGATGGCCCAAGCGCTTGGGCCCTGCACCCGCATGGGAGACCAGGAGAAGTACTATTGGCTCCAACATCGGGACACAGTGAAATGTCACTTGGCACACTTTTTTTTTTTTTTTTTTTTTGGACAGGCAGAGTGGACACTGAGAGAAAGAGACAGAGAGAAAGGTCTTCCTTTGCCGTTGGTTCACCCTCCAATGGCCGCTGCGGCCAGCGCACCACGCTGATCCGAAGTCAGGATCCAGGTGCTTCTCCTGGTCTCCCATGGGCTGCAGGGCCCAAGGACTTGGGCCATCCTCCACTGCACTCCCTGGCCACAGCAGAGAGCTGGCCTGGAAGAGGGGCAACCAGGACAGAATCCGGTGCCGCGACCGGGACTAGAACCCGGTGTGCCGGTGCCGCAGGCAGAGGATTAGCCTAGTGAGCCACGGTGCCGGCCCCTTGGCACACTTTTCAAAGAATCCGGATTCGTCACCCAAGGTTGAGGGACTCAGCACAAGGGCAGCCCGCTGTGACGGACAGCAGGAGGCCAAGCGGTTCACTGGGCGTCCCACCTCATGGTGTGCTGCCGCGTCTGGCACACAGGGAAGCTCACGGGCTCCCCTCTGGCTACTTGGGGAAATGCCAAGCCGTGTTATCTGATAATCTAAATGTTCCTCCAAGCCAGGTACCTCCCTTGCTTCCATAGCCCCTCTGTACGTGACTGCCTGCAGTGTCTCCTTAGAGATCCCACCTCTCCCTAGGAACCTGGGAGGCAGCAGCATTGCTACTGGGTACCTCAGCCCCGAGGCCTGGACTCACAGCCTTCCCGTGCCTGATGCTGCAGGGGAAGTTTAAAAACCATGAAGATCCTCCCTGCTCTCAGTATGCTTTTCTGTGTCTTGTGCCTACGGGGCTGGATAGAAGCAAAAGGGGTCGTTCTTGTGATATATTGACGTTTTCTACCACGGAAAGCAGCCCTCCAGAATCAAAAGCCTTAGCCATCCTCAGGGCTGCCCAAGGGGGAACCCGAGCCTTCACTTCACTTCAGGATGCTGTTTGTCCCAGAGAGCGCTGGGAACATTTCCCTAGCTCTCCAGGCTACGCACACCCACATCAATGCCATATGCGGGCGGT
Organism: Oryctolagus cuniculus; assembly: GCF_051225735.1. Classification (NCBI taxonomy): domain Eukaryota; kingdom Metazoa; phylum Chordata; class Mammalia; order Lagomorpha; family Leporidae; genus Oryctolagus; species Oryctolagus cuniculus. The sequence goes on along the minus strand of NC_142886.1, from coordinate 44,743,096 downwards.
AATCAATGGCTCTGCTCCTCGTCTGGCACTCCAAGTCCCCAGTGACAAAACTGCTAGCCCCTCTGGTTTGTTTTTAGGCTCAGGAATAGTGACTTATTGTGGCTGTGAACTGCTGGCGCACCTGCAAGGTGATTTACGCAGAAACGACATGGGCAACCCCTTCACGACGCAGGTGATGCAGACAGTCCCCTCGGGGAAAAGTTCCCTGAAGAAGAAACACCCCCAGCTCCCTCTCCTCCAATCCTAAAAATTCCTGCTCCACCCCCGTTGCAGCAGAAGTGGCTAGCATCGATCACCTCAAGACTGGAAACTTACAGGAAAGCAGGGAGACAGCAGCCAAGCCCTACCCCTAAGGCCTTTTTTAAAAAAAAGATTTATTTATTTATTTGAAAGTCAGAGTTTCACAGAGGAGAGGCAGAGAGAGAGAGAGAGAGAGAGAGAGAGAGGTCTTCCATCCGCTGGTTCACTCCCCGATTGGCCGCAACAGCTGGAGCTGCACCGATCGGAAGCCAGGAGCCAGGAGCTTTTTCCAGTTCTCTCACGTGGGTGAAGGGGCCCAAGGACTTTGGTTATCTTCCACTGCTTTCCCAGACCAGAGCAGAGAGCTGGATCAGAAGTGGAGCAGCCAGGTCTCAAACTAGCACCCATATGGGATGCCGGCGCTTCAGGCCAGGGCGTTAACCCGCTACTCCACAGTGCCAGCCCCACCTCCGTCTTTACAGAGACCTCATCAGGCCCCAGGATCTCTTCCTTAGCAGGCAGCTCCTCTGCAGAGAGTAACCTAGAAAGGCAGTGACAGCAGAGCAGAGCCCTGAGACCCTGAGGCCAAAGCTGAGACCCCAATCACAAGCCTCAAACTGTCCCGGTAGCTAACGCCTCATTGCCATCCTCCATGCTGAGAGCTGTGCGGAACCCACAGGCCCTGACAGACTAAAACCCAGTCTCCCCTTAGATCCACAGACCATTTCACAGGCCATTTCACTGGCCAATCAAAGGAAGGCTGCACCTACACGGCAGCCAGTGCACTGCTTAACCCCTGTAAACTACCAGATTCCCTGCCTTTAACCCCTCAGGGACTTGGGAGTTGAATGGCAGCTGCCTTGCTCTGCACATCACAATAAAGTCTTGCTCTCTTCCCTGTCCCCCCACCCCCGTTTCAGTGATTGGCTTGCTATGTGCCATGCCAGTAGACCCAGTTTTAGGGGTTCTCCAGTAATTCTGTCAGGTAGGAAGTCAGATATGAGCTTATGTGTGTGTGACAGGCCTAAAGAGAAGACATCTATGTCCAGCATATGCATCTGCATCTCAAAGTCATCCCGATAACGTTTCAGGGGCAGCCCGGTATTCACATCCTGCCCTGCCCCCTCCTACCCCATAACCTGCCAGGTGGAGGTCCCCGCCCCTTCTGCCTGACAAATCTTCCACAGTCTCCCAGCTGCAGCCCAGTATCTGCATTTCAAACACCCTGCTCCGTATCCCCCCCTCCAGGGAGTCCTGCCCACCCTTCCTCTAAACCCAGGATGGCGCCAGCTAGCCTTCCTCCTGTCTGATAACTTCAGGGAGAAAACTCAGAAGTTTTTCTATTTACATCCAAAAAGCCCTTTGTTCCAAGAGGAGCAGAGGTGGGGAAGCAAGACCCATCTCCTTAAAAACCCCGGCCTCAACTGGACTGCGCGCTCAGCCCTCTGCCTCTCTGTTGAGCCGCCCACCTGGCCTGGCCAGGTGTCAGGTGTCATCTCTCCACTCAACCATGTAACCTCGCCCCCCCCCCCCCCCAGTCTGAGCAACTGCACACTCTCTCTCAGGTCCTGTCTGGAGAGGTGCCCATCCGTCCATACAGATGTCCCTACCCTAATAAACTTTGCTACTTTTTACTTTCCACTACTCTGTCTCACGCCTGAATTCTTTCTTGCGTGAAGACAAGAACCTGCCATTCACCAGTAACAATTCCTCCAACCAGCTTTGGGGGTGTTCTACAGACCCTTCTTTCTCTAAGTAATCTCTTCCAGGCTGGTCAATTTCAGTGCCCTTTGTAGGGTAAGGATGCTCCAAGTCCACATGGAGGTGAGCCTAAGGTTTGGGTGGTGGTGTAAGAGTTGAATCGCGCTTGCCACCCCAAGAACGCCCGAGAGACTTTCTCTCATGCAATTGCAAAGGGTTGATTTTTCCAGCATGCGGGGGGGGGGGGGGGGGGGGGGGATAAGGGCCATATGGTGGGGTCAGAGTTCCAGGAGCAAAGAGACAAACAGTGACTCTTTCTATCTTACTTAGGTGAAACTAAGGTTACGTCTACACTGGGGTAATTCACTGACTAACTAACTTTAAAGAGAATGGCTATACAGAGCAAGTCTAGTGAGGTCGGGAGAGTTCACAGAGGAGGGGAGGGGGTGGGAGAGCCGCTTTTAACTTTTTAACCCTTCATTCCCCACTCCTTGTTGTGAGGATCTCTAATCTTAGAGATCATCCGCTTCCCCTTCCCCGGGCGTCACATATTGTTGACGAATAACCATGAGTTTAACATTTTCGATCTGCTTTTGGAGAAACGTGACAATCCTATTCAATATACAGGGTCCTATAGTAATAATTAGGAGCAGCACAACTAGGGGACCTGCCAGTGCTGATAATAACGCAGTCAGCCAGGGAGACTTAGTGAACCATGACTCAAACCATCCCTGTTGCTGAAGCCTGTCCCGCTGTCTTTCCTCTAAGTGTTTACGTAGTTGAGCCATGTTATCCCTCGCTACCCCTGTCTTGTCTACATAGAAGCAGCATTCCTCCTTAAAGGCTGCGCATAGGCCCCCGTCCTTCATAAAGATGAGGTCTATTCCCCGCCTGTTTTGTAAGACCACCTCGGAAAGAGAAGTTATGGATTGTTCCAGGGCAGTTACTGAATTTTCTATATTTTTAATGTCCTGGGCTATAGCCACTTTTAGTTGAGATAGGTGCTGATTCCCCGTTACCAGAGCTTCAGTCCCAGTTCCTACTCCTGCATCCGTGCCAACGCCTAGGAGAACTGCTAGGGTCAAAGACACTGGTTCCCTTTTTACCCTAAGATGTTTGTTCTTCATAGCATCCTCAAAGGAGCCCGTGTCATGGTAGAGTATTCTTGGCAGTAGCTGGACCATTATACAGTAATCCTTAGCTTGATTGAATACGGAGGTAGAGACACAGGGAGTTATCCCCGTGTTACAGGCCCACCAGGCACCGTCTTGGGGAGCCCAGTATTCTGAAAGAGAGGTATTTAGGGTTACTGTTTGATTGCAGAGGGCCTTTGTAACCGTCGAGGGAGGCTTTCCGATACATAAGCCGTGCCCCGTAACTTCAGGGAGAGTGAGCTTATGGCCTCCTGCCCAGTCACAGGAAGTGGAATTCACAGGCCTGGGCAGCCCATTAAGAGCTGTTCCTTCATAATAGGGGGGCGCTGCTGACAAGCAGAGCCAGCAGGGCCTGACACCTCCCTGAGTATGATTGAGGGCTGTATAGGCTCCCTTTATGAGGTTAAAGAGAGGGGGAGCGTTCAGTCGGGCGTTCGAGTTGGGCGAGGTAACTTGTGGAGGCAATGGGGTGCTTACAAGACTCGGGGTGGCAACGGATCTGGAATTAACTACGGGGTTTGGCCCCACCGCCGGGTTTGGACCTACAGCTATTGGGACAGCAGTTCTAGTCAGCTTAATAGTAAACCATAGGCCAAAGTCGGTTCCTGAGAAATAATACCTAAGCCCCCAAGTCCTTCCTTTCATCCAGCTAGTGAGGGTCGACAGTTCCTTTCCTTTACTGGTGAAGATGACATTTAGAGGGTTACATGTGGGGGTATTTTCACACGGGGTCCCTCGTAAGGATGTGCATTTATCCTTTCCCTCAGGGGTAAAGTTGCGCTGTACTGTAATCCAATCCCAACTAGAAGAGGGCTTCCAGCTAGCGGTCCCCGTGGTTTCACACCCCCAAGCCCCACAGTATAGGGATTCTGGCCCCCCACATTGAAAAATTTGTCGCTGGTTCCTGCCGTCCTTGGGGCATACATAGAATTCTAACTGGCGTAGTTGACACCTTTTGGTTCGATACCTGCACCCAACCCACCCGTTACCACCGCCCAATTGAGGGACATAGCCCCAACCTCCGGATTGTCCGTCCAGGGGGATATTGGTCGGTTCCCTCTGGTCTGGTAGATCCCAGGTGTCCAACCCCACAGCCAACTGACACACATCCAGATGGAGGGGGGGCCACCACGTCCCTGGTGTATGGGTGCCACTGACTGACCAAACGACCTGACCCATGGGGGAGATCACCTCCCAGGTGAGCAGCTGAGGTTCATGGGGATTGCTGCCTGCTGGGGGAAGAATCCACATTCCCATTACCCACACGGCAAACCTGAAGTTTAAACGGATTATCAGTCTCTTCCAGTTGCCATTCTGTTCCTGCCGCAGGCGCTGGTTGGAGGTGCGATGCGTGGACCCAGCTGGCGATGCCATCTACTTTCACTGCCGTCGGGGTCGTGAGGAGCACCACGCAGGGTCCTGTCCAGCGTGGTTCCAAGTTGCTCTGGTTGTGTCTTCTTACGTAGACAGAGTCTCCAACTTGGAAGCGATGTGGCGCAGTCACTTCCCCCGGCTGATAACGTGCGGACAGCTGCCGCCAGACAAATTTCTGGATGTCCTCCAGGGCCTTTAACCCAACAATTAAGGGGGTGTAAGGCAAAGATTGGGTATCTATAGCAGTGGCAAAACTTTCAACCGGGGGTGGGGAACCACACAGTACTTCAAAAGGGGTGAGGTTAAACATAGAAGGAGAAGGAGTGTTTCTAGCCCGGAATAAAGCATAAGGTAGGAGCATAGTCCAATCCTTTAAGCCAGTCTCCATCGCCAATTTAGCCAAAGTCTCCTTAATTGTTCCATTCATTCTACCTGTCCTGAGCTTTGAGGTCGGTAAGCACAATGTAACTTCCAAGCGATTCCCAGTATTTTAGCCAATCCCTGACTTACCTGTGCCATGAACGCTGGCCCATTATCAGACCCAATCACCTTAGGAAGCCCAAACCGGGGAAAAATTCCTTCAATAATCTTTTTGGCCACAACCAGTGCTGTTTCCTTGCGGGTAGGGTAGGCCTCCACCCACCCTGAGAAGGTGTCTACGAAAACTAACAAGTACCGATAGCCACATCTAGCCAGTTTGACTTCAGTAAAATCTACCTCCCAATATCGTCCCGGTCTATCCCCCCTTAGTCTCTTCCCGTTTGGTGTTTGAGTTGGGTAGGCGTTTACCGCTTGGCAGGCCTTACAGTTCTTGGTAACCCGCTCTGCCAGTTGCCGATTGTCAGAAGGAGAGAGAGAGAAGGGCTGATTTCTTAACAAGCTTCATAGCTTTCGCGCCCCAAGGTGAGTGAACGGACGGACCTGCTGTAAGTAAGAAAGGGCTTGTTTCTCCAATGAGTCCTTCCCCGCTTCCGATGGGAGTTCACTTTTCCTCTCTGCCACAAGGACGCTTATCTCAGGGTCTCGTAGGGCGACTGCCTTGGCTTCTTCATCCGCCCTCCTGTTCCCCATGACCATCGGGTCGGCCCCTTTCTGATGGCTAGGGCAGTGGATTATTGCCAGCTTGGCGGGTAGTAAGGCAGCAGCCAGCAAACGGAGGATTTCAGCCGTGTGTTTTCTTTCTTTTCCGGCTGAAGTTAGTAGTCCTCGCTGTTGGTAAATCGCCCCATGGACACGGGCTGTGGCAAAAGCATAGCGACTGTCAGTATATGTATTTGCCCTTTTTCCCTCCGCCAGCTCCAATGCCTTAGTTAAGGTGATCAGTTCAGCCTTCTGGGCCGAAGTTCCTTCTCGCAGGCTGGCCACCCAAATAATGTCCGTTGCGCTGACTACCGCCGCCCCGGCTGCCGCTTACCGCTTAATATGAAGCTGCTCCCGTCCGTGAACCATGTTACCTCCGGGTTGGGCAGAGGCTGATCTGTCAAGTCTTGGCGGACGCTGGCCTCTTCTGCCAAGATATCCTGGCAGGTGCGGATGACGGGGTCAGCGGTTTCATCCGATAGCAGGGTGGCGGGGTTCAGCACAGTCGGTGGGCCAAAGGTAACTCGTTCCTTGTCCAGGAGAATGCTCTCGTAATGGGTGATGCGGGCATTCGAGAGCCACCTGTCGGGTGGCTGACATATGACACTCTCTAGGGAGTGCGGAGCTGTGATAGTAAGTTTCTGTCCCAAAGTTAATTTGTCCGCGTCTTTGGTCAGTAGGGCGGCGGCTGCAATAGCCTTCAAGCATCGGGGCCACCCGCTCGCAACGGAGTCCAGTCGTTTGGACAGATAGGCCACCGGTCTCTTCCAGGGTCCTAGGGTCTGGGTCAGGACTCCCCTGGCCACCCCTTTTCACTCCTCAATGTAAAGGGTGAAAGGCTTTTCGATGTTTGGCAAGGCTAGGGCTGGCGCCGCTAACAGCGCCTGTTTAATGCCATCGAATGCTTGCTGCTGTTCCGGCCCCCACTCAAATTCTCTATCTCCCTTGAGTAATGGATAGAGGGGAGAAGCTAGAGACGCAAATCCTGGAATCCATAGTCTACAAAATCCTGCCGTCCCCAAAAACTCTCGAAGCTGTTTTCGAGTAGTGGGGACAGGAATTTGAGTCACAGTCTTTTTACGGGCTCCAGTTAGCCAGCGTTTTCCATTCTTAAGAGTATATCCCAAGAAGGTGACCTCCCTCCTGCATAGCTGTGCCTTTTTGGCCGAGGCCCTGTAACCTAGCCGAGCCAGCTCCTGCAGCAGCGATCTTGTTCCATACTCACAGTGTTCCCGAGTCACAGCGGCCAGCAGCAGGTCATCTACACACTGCAATAAGGTCACCTCCGGGTGGTCCCTCCGGAAGTGGCTCAGGTCTTGGTGAAGAGCCTCATCAAATATAGTTGGCGAATTTTTGAAACCTTGTGGTAACCAAGTCCAAGTTAACTGTCCCGATATCCCCTCCTCAGGATCCTGCCACTCAAAGGCAAACAGTAGCCGGCTGTCAACATATAATCGCAAGCACAAGAAGGCATCTTTCAGATCCAGTACAGAATACCAAACGCGATCAGGGCTAAGAGTGCTTAGCAGACTGTAGGGGTTGGGCACAGCAGGATGGATGTCTTGTACACAGTTATTGACCTCCCTTAGGTCCTGCACCGGGCGATAGTCCTGTATTCCGGGCTTTTTAACCGGCAGCAGGGGTGTGTTCCAGGCTGAGTGACAAGTCTTTAGGACTCCCAAGGCAAGTAGTCTTTTTATGTGGGGCCAAATTCCTTCCCTGGCCTCTTTACTCATAGGGTATTGTTGGACCCGAACCGGGACTGCACTGGTTTTTAAAGTGACGACCACCGGGGGCTGACATACAGCCAGCCCCAATCCTGCCGTTTCTGCCCAAGAGTTAGGATAAGCAGTAAGCCAGGTTTGAATTTCTAACTCTAGCTTCTTTTGGCTTTTCATGGAGTCGGTACTCATCTTCCACCGACATGGACAGTACAGTAGCCACTGGGGTGTCTACTACGGGATTTAGAAACTCCACTCGGGGTCCAGCCGGTTCAAAGGTTATTCGAGCCCTTAATTTGGTAAGCAAATCTCTCCCCATTAGTGGAGCCGGACAATTAGGGATGACTAGGAAGCAGTGCTGAACTTTTCCCCTACCCAAGTCCATAGTCCGTTTCGTAGTCCATGGCCGACATTGACTGCCATTAGCCCCCTGCACCAGTGATCTTTTGCTGGACAGGGGACCCAAGGGCTCCCGCAGCACTGAATAGACTGCTCCCGTGTCTACTTCGAAATTAATGGGGGTCCCCTCCACATTAAAATTTACCCTGAGCTCGGGGAGGGGATCCGAGCCCCGACGCCCCTAATCATAGTCTTCTCTTATGGCCAAAGCAGTGGCTGTGCTAGATTTGGGCGGCATCGCTTTCTTCTTGGGGCAGTCTCTCGCCCAGTGTCCCTTGTCCCTGCAGTGAGCACATTGATCTGGGTCTAAGGGAGGCCGGCACCGCCAGCCTGGCCCGACTCTTCTACCTTCTCGGTTATCTACCACAGCAGCCAAAATTCTTGCTAAGTCTCGGTTTCTTCTCTTTTCCCTGGCACTCTCCCGTTCCTCCCTTTCCAGTTCCTTTTTTCTCTCCTGCTCCTCTCTCTCAGCTGCCCGCTGCTTCTCCTTCTCCTCTCGTTCCCTTTCTCTTCGCTGCTCTTTTTCTTCTTTTGTCTCCCTTTTATAGTTCACTTTTTCTGCTTCCTTTACCAAGTCCCGCAATGTCAAGTCTTGGAGCCCCTCCAAGCGCTGTAGCTTATGGCGGATATCGGGGGCAGACTGTTCTATGAAAGCCATAGACACCGAACCTCTTTGCCCCTCCGACTGGGGGTCAAATGGGGTGTACCTACGATAGGCTTCCACTAATCTTTCCAGAAACATGGAGGGCGTCTCTTCTGGTCCCTGTAGCACTTCCCTTACCTTAGCCAAATTAGTGGGCTTCCGGGCCACAGCTTGGAGTCCTGTCATTAGAGACTGGCGATAGGTGGACAGATGCTCCCTACCTGTTCGCGTGTTGGGGTCCCAGTCAGGTCGGCGCAAGGGGAAAGAGTCATCAATGAGGTGCTGGAGCTGCGTTGGTCTCCCATCCGGTCCAAGGACGTTTTTCCTAGCTTCCAGAAGTATTCTCTCCCGCTCCTCTGAAGTGAAGAGGGTTTTTAACAGCTGCTGGCAATCATCCCAGGTGGGCTGATGGGAAAACATTAGTGACTCGACCAACCTCGTCAGGCGAGTAGGGTCTCTGAAAAAGGAGGGTTGTTATTTTTCCAGTTATAAAGATCAGAGGAGGAAAATGGCCAATACTGGAGTACCTGCAGACCCTCTCCGTTCCCACCCTCCACCATCGTTCCAATCGGTCATAGCGGGAGTATCACCGCGTCCTGCGGACTTTGCGCTTTCTTACTCCGAGTCCCCTGTGCTGCCCCCCCCCCCCCCGGCGATGGGGGAGATGCAGGAGGCTCGGAGGGAGCCGAAGCGGTACTGAAAGGACTCTCAGGTCCGCTGGATGGTGGGGGGCTGGGAGACGCAGGAGAGGTAGGAGGCGGAGAAGGGGGAGAGGGGTGCAGGGGTGTTCGGGAGTAAGGAGCTAACGAGTCAAGGGTTACAAGATCTTGTTGAGACTTGGGCAACACCGGCGGCGGTTTCGGCGCTACCGCGGGGTTCAGCGTTTTTATCGGCAAGGTTACAGCCTGAGAGTCAGGCGGTGGCTGAAAAGACTTTACCCATTCGGGCGGATTTTCACACAAATCTTGCCAGACTAAGATGTACGGCTGTTGATCCGGGTGTCCCTGGTGACCAGGCTGAAACACGGCCTCCCTTACTCTCCAGATGAGCGGTAGGTGGAAAGAGCCGCCGGGGGGCCAGTCCACCCCGAGAGCTGGCCATTCAGAGGCACAGAAGGTCTGCCACTTTGCCTTTTTGACTGACAGAGATCATGCGCCCGGCCGCTTACCTCCGACCAATGATTCAAAGTTAGAGACAAAGGTGCAGACACAGTCTGGCCCATGTTAGCGGACAACACAATGTACACGAACAGACAAACAGTGTAGAAAATCAGAAACCACCGGTCGCTACAATGCAGGCAACACATACAGACTCCGGAACCGCCTCAGAGCCCTGTGAGGATGCTGGCGATACCATACCAATGCTAAATGACAAGAGAATACAATCAACAAACAGCAAGACAACCAACAAAGTACCTTAACAAATGCAGAAGACTAACAAGCTTGATCGAATACCAAAATCTCAGCAGTACAAACAAAACGTGAGTCTGGAAACAGTTTATTCAATAGAAAAACCAAAAATATGCTAAAGAGGAAGGAGGAACACTGATGCTGGCACCGAATTCCCGACTGGGGGATTCCTGATGGGAGTTTCGTTTCGCTGAGCGTCCTCAGTCTCCGGGTCCTCCCGAGGCGTCCCTCAGGGCGGTAGCGTGTGGCTTCCGGGCACGTCTGCCAGCCCCAACGTCTACGGTGCCAGCCCAAAACCCAAACCACTTCAGGCCTGAACCCAACCAGATCAACTAGATACAGAAACAGAAACGCACGTGCACAGAGTCCCTATCCTTTAGGCGCCTTCACTTACCCCGAGAGATGTCCGTTGGAGACGTCTGCGGGCAGCGGAGCGATCTCGGTAGGACCTCCAAATGTAAGAGCTGAATTGCGCTCGCCACCCCAAGAATGCTCCAAGAGACTTTCTCTCATGCAACTGCAAAGGGTTTATTTTTCCAGCATGCCGGGGGGGCCCCGTCTCAGTACAGGCGGCGGCCGCGAGAAGTCAAGGGTCTTAAACAAAGAAAATCAATCATTGCATAGATAAACAGTCGGTAGAGTAAACAATTGATACAAGTTAAGTGATTTTACAATCAGGTGATTTATGAATACAGGGAGTACAGGATATCGAGTAAGGGCTTGATTAGACATCAGAGAACCATATGGCCTATACAGGGAGGATCAAAAAGCCTCCTATTGCCAAAAGGGAGGGCCACACAGCTGCATCGATGATACCCAGGAATGCAGCCGAATGGCGATAAGGGCCATATGGTGGGGTCAAGAGTTCCAGGAGCAAAGAGACAAACAGTGACTCTTTCTATCTTACTTAGGTGAAACTAAGGTTACATCTACATTGGGGTAATTCACTGACTAACTTTAAAGAGTATGGCTATACAGAGCAAGTCTAGTGAGGTCGGGAGAGTTCACAGAGGAGGGGAGGGGGTGGGGGAGCGGCTTTTAACTTTTTAACCCTTCAGTGGGAAGGCAGACTTCTCATCTGAAGTCTCTGTGTTTCAGCAAAGTTGAGACAAGGACGTGGTTAAGCTTGAGAAAACATGGACTGAAAACCCCACCTCGGACCCAGGAGAAACAAATGTAATAGGCGCGCTGAGCCGACCTCTGATCTCGGGAAACCGACCTCTGATCTCGGGAGACCCGCAGTCGGGGATCGCAAATGAAAACCGCGCGCCTGCTTTATCAGTGCCTTGCCTGGCAGTCTCTTCCCGTTAGGCTTAGGAGACAAGAAGGCAAAAGGGGTAGAACCAAATCTGCTATTTTAGCAGGCAAATGACACAGGAGAGGGGGCGAGAAGTCTCGTGTGTCCGCAGAGTCTGGAACGTGGCGTCCAGGCTGGTGAGGGGCGGCCGCGGAGTGCAAATGCATCTTTGTGCTCCAGTGCTCGGGGGAGGAGCTTGGGGGAGGAGCTTTCGCCGGACCCCCCACATCCTTGTTTGACTTTCACTGTGGTTCAGTTATTTTGTAGTCAGCTTAAATGTTTGGTGTTGTTGGGGTTTGTTTTCCTGCTGTGCGGGGTTTTTTTTTTTCTTCATTCTTTAATGTACTTGCATTCATTACTTTTCCCTGTGTGTATTCTGGGTTTGGTGTTTTTCTCAGTAAAGGCTTCTCTACCCACAATTATAAATTTTCGGCCGGCGCCGCGGCTCACTAGGCTAATCCTCCGCCTTGCGGCGCCGGCACACCGGGTTCTAGTCCCGGTCGGGGCGCCGGATTCTGTCCCGGTTGCCCCTCTTCCAGGCCAGCCCTCTGCTGTGGCCCGGGAGTGCAGTGGAGGATGGCCCAGGTGCTTGGGCCCTGCACCCCATGGGAGACCAGGAGAAGCACCTGGCTCCTGGCTCCTGCCATCGGATCAGCGCGGTGCACCGGTCGCATCGCGCTGGCCGCGGCGGCCATTGGAGGGTGAACCAACGGCAAAGGAAGACCTTTCTCTCTGTCTCTCTCTCTCTCACTGTCCACTCTGCCTGTCAAAAAATAAATAAATAAATAAAAATAAAAAATAAAAAAAATTATAAATTTTCTCCCTGTTTTCTCCTGACAGTTTGTATTTCCTTTGTTTAAAGCACTGACTGCGCTAGAAGCATGTCCACGGAGAAATGAAGTCACGCTGAACACTCGCCGTTCTATTCCGAAGAGCTACCCACTGTCACGGGAGCACCTGCTGGCAGGGCTCTGAAATGATGCCGTGGGAGGAGGTGGGAGGGAAACCTTCTCCTCCGCTCTCAGGGTTTCCGGCTGGCCTGACAGTCACACTGGCACAACATCCATTCATGGGAGACACACATACAGGGGTATTTAATACAAGGTCTACGGGCACAAGAGCCCGCATAAGGAAATGAAACCCAAAGAAACAGACACAGCAGGACAAAGAGAGAAGTGCGAGGGGCAGGGGCAGGGGCAGGGGCAGGGGCAGGGACTGGGGCAGGGACTGGGGCTGGGACTGGGGCTGGGGTAGGGACTGGGGCTGGGGCTGGGGCTGGGGAGCCGGCACTTAGAAATGACCAGAAGGGTCAAGGTCAGTGCAGGCTGAGGTTTGTGGGCGCAGAGGGCTCTGGGCCTCAGCGCGGGCCCTGGTGGCCACAGGGTATCCCACCTCCTCCCGTAGGAGGGCGTTTTCCACGTGAGATTTACCTCCCGCTTTCAGGAAGGAAAGGGAGAAGCCAGGGACCCTTCCTGCGCCTGTCAGTGGTCAGTGACTCCGCCCAAAAGGCCTCACTTAGTGCGGGTGATCCCGTGCCTGGCCAGGAGACTGCCCGCCCTGCCCATGCCAGAGGTTAAGAGGGCCCGGCACACCACACCTCCGGGAAGGACCCTAGGACCTGACCGCTGGCAGGCAGCAGGAGCCCCAGGCACATTCCTCCCCCCCCACTTCCCACTCCCCACCCCCACCCCTGCTTCCAGCTGCCGGGCCTTGTAATTGTCAATCAGGTAAACAGCTCCCAGGTGTGGCCCAGGCCCATCAGGACCACCTGGGAGGCTATGTGGGCTCCGTGACCTTCAAGCTGATTGGAGAAGCATAGTGGCCCAATATCCGCTCTGTCCTATAGAATTAGCGTTGCCTGGATCAGCCACGCCCCCTCCGCCTGCCCTTTAAAAGCTTGAGATAGATTGTCCATAAACAGACATGTTCACCAAAACTTGCCTCCGGTGCTTCTTGTGGAACACCGCCGTCGCCCGCCATCCCGGCAGCGCAGGCCTCGCAGGACGAGCCCACAACTTAGGACGACACAGTCTTCCACGCTGCGCCCAACAGCCAGTGCCCACCTGCACTTCCGGCTCGCGGCCTCGGTCCCCCAACCCTAGAGGAGCGCCCAGCTGGCCCGGGTCCCCGTACCAGGATGGCCGCTCCCCGGCTGCCCAGCTAACGCTTCAGAATGGCCCCGGCTTCCCCCGCAGGTTTCCTTCTATGTTGTCCAGGGACAAAACAACTTTCACCGTGCTTCCATTTATAAAGTAGTCCGAAGAGACGGCTCCACCACAGCAAGGCCTCCTGTTGATCTACCCGACGCTGTTCCACAGTCCTGCTTTACCCCCCCCCCCCGCCCCCGTCGTCCTGTGCTGTCTGTGGGGGCGGGCTCCAGCAGCGCCAGCCCGCACACACACGTTCACACACACTCACATCTCCTGCAGGAGGCGCTGTCGTGTCTGTGCACACTGCACACCTCGTCCTGGGCTCTCTGACTCTGGCCTACTTGTAATCCCACTGCTATGCCGGCGCTGTGTCAATACTGTTAGACTGGGTGACGTAGGGAACAAAGCCAAGAAAAAGAAGCATGTATGTGTTCAGCACAGATAACACCATTTTTTGAATATTTGAAATTCCTAGTGGGTTGACGGTGGCTTCAGAAATAAAGGGCCGACTGCATTAACTAGACTGTTATGTTAATTTTACCCCAGTTATTGCCCTAAGATCATCATCCCATTTCACAGATGGGAAAACTGAGGCACAGAGGCCAACTGCTCAGTTCACATGACCATTCAAAAACAGATGTCTTGGGGCTGGCGCCGTGGTTCACTTGGTTAATCCTCTGCCTGCAGGGCCAGCATCCCATATGGGTGCTGGGTTCTAGTCCCGGCTGCTCCTCTTCCAGTCCAGCTCTCTGCTGTGGCCCGGGAGGGCACTGGAGGATGGCCCAAGTGCTTGGGCCCTGCACCCGCATGGGAGACCAGGAGGAGGCACCTGGTTCCTGGCTTCAGATCGGTGCAGCGCAGGCCTTAGCGGCCATTTGGGGAGTGAACCAATGAAAGGAAGACCTTTCTCTCTGTCTCTCTTTCACTAACTTTATCTGTAAAAAAAAAATAAAAATCAAAAAATTTAAAAAAGATGTCTTTCCTTTCATTCAAGACCTGCTTACCACCCTTCTGTAGAATTCTTAAGTTTGCTTACATTGGTATACTACTTTCTAAATGGAAATCTAGCTATGTTTATTACATTTTTTTATTTGAGAGACAGAGAAACTGAGAAACACAGAGCTCTTTTCCACTGATTCACTCCCCAATCGCCTACAATGGCCAGAGCCGGCTCAGGCCAAAGCTAGGAAGTGGGAACTCAGTCCAGGCCAGGCCTCCACCTGGATAGCAGGGCCCCAGGTCCTTGAGCCATCACCGCTCAAGGATCCGACTGACTCCAGGAGCCGGGTCTCGTTCTCCAACGTGGGACACAGGTTTCTGAACTTGAACTTCTAGACTACACACCTGCCCCTGTCTTGGCTCTTTCTGATGGCTTCTTAGTTTCCCTCTCTGGTTCTTTTTTTAGCATGTTGAAACTGTGGCATTTTGTTATTGTTGTTCTACATCCTTTCTCTAGATCAGGGGTTGGTAAAAAATGCCCAGAGAGGTAAATCTGGCCTGTCAGCTGCTAGAAGAAAGTTTTGTTGGGACACAGCCAGGCCCATTCGTGCAGGCTGTCCTTGGCTGCACTGGCGCTCCAACGGTGGGTGGCATTGTGGCTACAGACACAATCTGGCTCGTAGAGCCGAAAATGCCCGCGGCATGGTTCTCCATGGCGCAGCTGCACCCTCCGCCCCGCGGAGTTCTCTTCCCAAACTCCCCAGTCGATGAATCCAGCTCAGAGCTCTCTCCCAAGAGACGCGACACCTGCTCACAGGGCGTCTCCACTGGACATCCCACATCTGAAACTCAGCCTCCAAGCCAGCTCCTCACTCTTTACCCCAGATCCCGGGCCCCCTTGCAGGTCGCCAGCTCAGAACCCGAGCAGCCAGGCCAGGACTCCAGGAGGTGTCCTTGACTCCGCCGGCCGGGCAGGGGAGGAGAGCGGGGCGGTGGGGGGCAGTCAGGAGACCGTGCAGCCTCGGCTTCTCCACTTCCATCTGTCACCCAGGGCACATGACTGAGGCGCGGATTCCTCGCCTGGAGCAGCCTTCGAGAGCGCGGTTCTGAAACGCCTTTCTCATGGGCTCAACCTTTATATCAGACTGTGCATTTCATGGATAACGCATAACGTAAAGTGCTGTGAGGATATCATGTGTATAGGTGGGATTTTCCTACCCTGGCTCCTGCCCAAGCCAAGCACCCAGCAAGCCCTAGCCGCGGGCGGTGCCTCCGATGGGTCAGGCCTGCCTGGCGACCCACGCTGCTCCAGTCTGGAGGAGCCCCTTGTGGGTCCTCAGAGGCCACTACCACACAGCACTCCAGGTCAGCCTGGGGATCGACGACCACTGGGCTTGAGCTTGACCGTTGCTACGTCCAGGTTCTACAGTCCTGGGGAAATCATTCTAATCTGTGGACCCTCAGTTTCCGCATCTATAAAGTGGGACATTAAGACATGAACCCCACAGCATTCTTGTGAGGCTTAAATGATGACAGTTACTCAGTGAGAAGCCGCGCTTACTGTGGGGTCCCATGTACACAATCACACCCACGGAGTGGAGAGCAAGGTGATGGGGGCTTCCCAGGAAACACTCAGGGACCAGCCACGAGGGGAAAGCACTGCCTTCCGGTGAAGAGCAGAGGTCTCCTGCTGTCACAGCAGCTCAGCAGCCACCCCCTGCCATCAGGCCACCACGTCAGAACCAGCTGCTCCAAGGTGTCCACTGCAGGGACGATGCAGCCATCAGAACTCCCGGGAAACACGGCCAGCAGCTGCCCCACTGCCCTTCAGGCTGCTGCAGCAGACAGGGCTGAGGCAGGTGGGAAGCTGGGCCTGGGGAGGGGGTGGAGGCAGCCCCTCCGTCCACTGCCTCCACCCTGCCCATGTACCCGGGCGACAGCACCCACACGCGTCTCCTCCACTGTGCACCAGCACCCACACGCGTCTCCTCCACCGTGCACCTGGGCGCCGGCACCCACACGCATCTCCACTGTGCACCTGGGCGCCGGCACCCACACGCGTCTCCTCCACTGACACCCAGGCACCAGCACCCACATGTGTCTCCTCCACTGTGCACCCGGGTGCCGGCACCCACACGCGTCTCCTCCACTGACACCCAGGCACCAGCACCCACACGTGTCTCCTCCACTGACACCCAGGCACCAGCACCCACACGCGTCTCCTCCACCATGCACCTGGGCGCCGGCACCCACACGCGTCTCCTCCACTGACACCCAGGCGCCAGTACCCACCCGTGTCTCCTCCACTGTGCACCCGGGCACTGGCACCCACATGCGTGCTCCTTCCCTGGAGGTGGACTCCAGGGAGAGCCTTGAACGAGGACTTGACCAAGAGGAAGAGTGGGACAAGAAGGAGCATGGGATGGAGCAGAAGAGGGCAGGCCTTGGCAGTCGTCATTGTCCCCGGCCGCTCGCACCTGGAGCCACCACACTCTTGATCAAGCTCGCGAGCTGCATTCCCACGCTGAGAGTGCGTGTGAAAATACTGATCTACTTTAAAGGAATAACTGCTTTAAACGGGGTGGTGGGGGAATCCCCATCTCGGTCCCCAGCTGCCACCCATGGCTAAGTTATCTAAAGAATCCATTCTTTAAATTCTATTCCCACTAAATACTTTTTACACCTTTTTAAGTCTGATTCAGCGATATTAAGTGGATTCACATGTGTAGCCATCTGTGTAGCTGTCGCATCTCTAACCCCAGAACTGCTCTCATCTTCTCCAACTTTTAACAAATTATTTATTTTATAGGCAGAGAGAGAGAGGGAGAATATCGCCCATCTGTTGGTTCACTCCCCAAATGCCCACAAAAACACAAACACTAAGGCTGGGCCAGGTGGAAGGCAGGAGCGGGGCGCTCTACCCAGGTCTCCCTTGTGTGTGGCAGAGACCCAACCACTTAAGCCATCACCTGTTCCCCACCCCCCCAGGTCTGCATCAGCATCAGCATCAGCAAGAAACTGAAACTGAGAGTGCAGCCAGGACTCAAACGGAGGCACTCTGGTCCGGGGTGTGGGCATCCCACGTGGCATCTTAACCCCCAGGCCCAACGCCCGCCCCTCCAAGCCCATCATCAGACAAAAACTCCCATTTTTGAAACGTGGGCGAGCACCAGCCATGCCACACAAAGTATGGATTTTATCGGCCAAGCCTGGCTGCGACCCAGGGCCCCCAGCTGTCCAGCCTGGGCGATAACTGCTGTCACCTGCCGGGTTTCGGAAATGCGAAGTGCCCGGGCCTGCACCGGAGCCCCGAACCACCCTGCAGAGGTGGGATTCCAGGACCTCATTCCGAGCCGGGCAGCTGAGCCCCACATCAGTTTCTGGCCCACTCTCCCCACGCTCCAGGGCACTACTTTTGCTTTGGGACCTGGAGGACGCCCTCCTCGCCCCACGGGACAAGCCCAGCCGCTGTCCTCTCTCTGGAGCGGCCCGGCACGTGCCCAGGTGCAGCCAGGCCCTGGGCTATGTCAGGCACCGCCACGCCACCTGGACCGCATCCTCCCCTGTGGGGAAGCTGGAGTCCAGGCTGCCCGGGCAAAGGCCGGCATGGACACGGCGGGGCTCCCGGACCTGCCCCCGCAGCCTCCCAGCACGGTGAGGCCGCACCCTCCCGCGTCCTCCAGCCGGGCGCACCGCGTGGCGGGCAGGGCGCGGCCCTCCCGCAGCCCTCCCACAGCCCGCCCTGGGCCCACCGCACTCACCGTGCTGCCCAGAGCGGGGGTCGCTGCTCTGGGCCCGCTGGGAGGGACTGCGCTGCACAACCTCGGCCACTCAGGTCCACCCCAGCTCGTCCTGGTCGATGCCAGGCCTGCGGACCCACAGGAGGCCGCGAGGTACCCCGAGGCGAAGTTTCAGAGTGGGGGGCAAGGGCCGCCCTGGAGGGAACCAGACGCACACAAGTGCGGCCTCCCAGGATAAGTGGAGCAGGCGTTGGGCGGGGCCAGAGGGAGGGGTGGAGTTGGTGGGGGTGGAGTCAGTAGGAGGGGAGGATCTGTGGGCGGAGCCTGAGGGGCGGGGTCAGCGCCGGGAGCTGGAAGGTATTGAGGATTGGGGCCAACTCTTCTGGCGCCACCGGTTCTGAGGCCACAAAACAGTCCGGGTTTCACCCCAGGCACTTGCGCTCCCTGTGACGAGGGTGACCCCAGCACCAATACGTTGCCTGCCTTTCGCTTGCCCCTTCGCAGTCCCGTCTCTGGGGAGCCCCTCCTGGTTTTCCCTGAAGGGCCATCTCCCCAACACCCCAGCCCCGCCCGGCATCCCTACCCCGGGGGCCGTGGTGCCCTGCACACTGTGGCCGGAGTCAGCACCCTCTGACAGCAGAGGAGTCGGGTCAGGCACACCCGGAGCAAACCAAGCTCCCTCTGCTGGGGACCTGTGGGGTCCGGATCAGATGCCAGGCATGGGAGGGCGTGGGGCCACCTTGCCAGCCCTCGCCCGGGCCACGGGGTCCGAGAGCACCCACCTGGCTCCGCTGTGCCGGAGGTGGAGGAGCAGGAGCCGAGAGCCGGAGGCACCCCCACCCCGGCACACAGCGAGTGTGATCCTTCCAGGGAATGACTGTCCAGCTGGGAATCGGTGCTGAGTGGCCGGCTCTGCCCCGAGACTAAAGTGCCGCTCTGGACAGGTTCCTGGTCCACCTCTGAAGCCCACCCAGGGCAGCTCCCGCCGGGCTGGAGCCTGTTCCTGCCTGCCGCAGTTCCTGCTGAGTTCCCTGGGCTTTCTCAGGGAACCCTAACTGGTGTGGCAATCAGTGGCCTGAGGAGGCCTGGGGCATTGCAGCCCGATACAGTGCATCACGCCGGTGGGATCACCTGTGGTGTTTCTTTTGCATCTTTTTTTTTTTTTTAAGATTTATTTATTTATTTGAAAGTCAGAGTTGCAGAGAGAGAGAGAGAGAGAGAGGTCTTCCATCTGCTGGTTACTCCCCAGTTGCAGTGATGGAGCTGCACTGATCCAAAACCAGGAGTCTGGAGCTTCTTCTGGGTCTCCCACATGGATGCAGGGGTCCAAGCACCTGGGCCATCTTCCACTGCTTTCCCAGGCCACAGCAGAGAGCTGGATCAGAAGTGGAGCAGCCAGGACTAGAACCGGCACGCATATGGAATGCCAGCACTGCAGCCAGCGCTTTACCTGATACACCACAGTACCGGCCCCTCCTTTGCATCTTAATCCCTGCTGGAGACTCTGATTGGGACCTTGCTGCATCTGTAGGTCCTATGAGAAATGACAGTCTTCACCACGATGACCCTTACAATCCCAAAACGCGGTTTAGCGTATTCCTCCGTGTTCCAGGTTGGCTCTGACTTTTCTTTATGAGTCCTTTAGCTTTACGTCTAGGTATCCACTGATGCTATTTTAAGTTCTGCATTATCCCTGTATTTGTTCATGGCGGGTATGGAAAAATACAGCTGGTTTCTGTGCATTGACCCTATAACAAAGAGCCAGAGAAATCCACATAACCTGGGAGTTATCTGGGGAAAGGCTCAGACCCTGTGTCTTCCGCTATTCCTGTTTCCTGGCTCGCTCCTCCTGCCTGGCGTCTCTCGCGACGCTGTTAGACCTTAGGACTCTGCCCCACCGCCCGTCCTCTGCAGCTGGGTTCTCCACCCTCCTGCTCTCCCTTCTCCTCTGTGAGCATCAGAGTGGATGTTTTCCATGGAGTCACCTTCCAGTGCATCCTGACAGTGGATCCTGAAAACTGCTGTTTCCAGTCTGCTCCTTTATTTAAGATTTATTTATTTATTTGAAAGGCAGAGAGAGAGAGAGAAGAGATCTTCCATCCACTGGTTTACTCCCCAAATGGCCACCATGGCCAGGGCTGGGCCAGACTGAAGCCAGGAGCTAGGAGCTTCTTCTGGGTCTCCCACATGAGTGCAGGGGCCCACGCACTTGGGCCATCTTCCACTGCTTTCCCAGGCGCATTAGCAGGAGCTGGATTGGAAGTGGAACAGCTGGGACTCGAACCAGTACCCATAAGGCATGTCGGCACTGCAGACGGCGGCTTAACACATGTGCTATGCCACAGCACTGGCCCCACTCCTTTTTTTTTTTTTTTAATATTTATTTTATTTAAAAGTCAGCGGTCACAGCAAGAGAAAGAGAGAGCTCTCCTATCTGTTGGTTCATGCCCCAGACAGCCTCAGTGACCAGGGAGGAGCCAGGCTGAAGCTAGGAGCCAGGAGCTTGATTCAGTCTCCCACGTGGGTGGCAGGGGCCCAAGCACTAGGGCCATCCTTCGCTGTTTATCCCAGGTCATTAGCAGGGCGCTGGATCGGAAGTGGAGAAGCCGGGACTTGAACCAGCACCCATATGGGATTCTGGCATTGCACACAGCAGCTTTACCTGCTACATCACAATGCCAGACCCCGCCCCGTCTGCTCTTAAGATGGCCAGTTGGGGCAGGCATTGTAAACACAGTGATTTAAGGTGCAACTTGTAACACCAGCATCGCTCATTGGCGTCCCGAGGCCCGAGGCACTTGCAGCCATTTACGAAGTGAACCAGCAGATGAAAAATCTCTCTCGTTCTGTCTGTTCCTCCTCTGTCATGCTGCCTTTAAAATAAATGAATGAATCAATCAATCGATTGATCCATCAATCTTGGGTCCAGCATTGTGGCATCATCGCAGGTTAAGCCTCCGCCTGCAATGCCAGCATCCCGCGTGGGCACCGCTTCCAGGGCTGGGTGCTCTGCTTTAAACTCAACTCCCTGTCGATGCACCTGGGAAAGCAGTGGACGACGGCCCAAGTGCTTGGGGTCCTGCACCCACGTGGGAGACCTGGGAGAAGCTCTGGGTCCTGGCTTCTGCCTGGCCCAAACCCTGCTGTTACAGCCATTTGGGGAGTGAACCAACAGATGGAAGATCTCTCTATATACATAACTCTACCTTTCAAATAAATAAAAGAAAAATATTTAAAAATAAGCAAAACTTTTTAAACAAAGACAATTTCTTAATTGCAAATGTTGTAATTTTTAGTTCCGGAATGTCCATTTGATGCTCTTTTATGGATTCAAATTTTCTGTGACAATCTCTACCTTTGTAACCATTTTGCCTATTTTTTATGCTATTTCCTGAGCACACTAATATGGTTATTTTATTTTTAAAAAATTAATTAACTTCAGAAGAAATGAGAGAGACAGAGAAGGATAGCTCTTCTCTCTTGTTCACTCCCCACGTGCCCCCAGCAGCTAGGCCTGGGCCAGGCCAAAGTCCAGAGGCTCCCACGTGGGTGGCAGGGGCCCAGGTACCTGAGCCATCACCCGCTCCCTCCCAGGGTCTGAACTGTAGGAAGTGGAGTCAGGGGCCAGGGCCAGGAGTGGAACCCAGGCCTCTGATGTGGGCCACAGGCCTCTCAACCTAGTCCACTAGGCGGAACGCCCACCCCCACAGTTACTGTAAAGTTCTTGTCTGATAACTCAGGTTTACCAGTGGGTCTGCTTCTGTTGCCTGCTGTTTCTCTGGGTTTTCAGGCAGGCGGTGTTTTCTCTGGGAGTAATTTTAAAATAAATGCCAGACACTGGGGACAGAATCACAGAAGACTGTAAGTGTTGTCTGCCCACCCCAGCCCCTTAGAGTTACTTCTCCCCTCCGCTGGGGAGGTAGAGTGGGATATTGAACACCTCAATCCCATACTGACAGAACCAGCCAAAGTTAGGCTGCACTTGTCACGAGGTTAAGTCTTTTCTCTCCCTTCCAACCCTTGTGCCCAACCAGGCCCGTTTCCTGGTCTGTGGCGTGAAGAGGCCATACAAGGTGGTCCTGAGCCCCCTGCCCTCTGAGAGTCTAGGCATGTGTCTGTCCAGCAGTATCTGCAGCCCAGGACACGTTGCAAGGAAGGCCGGTGACACAGCAGGTGCCAGACCCCTGTGCCCTGTCCCTCGGGCGTGGCTCTCGGTCGAGTCTGCTGGGAAGGCTGTGCTGCCTCTGTGGAGGTTTGGGCTCTACTCCTTAGCATCCTTCCCTGGGCTACCCTTGGAGAAGGCCTTTGGGGAGGGTGCTGGCCACGTGTCTGCTATCCCACAGGCCCCCACATCTGCCCAGAGAGGAAAAGGCTGCAGGCGGCTGAAGACGGCGGCCGCCCCTGCCAGGTTGTGCTCAGGAGCGCCACCCCCTGGTGAGTCCCCGGCTTCTTGCGAGATCACAGGAAGTGCCAGTCTGCTCTCCCGCGCTCCTCTGCTTGGCGTGGAGCCCCTGCACTGCACAGAGTTCGGCACTTGTCTCGGGGTGGAATCCGCCGGGTGCCGGCAGCCCCTGCCCAGAACCGCCAGTGCCCGCAGGGAAAGGCCCGGGCGGCGCTCACCGCTGAGCCGCCTCCCCTGTCCATTCTCAGCACCTCTGCTCCTCCTGGCACCCGTGGTTCCCGATGCTTTATTTTTATTTTTATCCCATGTGCTGCAGCTCGGCGGTGGCACTGGCCTGTTGCAAACGGCTCTGTCTTACCCCGAGGGACGGAGGGTTATTTTAAGGTGGGAAGGATTCAACCCCATCTTTGTGCGTCAGGAAGTGATCGAGTGAGAGGGAGGGAGTGGCCCTAGGCAGAGATGACTGGAGAGAAGCCCTGGGGAGGGATGAGGTGGTGAGGGCCCCTGGGGTTGGCTTGGCCCTGGGGGAGGGGGGACTGTTGCGGGGGCAGGAAAAGGAAACACCCTGCCCCCCCCACCTTTGCCCATATACATGGCTTAGACCCAACCTTGGAGAACAAATATATGCAAATATTCAGAGGATCACATAAAATTTATGTGACCTTGGATGGAGACAACTTTTTTAAAGATGATGCATAAAGCCCAAGGCACATAAAAAACTGGTTAATTCTGAGATATCCAGAAGTGTAGCTTCCTGTGGCCACACATTAAGTAAGCAATGATAATGGCCAGAGGGAGAGAAAACACTAACAACACATAGCAAGGGGTGCACTTCCAGCATGCACAAAGGGCTGTCTTAAATCAGGAGGCCAGAGAACAACCCTCTGGGAAGTTAGGGAAGGAATGGAATAAACTCACAGAAAAGCAAATGCACACAACCACCTGCTACAGGAGAAGACACACAGGTAATCAACAAAATACAGGTTTTAAATGACATACATTTTAACTCTATAACATTAAAAAAATAGCACTTGTCCCAACAGCACCAGATACTGGCCAGGCCCCTCCTCCAGGAAGTGGAGTGCGATGGCCCCAGGCTCCTCTTCCTCCTGCTCCCACGGGGCTGGGCAGACAAGCACAGTTTCCTTGCTAAAAGCTGGATCTGTCTGGTAGGAAGTCAGATATGAGCTTATGTGTGTGTGACATAAAGGCCTAAAGAGAAGACATCTGTGTCCAGCATGTGCATCTGCATCTCAAAGTCATCCTGACAGTGTTTCAGGGGCAGCCGGGTATTCACATCCTGCCCTGCCCCCTCCTACCCTATAACCTGCCAGGTGGAGGTCCCCGCCCCTTCTGCCTGACAAATCTTCCACAATCTCCCAGATGCAGCCCAGTATCTGCATGTCAAACACCCTGCTCTGGATCCCCATTCTCCAGGGCGTCCTGCTCACCCTTCCTCCTGGCTGATACCTTCAGGGGAAAACTCAGACAGGCACTTCTTAGCATTTACATCCATAAAATCCTTGTTTCAGGAGGAGATGTGTGAAGACAGAGGCCCATCTCCTTAACCCCACTGCCCACCCCGGCCTAAACGTAGACCGGGCACTCTCTCTCAGGTCCTGTCTGGAGAGGTGCCCATCCGTTCTTGTGGATGTCCCTGCCCTAATAAACTTTGCTACCTTTTACTTTCCACTACTCTGTCTCACGCCTGAATTCTTTCTTGCGTGAAGACAAGAACCCTGCCATTCTCCGATAACAGATCCATTTCAGAGGGAAGTCTTTGATGCAGGAGAGGCTAATGTTAGCGCTTTAGAGTTGCTCCCTTGAGTTCTGCAAGGTAAAACACCCAGGAACCTACGCACTGGCAAGGAAAGGGTCCCCAGTGGGAAGCCCCTCGCCTGCCTGCCTGCCTGCCGGAGAAGCCCCTTGATTCAGGAGCGTGCAGCACTCAAGCCGCCCTCTTGGACGGAGTCTGCCGGGAGCCCAGGGAGCCCTCCTTCCCTACGCCCCTCTCCCTCCACCGTGCGGAGTCTCCATCTGGCCCTTGGTTTGGAGCAGGTGCAGGCTTTAACCAGATGGGTGCTGCCCAGTCTTGCAAGTTTGGGGGGGGGGGGCGGGAGGAAGAGCAGTGGGCAGTGTGGTTAGAACGCCGAGCTCCATCCAGTCTGTTGGCCAAGGTGAACGTGGCCTCTCCTGTTCACGCTTCCTCATCGGCAAGACCCGGAAGCCTGCCAGTCCCTTTATTAACAGATTTGTAAGCTGGCACTTCTCCCAAGGTCAAGCTTTCCTCTCCCACAGGACAAGAGAGTCTAAAACCAGATCGAGGGAACAGCACTCCGTCTGCTAGATCAGGGCTCACCCCGCCCTTGCAGGCTTTGGTCTCCATGACTTGGGGAGGGGCCTTAATTTCTTCCCTGTTCCAAGTGGAAGGAGGTGGAGTGGCAAGAGCTGGATTTGCTACCGGAGAATGGCAGGGTTCTCGTCCTCGCGCAAGAAAGAATTCAGGCTGGCGCCGCGGCTCACTAGGCTAATCCTCCACCTTGCAGCGCTGGCACACCGGGTTCTAGTCCCGGTTGGGGCACCGGATTCTGTCCCGGTTGCCCCTCTTCCAGGCCAGCTCTCTGCTGTGGCCCGGGAGTGCAGTGGAGGATGGCCCAAGTGTTTGGGCCCTGCACCCCATGGGAGACCAGGAGAAGTACCTGGCTCCTGGCTTTGGATCAGCGCGGTGTGCCGGCCGCAGCGCGCCGGCCGCGGCGGCCATTGGAGGGTGAACCAACGGCAAAGGAAGACCTTTCTCTCTGTCTCTGTCTCTCACTGTCCACTCTGCCTGTCAAAAAAAAATTTTTTTTCAGGCATAAGACAGAGAGTAGTGGGAGCTAAAATAGCAAAGTTTATTAGGGCAGGGACATCCACAAGAACGGATGGGCACCTCTCCAGACAGGACCTGAGAGAGAGTGCCCGGTCTACGTTTAGGCCGGGGTGGGCAGTGGGGTTAAGGAGATGGGCCTCTGTCTTCACACATCTCCTCCTGAAACAAGGATTTTATGGATGTAAATGCTAAGAAGTGCCTGTCTGAGTTTTCCCCTGAAGGTATCAGCCAGGAGGAAGGGTGAGCAGGACGCCCTGGAGGGGGGGATCCAGAGCAGGGTGTTTGAAATGCAGATACTGGGCTGTATCTGGGAGACTGTGGAAGATTTGTCAGGCAGAAGGGGCGGGGACCCCCCCACCTGGCAGGTTATCAGGTAGGAGGGGGCGGGGCAGGATGTGAACACTGGGCTGCCCCTGAAACATTGTCAGGATGACTTGGAGATGCAGATGCACATGCTGGACATAGATGTCTTCTCTTTAGGCCTTTATGTCACACACACATAAGCTCATATCTGACTTCCTACCTAACAGATTCACCCTTGTGGCTGGGCTTTGTTGTAGGATGACCCAGGCTTGAATTCATTTAGTGCAACTGTGCATTCACGTGCCCTGTAAACAATGGAGAGGGGAGATTCCGCAATACAATCACAATATTCTACACACACAAATATTCTACACTTACAAACGAGCTAGGAGACCAGGAACACGCTCTGGCCAGCCAATGGCAGGGACTCTTCAGTCAAAATAATTGTCTCCCCTTCTAATGTTTGTTTATTTCATTTGAAAGGCAGGCAGAGGGAGAGAGAGAGAGAGAGTAAGAGATAGATCTTCCATCCACTGCTTCACTCCCCAAATGTCTGCAGCAGCCAAAGCTGGGCCAGGAAGACAGGGAAACAATTGCATCCAGGTCTCCCCTGTGGGCCGCAGGGGACCTAGTCCTCGAGCCATCGCCTGCTGCCTTCCAGGATATGCATTAGCGGGATGCTGGATTGGAAGTGGAGCGGCCAGGACTCATTCCCACATTCCCGGATGGGATGCGGGCATCTGAAGTAGCGGCTTAACCTGCTGAGCCACCACACTTGCCCCAGCCCCCTCCTTTTCAGACTTCGGGTATAACACCCATCTCACTTGAACTTGACTTATGCATGTGGGTTTACATTGCCTGGGTGGTGTTTAAGGCTTCTGTCTCCATTAGACTCTGGTTTCTGAAAAATAGTGACCCAGGCCAGCGCCTCGGCTCACTAGGCTAATCCTCCGCCTTGCGGCACCGGCACACCGGGTTCTAGTCCCACTTGGGGTGCCGGATTCTGTCCCGGTTGCCCCTCTTCCAGGCCAGCTCTCTGCTGTGGCCAGGGAGTGCAGTGGAGGATGGCCCAAGTGCTTGGGCCCTGCATCCCATGGAAGACCAGGAGAAGCACCTGGCTCCTGACTTCGGATCAGCGCGGCACGCCGGCCACAGCACGCCGGCCGCGGCGGCCATTGGAGGGTGAACCAATGGCAAAAGGAAGACCTTTCTCTCTGTCTCTCTCTCTCTCTCACTGTCCACTCTGCCTGTCAAAAAAAAAAAAAAAAAAAGAAAAAAGAAAAGAAAGAAAGAAAAAAGAAAAATAGTGACCCAGAATACTTAAAAGCTTAGGGAATTTGCTGTCAAACAGCCTGAATCCACCTAGTTCCAGCGCTTACTCGTCATGTGGCCTTGAGCTTGTAACTTCACCTTCTTCTTCTTCTTCTTTTTTTTTTTTTTTTTTTTTTTTGACAGGCAGAGTGGACAGTGAGAGAGAGAGACAGAGAGAAAGGTCTTCCTTTGCCGTTGGTTCACCCTCCAATGGCCGCCGCGGCCAGCGCGCTGCGGCCGGTGCACCGCGCTGATCCGATGGCAGGAGCCAGGAGCCAGGTACTTCTCCTGGTCTCCCATGGGGTGCAGGGCCCAAGCACCTGGGCCATCCTCCACTGCACTCCCTGGCCACAGCAGAGAGCTGGCCTGGAAGAGGGGCAACCGGGACAGAATCCGGCGCCCCAACCGGGACTAGAACCCGGTGTGCCGGCGCCGCTAGGCGGAGGATTAGCCTAGTGAGCCGCGGCGCCGGCCAACTTCACCTTCTTGATCCTGTTATTCCTCACGGTATCTACCTTGCTAGGTTTTTGTAAGGAACAGCACTAACTTTTGCAAAGCCCCTTGGCACAAGAACACCTTCAACCAATGGTAGTTTATTACCTGGGAGACAGAAACCCATTCTTAGTCGCCTGTGTACCCGCAGCATCAAACCAGTGCTAGAAACATCAGAAGGGCCCCAGCCAATCCTTGTTGGATCGAAATACCCCTACATCTAATTGTTTCCTGGTTCCGAACATTTCCAGCCAAATCCAACATGAACCCTGGGGTGTGCTGGAAACACGGCTCAGTGAGAAATTCCCTTCTTGCCAACTTCACATAAAAAATGTACTCAGAAAGAAGCGTGCGCAGCAGAAGCCAAGGCCATGGGTATTGAGTTTGCAGTGAAACAGAGCGGTCGGAGGGTCAGAAAGACAAAGCATCTTGCAGCGAGGCCAGTCCCTGGGGGCTTTGTAATTACGATGTCTGTTTTTGAAGTTCTGCTTTGTGACAGCCGCTTTAGGTCAGCAGAAATACACAGGTGCGTCCTGCAATCGGATTGGCTGCCGAGGCCGCCCGTGCACGCCTGGAGCTTGTCTCGGCTCACAGCTTCCTCGTGCAGGTGCACAGCGCCTCACCTGCTCTCTCCTCTGCAGCCTCTCGCTCTCGCTCGCTGGGCTGTGGTTTTAAATGGTTCTTCATTTAATCCATCAGAAGGAAGCAATTGTCTTTAAGTGGGTCATTCCTTGGAGCGCGGCGCGGCAGCCTTCTTAGATAAAGAAATTGGGTCTTTGCAAAGAACAAGGCGTCCAACCACAGGCCGGGGTGAGGGGCGAGGCCAGCATGTGTCCCAAGCTTCTCCCAGAATGCTGTGTTGTGCTCTTAACCTCACTTTAGAGACAAGGAACCGCTGTGGGGCTTCAGTTCAGGCCCCGCATCCTGAAAACCATCTCCCTGCCGCTGAATGGGTGTTTGCAGTAGGCCTGGCATCTACCAGGCACCTGAGAACCACTGGGAGGACCAAACCCTTCTTGCTGATGGCCTCAGGCCTGCTGCAACTTAAGGAACCGGAAATAAGACGCTGCTGTTGTCTGCCGCTGGCCCCCAGAGTTACGTGCTGGACGCTCATCCCCAGCTCCATGTGTTAGTGGTATTTGGAGGCGGGCCCTTGGGAAGAATTCGGGGTTAGATGAGATCATGAAGGTGGGGTGCTAACAGTGGCTCCATAGGAAGAGGAAGAGAGGGGCCAGCGCTGTGGCATAGTGGGCTAAGCCTCTGCCTGCAGTGCTGGCGTCCCATATGGGCGCCCATTGGAGTCCTGGCTGCTCCTCTTCCAATCCAGCTCTCTGCTGTGGTCTGGGAAAGCAGTAGAAGATGGCCCAAGTCCTTGGGCCCTGCACCCGCAAGGGAAGACTCAGAGGGAGTTCCTGGCTCCTGGGTTCAGATCAGCGCAGCTCCAGCTGTTGCAGCCACCTGGGGAGTAAACCACAGAAAGAAGACCTTGCTCTCTCTTTCTCCCTTTCTCTGTCTATAACTCTACCTCTCAAATAAATAAATAAAATTGTTAAAAAAAAAAAAAAAGAAGAAGTGTGCGATGTCGAAATGCCTGGCCTGGGCATGACCTTAATGCAAGGTGGTGGGGGAACAGAAGACTCTCCCTCCACCCTCTTAGGAAGGAGATAAATCAGAAATAGAGACTTTCATTTAGGAAAAGAATGAACTGTACTTAAACTACGAAGTAATCGCTCAGACCCAGTTTATCCAGTGCAGAAACACTGCCTGGAATATCTGTAGAACCTTCTGGATCAAGCACTTACGCTGCACGATGGGTCAGAATGAAAGGCCCCGACCAGATGACCTTTTGCTACGCTCAGATCCTCCTTTGGGTTTTCACCCTCCCCAGATTCCTGATACTCAAGGACCCAGAGATTTTTCTGTTGGGTATGGGTCCATCTTTTTTTTTTTAACAAATGAAGTTTATTTTTTAAATTTGCTTTTATTACTGATTTGAGAGACAGAGGGAGAAACAGAGTGAGTTCCTATTTACCAGTGACTCCCCAAATGTGCCCAGTGGCCAGGGATGGGCCAAGTGGAAGCCAAGAGCCTGGAAAAGTCAATCCAGGTCTCCCATGTGGATGACTGGGACCAAAGGAATTGATCTGTCATCTGCTGCCTCCTAGGGCACTCAGCAGGCAGCTGGGAAGAGGAGTGGAACAGGGCCTCAAACCCAGGCACTGTAAAATGGGATGCGTGTGCCCCAACCAAGGACTTT
This sequence comes from Oryctolagus cuniculus, assembly GCF_051225735.1. Classification (NCBI taxonomy): domain Eukaryota; kingdom Metazoa; phylum Chordata; class Mammalia; order Lagomorpha; family Leporidae; genus Oryctolagus; species Oryctolagus cuniculus. The sequence goes on along the minus strand of NC_142886.1, from coordinate 44,713,615 downwards.
CCCTCTAGGCCAAACACCTATCTCCATCTTTATCTCTTTTCAAGATACAAATCCGGGATGGGCCACCACTTGGACACTCACATCCTATATCAGAGTGCTGTGTTCTCTGTTCCAGCCTCCTACTGATGAGGACTTGGGAGGCCGCATTGAGAGCTCAGATACTTGGGCAATCTGGATTGAGTTCCTAACTCCTGTCTTCAGCCTGGCCCAGTCTTGGCTGTCGCAGGTGTTTGGGGAATGAATCAGATGATTGCAGACCTCTCTGTCTTCCAAGTAAATAAAAATCTAAAGACTAAAGTAGGAAAAAGATAATAGGTAAGTCATGCAGACTTCTGACACACGTAACTGCATGAGGCTGCAGAGTGTGGCCAGCGCTGGGAATGCAGGAGTTTGCGCGTCTGCGCACTCGGGCTGTGAGCGCCCAGGGTTTGGCTTGGTTTTGCCTGGTTTTCTTCCTCCTCCTCGCCCTCGTCCTCGGGGCCTCTCCGGCACTGAGTCACTCCGCGTATCCTCCGCCAGTTCTCCTTGTCGGAGTGATTTGTAACCGCCCTGCGCTGATAGCAAGCACCCTGGACGACTTCGGAGATTGCAACGCAAACACAGTGGCAGCGGTTGCTCCTGTTGTCTTCGGTATTGACCGCGCGTGCATCGGCCGTTCCCAGACGGCGGTAGTCCTGCCCCTGCCAGGGGACCGTGGCCGCCTTGCTGGCTCTCCCTCCCGCCTTCCAGCACCTGGCTTTCATTTCTTCATTTGGGAGATGTTGGCAGGCTCCTGCCCCACACTGGACATGATCCCGGAGGCTGCCAGTCCAATGGTGAGTGAGACAGGCTCCCCCCACTGCCCCCAGGCTTTGTGGATGTCCACACCGGTGGGAGCAGCAGACGGTCAATGAAATCAACAAGTGCAGGACAGTAACAGGCTGGAGGGTGACGGAGGGAAGCCTGCAGCAGACCGTGTGTGGTCCAGGAAGACTCCTCGTAAGAGGGGACATTGGAGCAAAGAGGCCTGAGTACTGGGAAGGAGCTGGCCATGCGAGGGGGTGGGGAGCTCCTGTTTTCTTCCGTGTATATATGGAATATATGTGGCAATGGCCACAACGTCGGGGCTGGACCAGGCTGAAGCCAGGAGCCAGGAGCTTCACCCAGGTCACCTACATGGGTGCATGGGCCCAAGTGCTTGAGCCATCTTCTGCTGTTTTTCCAGGCCATTAGCAGGGAGCTGGATCAGAAGTGGAGCGGCCGGGACAGGAATCAGTGCCCATACGGGATGCCAGCACTGCAGGCAGAGGCTTAACCTGCTCCAGCACAATGCCAGCCCCGGAGCACATGTGTTCCAGAGACAGAGAGAGCAGCAGGACAAGCCTGGGGGGTTCGAGGAACGGAAACGCTGGATGCAGAGAGCCATCTTAGCCGAGAAGAGGAGAGTGGGACGGGGCCCCACAGGCCGAGGTTTCATTCCAAGGGCTGTGAAAAAACCAAAGAGGCTCTCAAGTCAGCGCCGAATAAAACACCCAGGCTGGTGTCCTTAGGAAGCCCCGGGTAAGACCACAGGGAGGCCGTCGCCCAGGCCTGGACGGAGGGCAGGGGCAGGCGAGGAGGAGGGGCTGGCGCCGTGGTGCGTCTCACAGGCAAAGCTGCCAGGGCTGGCAGTGGATTGAGGAGGGCTGCGAAGGGAAGAGGAACAGAGCTGAGCCTGTGCCTCCTGCATGGGCTTTGCCAGCCTTCCGGACCACCGGGACCCGGCCGGGCCCGGCTTCCACTTCCGCCCAGCACCTTCCCGAGCCCACTCCTCCCAGCGTGGGCACCCAGAGCCCTCTGCCCCTTCACCTCCACCCTTACCCCCGCCCCCGACTCCTGCTCTGACCAGCTCCAAGAAGGGAAGGAAGACAAGGCAGAGGCAGTCCGTGACTCGACTCTGCAGCGGCAGCCGCTCCTAGCCCGGGGAGCGTGTGTCTGGGATATAAATCCGGCGTCTCTCTGGGTAGCATCGGAAACAATTACTCATGCAGATGAAACACTCTGACTCCTCTCCTTGACAGCTAACATCTCAAGGAGCCTTTGCCATGTCCGCCCTCAGTTGAGATAGAAGCTAATATTTTCCATCTGTGGTCTCGGGGATAATAGAAGGCACCTCCTGGTTTCATAATAAGCTCCCAGTTTTTGGCAGGCCACGGAGTTACAGGCGTGGGGAGAAGGAAGGCACAGAACAGCGAGACAGGTTCCAAGAAAGTGCACTTGAGACTTGCAGGGCAGAAGTTATTTCAAAGTCAGGGCAAGGCAGACGGTGCTAGCGTGGTTCCTGGGGGGACAATGGGGCTCCTGGGAGACGCGCCACCAGCCAGCCCCTGCGGCCTGGGCTCCAAGACAGGGCCTGTTGTCTCTCTTGTTCACGCACTCAGCCGCAACACACCAGGCTCCGGGGACGCTGGGGACATTCCACTCCAAACCCCGGCATGGGTGAGGGTGAGGGGGACTGACAAGGAAACAGAAAAAATACCACGCAGGCCGATAAGCATTAGAAGAAACCCGTGCAGATTTGGGTGCTGCGGACAAGAGTTCAAAGGAAGACAGCTAAGCGAGGCCTGAGGATGTAGTGGGCAGGGGCAAGGCTGTGGAAGCCCAGGCGGGGGAACAGTGTGCACACAGGCAGCGTAGCAGGCGGCGGGGGAACAGTGTGCACACAGGCAGCGTAGCAGGCGGTGCTTGGCCAGTCCCGGGAGCTGCTAGGAGCCCTGGTGGCTGACACATGCATCGTACCGTGTGGAACGCAGCTTCTAACACTGCTCCAGGGACCAGGGCCTCCCAGAGTTTACAGCCCTTGGGGCTGAGAGTGACCTGCTTCGAACCCACAGAACCGGGGACAGAGGCGACAGGAGGTGTGGGATGTGTGTATGTGTGTGATCGTACCTGTCGGGCTGGAGCTCCTCACTCCTTCACCGGCTTCGAGGAAGCCAGGAGCCAGTGGGGAAACCCCCATGGCCAGGCGCGTGGCGGCCTCCAACCAGCAGCCAGAGAACAGGAAGCCCATCAGGTGCAGCCAGCACAAGGAAGCAGATCCTTCTCCAGTCGAGCGTCCGGATAAGACTGCAGCCCCCATGTGCACCCTGATTGCCACCTTGTGAGACCCGAAGCAGAGGAGCGAGCAAAGCCTCACGGGACTCCGAGCCCCAGGAAGCTGGACACGATAGTGGACTGTTTCTAAGCTGCCTAGGTTGTGACGATTTGTTCTACAGGGATTGATAACCAATAAACAGGGGCGGGCAATGCTGAGAGCAGGCAGCTGGTGGATGCCTTGCAAGCCACAGAATTTGGACTGACCTTGGGTAACCTGGGTGAGGTAATCCAGAGATGAGGACTGCCCCAGCAGGAGCTCAGAGGGCCTGCTGTCGGCTGGATGGCATTCCAGGCAGACTCCGGGGCACGACCTTGTACCTACTTGGGGAAGAAAGTAGTGGCCCTGAAGATGCACCTGCTCGCTGGCCAGCCTCGTTTCCTTCCCCGAGGGTGAGGATCCTGCTCGACCCAGGCCACTGGAGGAAGAGCCTTGCTAGAGACTGGGAGTGACTTTCCACTGGGGCCGGCGCTGTGGAGCAGTAGGTTAACGCCCCAGCCTGCAGTGCCAGCATCCTTTATGGGTGGCAGTTTGAGTCCTGGCTGCTCTACATCTGATCCAACTCCTTGCTAATGTCTGGGAAAGCAGCAGAAGATGGCCCAAGTGTTTGGGTCCCTACTGCTCACATGGGAGAGCTGGACAAAGCTCCTGGCTTCAGCCTGGCTCAGCCCCAGCCATTGTGGAGTGAACCAACTCCATCTGGGAAGTGAACCAACAGACAGAAGATTCTCTCTCTCTCTCTCTCTCTCTCTCTCTCTGTAATTCTGCCTTTCAAATAAATAAATCTTAAGAGAAAGTAGAGGCTGGCGCCATGGCTCACTAGGCTAATGCTCTGCCTGCGGCGTCTACACCACGGGTTCTAGTCCCAGCTGGGGTGCCGGATTGTGTCCCGGTTGCTTCTCTTCCAGTCCAGCTCTCTGCTGTGGCCCAGGAAGGCAGTGAAGGATGGCCCAAGTGCTTGGGCCCTGCACCCGCATGGGAGACCAGGAAGAAGCACCTGGCTCCTGGCTTCGGATGGGCATAGCGCGCCGGCCCTAGCGGCCGTTTGGGGGCTGAACCAACGGAAGGAAGACCTTTCTCTCTGTCTCTCTCACTGTCTAACTCTGCCTGTCAAAGAGAGAGAGAGAGAGAGAGAGAGAGAAAGTAGAAAACAAACAAACCAGATTCTCATAAAATAAATCCATGTGTTAGGGGTTTTATTTATTTTTAAAGATTTGTTCATTTATTTGAAAGGTGGAGTGACAGAGAGAGGGAGAGACAGAAAGTCTTCCATCTACTGTTTCACTTCCCAAATGCTTGCAACATCCAAGGCTGGGCCAAGCTGAAGCCAGGAGCCAGGAACTCCACCCAGGTCTGCCACATGGGTGCAGGGGCCCAAGCACTTGGACCATCTTCCACTGCCTTCCCAGGCCATTAGCAGGGAGCTGGAAGTGGAGTGGCCAGGACTTGAACCGGCACTTTGACATGGGAAGCAGGCAGTAGCTTAACCTGCTGCCCTATAACGCTGGCCTGATGTTAGGAATTTTAAGAAAGTCATCCAAGTGTGAGGGTACCTCAAAAACTTTATGGAAAATGAAGTTAAAAGATACTCATTTTAGTGCAAAGAAAATTGAAATCCCTGCAAACATGTCATTACGAACAGCATGAAAATGACTCTGAAGACCCAAACAGGGGCTCAGCGTATCTTGAGCAAGGAGTTCCTATCGGAGGTTTTAATGCAGATACTTGGATTTCTGTCATTCATAAACTTTCATCAAAGAAAAAGTCAAATTGTCTTCTTTTGCAAGAAAATACAAACGCATTTCACACATAGTTCCTCCACAACCTTCTGTCCAAATAGCCAAAACTAGAGCTGGTACCTTTATGAGCTCCCCGTGAGTAAACACCAACAGTAAATCGTGTGTGAGAGAACCAATGGCAGATACGTGAAAACGTGTCCAGCCACACACACTGGAGCTGAGTATGGAAGAGAACTAGAAATAATGAAAAGTACTTTTTTTAGATTTTCAGGCTAGAACCAGGCCTCCTCGCATCTACTCCCGCAGTAGATGCTGAAGCCCCCACGTCCCCCTCGGGGTCTGGCCAGGCCGCCCGCCGCGGCCTCCGGGATGTGGCACAGGAGGAAGCAAAGCAACCAGGTGGCTCCACCCGGCCTTTGCCAGCCTCGGCGCCACCTCCCACACATAGCGCGCTCCGGCCGACCTGCTGGAGGGACGTCAGAGCCGCGTGGACAGAGGTCGCCTTCATCCATCCCGACTCTCCCAGAGCAGCCGGCACCGGCCAGGTGCCAGCGGGTCGTAGACGCTCCAGCAGGCCCAGAAACGCCCCGCTGACCGAAGAGCGAGTCAGATCTATACTTGCAGTGGCGAGTGATGCAGCAGGAGCTCGCTGATGCAACCACTAAGTGCGCACGCGTTTGGAAACCCCTCCAGTAGGAGAGTAATCGTTCGCGTGTGGAGGTGTGTAGGCAAGAAGATCGCTAGAGCCAACAGTTTTCCAGCAGGCTGGGTGTGCGGCCTGGGGCCGCGGGGGTCACCTTGCTACCGTGGGAGCAGACAACTGGTCACAGGAGGAAGAACAGACAATGGTGGGGACCCCCTTGTCACACCCGTCCCCTCCTGCGCTTGCTCGGGGCACAATATGCGAGCTCAAGACATCCTCAGAACAAAACAAACGAAACCCCAAAGGAAAGGAACAACACATCCCAGAAGCCAGCCCAGGGCTCTGACCCAATAAGCCGATGGGTGCCGGAAGCCCTGCCCAGGGGGACAGGTGAGCCTTTCTCCTTTCGACAGAACGGCTGCTGAAAGTGCTCCCGTCTGAGGCTGCAGGGTCCCTGCACCTCCCTGGGTTCTGCAGGGCCAGGCCAGCAGCGAGGGTCCCGTCTGTCTCCAGGCCAGAGGTCTCTGCCTAGCTGGCAGCCCTCCGAGCCTGGTGCTCAGCCAAACACGGAGGTTCTGGCTCCGTGTTGCTCTTCCTCAACTGACTGCCATGAGAAGTTCGCTGCCCGCGCCATGAGAAGTTCGCTGCCCGCGCCGTCTGTCTGAGGACCCCACGTCACCTCCCCTGAACAGCACGGCCTAACGAGCTGCTGGCACGGCTCCCAACTGCCGTCCGCTTAGGATTCGCAGAGTCCCAAGGAAAGTGGAAAAAAAACAAGCCACGAGATTCAAAACCTGCCGCTGCCCCTCTGCGCCGGGCTGCACACGCCCACTCAGAACTGCCCCCTTGTGGCAGGTGTGTGGCTGGAGCGTGAGGGGGCAGCGTGGGAGGAAGAAGCCGCAGGCAGCCAGGGAAGCCAGGAGGAAGAAGCGGCTCCCTGCTCAGGGGCCCCCCCGGCTCTGCGACCTTGGACTTGGCGACGCCCCCTTCAGGCAGCGGTTTTCTCCTCCATGTAGGGGGTTCTCCCTAAGCCCCCTTCCCACTCTGCTCTTCTGTGTGTCTAATGAGGGTCTTTCTGTTCAAGCTCAGCCTCTGTTCGCAGCCACAGCTGCGTCTGGGGAGCGTGGCGGGACTCGGGGCCTTTCAGAGAGAGGTGGACCTTGGCTTTCTGGTGCTGCCGACACGTTCTTAACCAGCCTGGTCTTCAGCTTCGGACAATTAGAGACGATGCAGAAGCCGCGGGCATGGGCAGAGGCTCCGTGGTGGTCAGTATCTTTACTTTTACAAGTCTCCTTCCTGATTACGCAACAGCCTTAGGCAGGGAGTTAGAAGCTGGCCTGTGTGTGGGCGGGGCCTAAGGAAAACAAGGCATCCTAGGAAGTGAGGAAGCAGCCCGGGATTTTACAGAACAAAGCCCTGCGCGTGCCCTGAGAACTTTCCAGGGGTCTCGGCCCTCCCCCCAGGGGAAGCTCCCGGGAGAATCCTCCCTGCACCAGATGGACTAGCAGCCTGACAACGCTGGCCAATGAAACCTTCCAGCCTTCCCCTAAGGCAGGTGTCCAGGGGCAGCGGGCTCCCCAGTCTGATAGCACTGGGGGTGCAACTTGGAGAGGAATTTCTGCTGGTTCACACTCAGCAAACCCTTTGTCCTGGAGGAGGGGGAAGGGAAGGAGAAACCGTGGGAAGAACCAGACCCCTTCCCCTCATAAGCCCCGTCTGAGTGCAGACTGCAGCTCAGCTCTCGGCTCTGCGGAGCCGCCCGCCTGGCCTGCCAGGTGCATTCTCTGTCCTAAACCACGGAACCTTGCCGTCCCCACTCTGAGTGCCCGGGAGCTCGCTCTCTCTCAGGTTCTGTCGAGAGAGGTGCCCATCCATTCTGATGGATGCCCTGCCCTGTTAAACCTTGCCACCTTGCTGACCATTGCTCTCTGTCTGGCGTCTGAATTCTCTGTCGCATGAAGACAAGAACCCACCCCACCCACCTCCGCTAATGTAAGGACATCAGAGCCCACGGTGGGTGAGAATAAGCTCACTAGAATAGAAACAGAAAACGAGGTGCCCTGTGTGCGGTGGCTCATTCTTGGCTAGGAACCACCCACCTCGGCTAGGAACCACCCACCTCGGCTAGGAACCACCCACCTCGGCTAGGAACCACCCACCTCGGCTAGGAACCACCCACCTCGGCTAGGAACCACCCACCTCGGCTAGGAACCACCCACCTCGGCTGAGCGTGAAACGTGGGGGAGGTCGTCTGGGTGACAGCACCGGCGGCTGCAGAGGATCTCCCGGAGCTGCCCCACACCTTGTCAGAGCTGGCACAGCCGTGACGTTAACACTTACTCTGCGTGTGGGAGTTTCTCCGTCTCCTTGGTAACAACGGCAAAGAGCTCTCGGGTGACACTGGGCGGTTTGTTGTCACTGTCCAAGGACCTTGACAGGAGAGTGTTCGAGATAGGAAACCCCATTGATGGCACGGGGCTGTAGGGGACCCTGTGTGTTTGGTGTTAGTGGGAAGCCACGCTTGTCCTGGGTGGGAGGGTCCATCCCCCACCGTGGGTGATAATTCACTCCCCTCACTTCTGATCGACAGGCCAGCGCAAGAGGAGCGTGTGCACACGCTAGCGGAAGGCATTTTCTCCAGGTAACTAATTGTTTCGCAGACAAGAGTAAGATGACTTTGGAGAAGCGCAGGACACCAGCCAGTGGAGCCCCGGGAAGTGCAAGCAGACAGCTTTCAGACCCAGCTGCCACAGCCCCTGGCATTTTCTTATCTTTTCCAAGGGCGTTACATTTACAAGACAAAAGTGTGTAGCATCAACAGTCCCCAGGGGGCTTTGGCACCCTCTCCAGAGGACCCTAGAAGTCATTCTCTACTATTGAGAAGCAGCGCTCATCAAAAATATGATTGCGGATCCGACACTCTGTCCTGGAGAGCTTTATTCTGTGCCTTCTAACGTTGCAGCCCAGACACTTCTGTTATAGGGGTGAAGGCACAAGAACTTTTAAACTGGGGCTCCAGAGATTTAGCTAAACTGAAACCGTAACTCTTGCAGGAGTTCAGTTGTTTTTTTATATAAAGATTTTATTTTATTTATTTGAAATGTAGAGTTATAGACAGAGAGAGGGAGAGACAGAGAGAAAGGTTTTCCATTCACGGGTTTACTCCCCAAATGGCCGCAACAGCTGGGCCCGACTGAAGCGAGGAGCTTCTTCCAGGTCTCCCAGGCAGGTGCAGAGGCCCAAGGACTTGGGCCATCTTCCCCTGCTTTCCCAGGCCATAAGCAGAGAGCTGGATTGGAAGAGGAGCAGCCGGGACATGAACCGGCGCCCACATGGGATGCTGGTGCCACAGGCGGAGGCTTAGCCCAGTACGCCACAGCGCCGGCTCCCTATGTTGTTTTAGAGCTCTGTTCTGTCAGCTTAGGTCCTGGACAGACCAGCCCACCCAATGGCTGTTTTCCTCAGTGCCGCGATACTGCTAATTATTATTATGATTACCTCTTTGTTCACAAAGAGAAAAGTCAAATGAAGAATAAAATATAAGTTTAAAATCTGTAGGTCACCAAAAACAGGTGAAACTCTACTGGGCAATTCGATTACCACGTAGCGTGGACGGTGAAAGGAGTGGCCGAGAGCCGCCATAAAATGGCCTTAATAAAATAAAAAACAAACAAACAAACAAACAAACAAAAACAGAAATTGAGACAAGCAATTCCAGAAACAGTCCTGGGAAATGGGGAGTAAACTAAGTTCACAGAGAAAGCAGATAGCTACTACCCAGAGATAAGGGCTACTACCCAGAGATAAGGGCTACTACCCAGAGATAAGGGCGACAGAACATCCTGGTACACACATAAGCCCCCTCCCCTGTGCTTGTTCAAGCTTAACAAAGAAACCGCGAGGCACGTAGGGCACGTAGCCACCCCTTTCTGCTCTTCAAGGACCCCCTCCCCTTGTCCAAGCTTAGACACGTAGGGCACGTAGCCACCCCTTTCTGCTCTTCAAGGACCCCCTCCCCTTGTCCAAGCTTAGACACGCAGGGCACGTAGCCCCCCCCCCCTGTTTCTCCTCCTCCTCGACGACCTCCTCCCCTTGTAGTTGCCCAATAAACTCACGCCACCCTATAGTATGTTAATTTTGTGGTTTTGCCCCTTAAAAGCTGTGTGAGATAGCTGCTGGGGGCTCCTCTCTGCCCCCGCGGCTTGTGGCGGCCAGCAGAAGGCCCATTTGCGCAAATGAAATAAAACTGCCTCCTGTTTTTTTGCATCGTCTGGTCTGGAGTCTGTGTTTCTGGGGTCGTCACAAAAGGACACCGCTTTTGGGGTCCTTCAGACGGCGCTGGGAGAGCCCAGGCTCCTGCCTTCGCGACCGGAGGGCAGTCAGCCGAGTCTGTCCAGCTGCCTGACCGAGAATCCCCCCCACAGATGAGCTCCCTGCTGCAGGTTAGAAACAGTCTCCCTGGGGACTCGGAGGACGGGGTTGCTCAACAAAGGCCTTATTGCCTGGCAATGCAGAGCATGTATTTTTCTGTGTATCTTGCTAGGAAGTGATTATCGTCCAATACAGTGTGAATTTTCTTTTTTTTTTTTTATGTTTTTGACAGGCAGAGTTAGACAGTGAGAGAGAGAGACAGAGAGAAAGGTCTTCCTTTTTCCGTTGGTTCACTCCCCAAGTGGCCGCTACGGCCAGCGCGCTGTGCCGATCTGAAGGCAGGAGCCAGGTGCTTCCTCCTGGTCTCCCATGGGGTGCAGGGCCCAAGCACTTGGGCCATCCTCCACTGCCCTCCCGGGCCACAGCAGAGAGCTGGACTGGAAGAGGAGCAACCAGGACAGAATCCGGCGCCCCGACCGGGACTAGAACCCGGGGTGCCGGTGCCGCAGGCGGAAGATTAGTCTGGTGAGCCGCGGCTCCGGCCTACAATGTGAATTTTCATCATTTATCTCTGCCCATCTGGTTTCTTGACCAACTGGTCATTTTCCCTTCCGAAGTGCTGCATGCCACACTAGAGACAGTGAAGTGTGCCCACCTGCAGTGCCCACATGCTCAGTGCCTCCAGCGGGGTCCTGCAGTGTAATCACAGCCGTCTTCAGCGATGGGCCACAACCTTCGCACAGGCTTTGCAATGCCTCGAACAGATCCCAGTGGCTTGCAAGCTCTGCCGTCGCCTCCCTTGGCACCCACGCAGGAAAGGAAGCAAGGCTGCCCTGGCCACTGGGTTTCCACAGGGCTCCAGGGCCATCAGAGATGCAGGGGTCTTGAATGAGGCGTGGGGTGTCTCAGCCCCTCAGAACCCTGCAGGAGATGGCTGCATCCTGGGAGGGGGCCAGGGGCCAGGGGGCCAGGGGCCAGGGGCGAGGGGGCCAGGGGGCCAGGGGCCAGGGGCCAGGGGAGCAGGGGAACAGGCACTGATCTCATTTATATGCTAACGAGGCCTCCCAGCCCTGGAGCTGAGAGCTGGGGCCAAACCCCCAGAGTGGCACACACACACCACACAGCACACACAGCACCTCTGGAAGGCCCAGTCTTCATGAGACCTGGGTTTAAACTTCATTGTGTTGGCCGGCGCCGCGGCTCACTAGGCTAATCCTCTGCCTTGCAGCGCTGGCACACCGGGTTCTAGTTCCGGTCATGGTGCCGGATTCTGTCCCGGTTGCCCCTCTTCCAGGCCAGCTCTCTGCTGTGGCCAGGGAGTGCAGTGGAGGATGGCCCAAGTGCTTGGGCCCTGCACCCCATGGGAGACCAGGAAAAGCACCTGGCTCCTGGCTTCGGATCAGCGCGGTGCGCCGGCCGCAGCGCGCCAGCCGCGGCGGCCACTGGAGGGTGACCCAACGGCAAAAGGAAGACCTTTCTCTCTGTCTCTCTCTCTCACTGTCCACTCTGCCTGTTAAAAAATAAAATAAAATAAACTTCATTGTGCCCCATGAGGGGGGCCATCGCCCCATCTTACAAATGAGGGGTACCATCTCCAGTCACCTGAGTCAGGGTCTTTCCCACTATGCAAAACACTTTCTGAGAGTAAGCCCAAACGGTGAAAGGACAAGTCACCACACACACACACACCATATGGTATACACACCACACACACACGCACCCTGTACAACACACATACCACACAGCATACACACACATACCCTGTACAGCACGCACACCACACAGCACACACACCCTGTACAACACACACACCACACAGCACACACACACCCCATACAACAAATAGCACACAAACACACACCATTCAACACACATACATCCTGTACAATGCACACACCACACAGCACATAAACACGCACCATTCAACACAGACACCCCACACAGCACACACACACACACCATATATAAACACACCATACAGCATACACACACCATACAGCACACACAACACAAACACATGTACCATACAAACACAAACATGTACCATATACTGCACACACTGTACCACATACTACACATACCACATATGTATCATACACCACACACACACACTCTATACCACACAAACCACACACATACACACACACCATACAGCATACATTCCACACAAACCATACATTCTGGCAGAGCAGACGGCCGAGCCACAGGCACACACAGGCAGTGTGCAGTGTGTCGAGAGTGTGTGTGTGTGTGTGTGTGGCATGTGTGGTGTATGGTACAATGTGGTATGTGTGATAGGCAGTATAGTATGTGTGTGTGCTGTATGGTGCATGTGTAGTATGTGTGAGTGTGTGTGTGGTATGTGTGTGGTTTGTGTGGTATATGGTGTATATGTGGTATAGTGTGTGTGTGTATGGTGTATGTGAGTGTATGTGTGGTATATGGTGTATATGTGGTATAGTGTGTGTGTGTGTGGTGTATGTGAGTGTGTGTGTGTATGGTGTATGGTACATGGTATATATGTGGTATAGTGTGTGTGTGTACGGTGTATGTGAGTGTGTGTGTGGTATATGGTGTATATGTGGTATAGTGTGTGTGGTGTATGTGAGTGTGTGTGTGGTATATGGTGTATATGTGGTATAGTGTGTGTGTGTACGGTGTATGTGAGTGTGTGTGTGTATGGTGTATGTATGTGAGTGTGCATGGCACACACAGGCAGTGTGCAGTGTCGGGGGCAGCAGGTGCTGGGGAGAAAGCCAAGAACGTGGGTGTGGCTGCAGCTCTAGACCAGCAGTCAGGAAGCCTCAGGCAGAGAACTAGAGGGGCAGAGGAAGCATGGCGGGTGCAGAGGAAGCATGGCAGGCACAGGGGAAGCATGGCGGGCACAGGGGACGCGGTCACAGGCCCTGAGGCAGGAACCGAGGGCTGCTCCCGGAGGAGGAGGCAGCCAGCTGCAGGGGTGGGCGGGAGCCAGCTGTGCGAGGCCCAGCTGTGCAAGGCCCGGGCTCACAGGGAGCGCTCGGGCTTCTCCTCTGAGCAAGCTCAGAACAATTGGAAACCTCTGAGCAGAGTTGGGACGTCCAGGGACGGCAGCCCTCACTCACTGGTCTGTCTCAGTCACTCGTTCCATTTTGTAAAATCTTAATTTACGTATTTATCTTGTTTGAGAGAGAGAGAGAGAGATCTCCCATCTGTTGGTTCACTCCATAAAAGCTCACAACAGCAGCTTTGGGCCAGGCCAAAGCCAGGAGCCAGGAACGGAGTCCAGGTCTCCCCTGGGAGTGGCGGGGACCCCACTATTTGAGTCATCCCCTGCTGCCTCCAGGCTGTGCACGAGCAGGGAGCGGAGCTGGGCCTAGAACCCAGGCACTTTGGTATGGGGTGCAGCATCTGGCACGCTGATGCCAGGAGCCCCCGGGGTGCTGGGTTATACGGCAAAGGAGAGGGAAGGCTGCGGATGAAATTCAGGCTTCTCAGGGTTGTTGGGGGTGAGCCCGAGGATCTTAGAAGGGAGGCAGAGTTAGAGACAGAGGTCGTCTTAGCAACTGTGTGTATCCTGTGGGGAAGGGTACTATTATTCTGCTGACACTCCCCCAACCCCATTCCACTGCCCAGCCCCATCCTGCCTAGCCTGGGCCTGGGCCACAGTCAGGCTCAGTACAGGTGAGACTGGAAGGCCTTGCATAGCCGTCCCAGGCCCAGGGCCCTGTCCCTCTCTGCCCGCGTCCCAGGCCCGAGGTCCTGCCCCTCTCTGTTGGCCGTCCTAGGCCCGGGGCCCTGCCCCAGCCTGCGCACTCTCCCGCCTCGCCTGACCTGTGCTGCTGAACTCCTCTGTCCAGCCTGCACCCCGGGACATTGCTCTCTCTTCCCGTCACCAGGGACTCTAAGCTGCTGTCCTGCCTTCTGCCCTTCCCCTCTGTTGGCTCCCCCTTGGGGCACCACCCTGGGGAGGGATCCCCATCACCACCTGGGGTCCTTCTGGCATCTTCCTCTGACCCCAGTCCTCAGGGCCCCTCCCATCCCAGCATTCAGTTAAGGGCCCGGCAGGGGCCCAGGATCTAAGCTACACATTATACAGAGAACCCCTCGGTCTCCACGGGCCCTGGAGCCTCTCTGGGCTGACACCCGGATGTGATGACTTCTTGAGAAAGTCCAGGAGCACCCAGTTAGCCACGGCCACCTTTCTGCCATAAAACCACTTTCCCTTGCCTCGGGGAGTGGGAGTGGGAGTGGGCTCCATTGTCTGCGGCCACTCTGCAGATTCCTGGTGGAGGCTTGCTCTGCAATCCTGGCCTGTCTGGCCCTGACTTGGGGCTCATGGCCCCTCTGCCTGCGGCACCCAGATCCAATACAGCCAGTTTTTCCAATCACTGGGCCCTCAACCCTGCTGGACTCCCAGAAGCATCCTCATAAGATCCCGAGGGCCACGTGGCCAGCGTTTCTCTGTGGACGAGACTTCGGGTAGGCCATCAGGTAGAAGCTGGGGTTGAGTCCCTGTCTCCACGCTGCCTTTGTGCACCACACACACACACACACACACACACACACGGGAATCAGAGTGGAGCTTACTTCCTGCCCCTGCTGGGGTTGTGCTACGGATAACAGGGAGACACACCAAGAAAAAACACTAGCATTTATGGAGCTTCTGCCATATGCCAAGTATTTTCCAAGTCTTTTAAAAAAACATACGTGTTCCATTTCTCTATGCTGAAAGGCATAAAGAGAGAGACATACACACAGAGAGATCTCTCATCTACTGGTTCACTCCCTAAATGCCCACAATAGCTGGGGCTGGGCCAGGGAGTCTGGAATTCAACTCAGGTGTCCCAAGTGGGTAGCAGGAACCCGAGCACTTGAGCCATGCCCTGCTGCTTCCCGGGGTGTGCACTAGCGGGAAGCCGGAATCAGGAGCTGAGCTGGGCCTCGAAGCCAGGCTCATTGGCACAGGATGTGGGCATCTGCACTGATGCACGAAACAGCCACCCATTTTTTTTAAAAAAAGATTTATTTATTTATTTGGAAGTCAGAGTTACACAAAGAGAGGAGAGGCAGAGGCAGAGAGAGAGAGAGAGAGAGAGAGAGGTCTTCCATCCACTGGGTCACCCCCCAGTTGGCTGCAATGGCCGGAGCTGAGCCAATCCAAAGCCAAGAGCCTGGAGCTTCTTCCAGGTCTCCCATGGGTGCAGGGGCCCAAGCACTTGGGCCATCCTCTACTGCTTTCCCAGGCCACAGCGGAGAGCTGGATGGGAAGTGGAGCAGCCAGGACTCGAACCAGAGCCATATGAGATGCCGGCACTGTAGAAGGTAGCCTCACTTGCTATGCCACAGCGCCAGCCCCCACCCCATTTTCTAAACCCTGACTGGCTCAGTCATCACATCAGTTCTGCAGGGCGGACGCTATCCCTGTGTCCACATGAGAGAGGCTGAGAAAGGCTAATGAACCTGCCCACGCTGGGTATACCTACTGCTGCAAAATAAATTACTCCAAAATGTAGGGGTTTAAGACAAGCGTTTCTGTGGGCCAGAAGCCAGGGAGAAGCTTAGCTGGGCGGTTCTGCCTCGGGGTTCTCACGGGGTTTCGAGTCAGCATGTGGGCAGGGCTGCGGTCATCGAAGGTATGACCAGGGCTAGGGCGTCCACTTCTGAGAGAGGAATAATGGCCCCCAATGACGCGCAGCCCCTGTGAGTGTGTTAGCTTCAGGGCCAGGAGAAGGAGCATCCAGACAGAACCAAGGCCCCCAACCTGCACAGAGGGACCCGGCCTGAATTCCTTGGGCGGCTCAACATCATCATGAGGGTTCTTCAAAATAGAAGCAGCAAGCTGGGAGGCGAGGGGGAGGGAGGGTGGGAGGGGGAGAGAGGGAGAGGGAGGGAGGGAGGGGGAGAGAGGGGGAGGGAGGGAGGGAGGGGAAGAGAGAGAGGAAGGGAGAGAGAGATAGAGAGGGAGAGAGAGATCCGACAACAGAAGCAGTGTCAAAAACATGCAAAGTTGTTGGTTTGGACGATGGAGGAAAGGGCTACGAGCCAAGGACTGCACGAAACTTCTAGAAGCAGAAGAAGGAAAGGGAACAGTTTCTCCCCTAGAGACTCCAGGGACGAACACAGCCCTGCTGACACCCTGATTCAGCCCAGTGAGGCCCACGCCGGACTTCTCACCGGCAGAACCGCAAGGTAGACCTGGGATGCTTACGCGGCTGGGTTTGCGGCAATTCGTGACGGCAGCAGTGGAAAACTCACACGGCTTCCAGAGGGGTTCTCTCGCCCAGGTGAACCCAGGCGCTCGCCACCGGGGCTCCCTCTGCAGCGCTTGAGCGTCCTTACAAC
Organism: Oryctolagus cuniculus; assembly: GCF_051225735.1. Taxonomy (NCBI): domain Eukaryota; kingdom Metazoa; phylum Chordata; class Mammalia; order Lagomorpha; family Leporidae; genus Oryctolagus; species Oryctolagus cuniculus. Next base: position 44,697,426 of record NC_142886.1, on the reverse strand, counting down.
ATGGCAGCCGCCTTCCTCGGAGCGAGTGACCGCAGAGAGAAAACCAGGGGGAGGTCGTGGTGCCTTTTATGTTCAGGTGGCAGAAGTCTAACATCAATTTTTAAGATTTTATTTATTTTTATTTTTATTTTTTGACAGGCAGAGTGGACAGTGAGAGAGAGAGAGAAAGGTCTTCCTTTGCCGTTGGTTCACCCTCCAATGGCCACCGCGGCCGGCGCACCACGCTGATCCGATGGCAGGAGCCAGGTGCTTCCTCCTGGTCTCCCATGGGGTGCAGGGCCCAAGCACCTGGGCCATCCTCCACTGCCCTCCCGGGCCACAGCAGAGAGCTGGACTGGAAGAGGGGCAACCGGGACAGAATCCGGCGCCCCAACCGGGACTAGAATCCGGTGTGCCGGTGCCGCAAGGCAGAGGATTAGCCTAGTGAGCCGCAGCGCCGGCCCACCACACGGGTTTTAAGAGCCCAGTACCCGGGTGTTGCCGCTCGGCCACGGCACGGAACCTGGGTGCCCTGAGGATAGTAACGGGGTGCCGAGAACGGCTTTCATATTTTTAAACTGCACAGGGAACGCTGCACTTGCAAGCAGGAACAGGCTGCACCTGCTCTTGCATGAAACGACATCAACTCAATTGGCTTAAACAGTGATCAGAGGCTCGGGCGGGGAGTTATGGATGTCTTTAATAAAACATGGAACCCTAACGCTGTTAAAAGAGCTCCATCTGCAAGACAATATCTTTCCCAAGTGTGGTCCCTAAGGGCAGAACACAAAGAGCTGCTCGGTGGGGAATAGGTGGCAATCCCTGCTCTACGGCAGTCCTCGTATGTTATGAACGGGGAAACTGAGGCTCGGAGCGGGCAGGGCCTCACCCAGTGCACGCTGCGAGCTAAGCAAAGCCGTCCTCACTGCCAAGTCAGCGCTCGCGACCTCCAGGAAGGTTTTTCTCCTGGAGCAGGGAAGGGAGCTAAGAATGTTCTAACTGTTCCTCTGGGCCGGCGTTGGCTGCTTTTAAGAGGCAGCGCTGATGAGAGAAGCCGGCAATGTGTTTCCATGGGAACTAATGGGCTCTAGGTCTGGGATCGGAGGCTTGGGGGAGGAAGCGGTGGGGTCTCTGTCTCACTACTGCCTGGGGCCCAGGAGAAGAGCCCAGGGAGGAAGACCCCACTCCGTGAGTTTCTTCTCCGCCCTGCTCCTGAACGAGGGGCCCTTGGGAGAAGAGAGGTGTTGGCTCCTAGAGTCACCCCAGAATCCACCCCAGTCGGGCTCAGACCTACTTAGAGCCCCTGGGAAGAATCACATCTTTGCAAACCAGGGCTGCAGCTGCGGCGAACAGAGCGCCAGCGCCTCGTAAAATTAAAAACAGAACCCCCCGGGGCCCAGCGACTGTGCATCTGAGCCTCCGCTGGGAGGATGGAGAGCAGGGGTCAGAACAGACCTGTGCACACCTGCATGCCCAGCTGCGTCATCCACAACAGGTCAGGCGCGAAAGCAGGGCCAGCGCCATGGCAGGACACGCGTGGCAGGGACATGTGCTACACACGTACGATGGAAATCGTTTGAGCTTAAACACAAAGGCAGTTCTGGGGCTGCGGCTCAGCGGGGTTAATGTCCCGGCCTGCAGCACCAGCATCCCATAAGGCACCAGTTTGTGTCCCAGCTGCTCCACCCCCGTGCCTGGGCCCCTGTACCCACGTGGGAGACCTGGAAGAAGCTCCTGGCTCCTGGCTTTGGCTTGGCCAGTCCTGGCTGTTGCAGCCATTTGGGGAATAAACCAGCAGATGGAAGATCTCTCTCTCTCTCTTTTTCTTTCATTCTCTCTCTCTTTTTCTTTCGTTCTCTCTCTCTCCTCTTTCTGTAACTCTGCCTTTAAATTAAATTGATTAATTTTAAAAAATACAATTCAGAACTGCATTCCCTTATCAGAGTTTGTGATCCTCACTGGCCTGGGAGCTGCCTTAATCCATCCCCAGTACCCAGCACAGCAAGCACTTGGCACTTAATACTTGCTGAATGGGGCTGGCGCCACAGCTCACTAGGCTAATCCTCCGCCTTGCGGTGCTGGCACACCGGGTTCTAGTCCCAGTCGGGGCACCGGATTCTGTCCCGGTTGCCCCTCTTCCAGGCCAGCTCTCTGCTGTGGCCCGGGAGGGCAGTGGAGGATGGCCCAAGTGCTTGGGCCCCTGCACCTGCATGGGAGACCAGGAGAAGCACCTGACTCCTGGCTTCAGATCAGTGCAGCACGCCGGCTGCAGCGGCCATCTTGGGGGTGAACCAAGGGAAAAGGAAGACCTTTCTCTCAGTCTCTCTCTCTCTCTCTCATGTCTAACTCTGCCTGTCAAAAAAAAAAAAAATACTTGCTGAATGAAAGAAAGGCAAATAAACTCTCAGACCCTAGAGAACCAGCCCTGTCTCTGTAGAGCTTGTCCTGTGTGACAGACCTGGCCCTGTGGGGCCAAGGGGATTTCACTCTCACATGATCCTGGCTCCCCTCGGGCCACCTGACCACAGGCAGGACCCGTCCCCCACAGCCTCTGGGGCTCTTTCCCCGAAATTCCTGGCTGACCAAGCTCAGCCCAGAACATTCAGAACCCAGCACCTACCAAGCAGTCCCCCTGCCCCGCCCAGGCGGTCACGACCATGGCCCACTGCACCTGCAGCCTCCCCTGAGCTCTGCAGGCCACGCTGGGCCTGAGTTTTAGCTCAGGTGAGGCCCAGAAATTGCCCCACTGCCTCGTGGCCCTGTGTCCCATCACCTGGCTGCCTCCTCTGGCCCTCCCTTCCTCCCCATCCCCTCTCACCCCTGCAGCCCCTCGCTCCCCTGTCCTGGCCGCTGTGGCCTCCTACAGGCACACGCTGAGATCAGAAGCGAAGGCCTCTGGGAGGGATCACGGTGGGCTCCGCCCTCGTGAGTGAGGCAGGCACCTGTGATACGTAAGTGTGGGATGCCCAGGCGGCTGGTGATGAGGGGGTGGAGGGCTTCTCCAGAGACACTGGGCATGAGGCCGGGCACAGAGACACTCAGAGGCGAAGTCTGACCCCACTGTGGACGGGCACCATCCAGCCTGTTGGGGGCCCCCATGGGACAAATGGGTGGAGGAAGGGAGGGTTCTCTCCCTCCCCGCTTCCCTCCCTCTCTCCCTCCCTCCCCCCCTCCTCCCCGTCCCTCCCTTCTCTGCATCAGGACACCCATCTCCTGGCTTTGACCCTCAGGTTTCGAGGTTCTCGGCCTTTGGGTGCTGGGACTCGCAGCAGCAGGCCCCTGGGGTCCTGGGCCTTCAGCCTCAGAGTGAGAACTGTGCCGTCAGCCTCTTGCTGCTAAAGGCTTTTGGACTTGGACTGAGCCATGCTACCTGCACCAGGGTCCCCAGCCTGCCAATAGTCTCCAGTCCCCAGAATCATAGGAGCCTAATAAATGCCCTCACCTGCCTTCCCACGTATCGATCTTCTATCTGTCACCTACCTATGTAGCTATCTACCTATCCATCTATCATCTGTCTTCTATCATCTATCTGTTTATCTTCTACCTATCATCCACCTATCATCTACATCTAGCTGTCTACATATCTACCTATATCTACCTATCCATCTATCATCTGTCTATATCAATCTACTGACCTGTCTGTCCATCTGTTTATAGTTGTCCCTCTCCACCCAAGGGGGTTTGGCTTCAGAGTCACCCCCCACAGACACCAAAGTCTGCGAGTGCTCAGGTCCCTTATGTAAGAGCGTGCGGGATGTGCCCGTGACCTGTGCGTGTCCTCCCGACCACGCCTGCTCGTCTCTAGACCCCGATAATGACGGACGCCAGGTATTGCAAGCAGTCGCTGCACCACTGTTTAGGGAATGAAGACAAGAAGCAGCAGAGTATGTATTCAGTACAGATGCACATTTTTTTTCAGATTTTTTTATACTGACTGAATCCCCAGCTGCAGAACCTACGTTCCCAGAGGGCTGAGTGTGTATCCCTGTGTCCCATGGGCTCTGTCTCCCAGGAGCACCCTGACTGATACTGGGACCCCCGGGAGAGGCCCAGGAGAGACCTGCTCTCCACACCCCTTCTGACAGCAGCCAGGAGTCAGCTCACTGTGAGAACCAAAAGCGGAGCCTCATCTGAACACCTAATCTGCCAGCGCCTTGATTTTGGACTCCACCCAGAGCTGTGAAAAATGAGTTTCTGTGTTTACAAGCCACCCAGGCTGTGCTATTTCGTTTCAGTGGCCTGGGTGGACCAGGACACCTCTTCTCTTCCATCCACAAACACCTGCACGAGTGTCTCAGCCCTCAACAGAGAGAAACCAAGGAACCCGTGCGTCTCGGTGCGCCCACTCCTGCACTGTGCCCGACACCTGCCACCGAGCATCTCGGAGCCTCGGGCTCACAACTGCTGAGCCACAGCCCTGTTCCCCGAGTCACCGGCCGCAGTCCATGCCCATGCCAAAGGCCACACCCTTCCCCTGCACTCCAGCTTGTTCTGCTCTGACCCCTTCTCCCGCAACAGGGTGCTATCAAGCTGATCCTGCCACCCTTTCAGCCCCACAGGAGGGAGAGCTCCCCCTACCCTCCAGGAATCCAGATACAAGGTGGGGGAACCCCAGGAGAAGGGGGCGTCGCTTCCTTGAATTCTGTCTTCGAGAATAGTCAGGGCTTGGGCTGTAGGGGAGAAACTGCAGGCACAGCACAGGCCGCAGGGCAGGTGGGCGACAAGAACGCGAGGCCCGGGTGCCCTGGGGAGTGCTGCTCACCCCAGCAGACCCCAGGGGAAACGGGGGTCCTGGCAATGACCCAGCGCCAGCGATGGCCTTGCGTGTTTGGAACCACCCGGGAGGTGAGATGCTGCAGACGCTCCCAGGTGAGGCTGTTAGGGTTGGTCCGCACTCTTGAGCAGAGGGGAGGGGAAGCAATGCCCACACCCCATCCTTGTAGAAGCTGTGGGCTTTGCAGCCTAGGGGTGCCATTTGTAGGGAGGGTATTTTAAGGGGGAAAATGGCCATTATTTACATCACAATATTAAACATGATGAGCGAGAGGGAGAAGACGACCAAGCAGAAGACCCCGAGACCACCTGACATACGTCCAGAACATCCCGCACGCACAGAAGACCCAGGACAGCGTCTGCCCAGCCTGGGCTGGGGACCTGACAGGGCTGATTCCGTGACTTGCTGACGGCTTTGTTTCGCTTCTGAGTTTTTCTCGCCAAAGCTCGCTTTTTGTGGGGATTCTTCAGACACGAGGAGAGAGAGAGTCTGTGAGACCCGGATCAGCACGTTCATTACTGCTTGGTGATTAAATTACATGTGATGGTCAGAAAGTGAAAGTTATCTCCCCAAAATGCGTTTTCCTTGTTGCTTCAGCCACTGACTTAAAACCAAAGCAGCATCGATTCCAAACGCAGCTGAGTGGCCTGGGAGCCGCTGCCTGCCCTTCTTCCTTCATCGAGGGGACAGTGGCAGCCAAAAAGGAAAAAATACCATCAGGGCTCTCACTCTGGGCCTCGCTGGCACTGCCCGGCTTCTTGTACTCAGTGTCTGTCATTGAAGCCTCAAAGAGCAGAGCTGGGGCTTCTGTTAGCTCCGCTTCACTGAGAAGGAAGTGAGGCACACAGGTGGGGCTCCTGCGTGAGTCACACAGCCCGTGCCTGGCTGAGCTGGGCCCCGAGTCAGGGCCTTAGCGCTCCATCCCTAACCACCCCACCACCTGCCTGTGGGGAGGGTCTCTACCCTCATTTCTAAATGTCTTAGTTTGTGCCATGCCTCAAACCACAGACCAGCAAACTACAGGGGCCAAATCTGGCCCTCTGCCTGTTTCTATAAGCTAAGTTTTCTTGTAACACATTCACACCTGTTCATTGACATTTACTCTGGGTCTGTTGAGAGCTGTGACAGAGATCAGCTGGTTTGCAAAGTCAAAAACATGAGCATGCCTGCTCCCTGGCCCTTTTCAGAGAAAGTCGGTCAATCCCTGCCTTAGTTACTGATTCTCAGACCTACTGTACCTTGGATCCCCTGGAGAATTTTTTTTTAAAGATTTATTTATTTTACTTGAAAGTCACAGTTACACAGAGAGAAGGAGAGGCAGAGAGAGAGAGAGAGAGAGAGAGAGAGAGAGAGAGAGGTCCTCCATCTGCTGGTTCACTCCCCAGATGGCCACAACAGCCAGAGCTGCACCCATCTGAAGCCAGGAGCTTCTTCCAGGCCTCCCACATGGGTGCAGGGGCCCAAGGACTCGGGCCATCTTCTACGGATCTCCCAGGCCATAGCAGAGAGCTGGATAGGAAGCGGAGCAGCCGGGTCTTGAACCATCGCCCATACGGGATGCCAGCACCGAAGGTGGAAGCTCTACCCACTACGCCACAGCGCCTCCCCCCCGGCCCACCCCCGGAGGATTTTTACAACTGCCTACAGGGGGCAGGCATCTGGCAAAGCAGCCGGGCTGCCCCTTGGGTTACCTGCTCCCACCCTGGAGGGCCGGGGTCCCAGTCCGGCTCCACTCCTGACTCCGGCTTCCTGGTGATACACACCCCGTCAGGCAGCAGGTGATCTTTCAAGCAGTTGGGTCCCTGCCAGCGACCATGGGAGCCCTGGGCGGAGCTCCTGGCTCTTACTTTCAGCCTGGCCCAGCCCTGGCTGTTGTAGGCATCTGGGGAGGGAACCAGCGGGTGGGAGGCGTCTCTCTAGGCCACGTTCATGCACACACGTGCATTGCCTTTCAAAAAGTCAATAGATACATTTTTAAACTTAAGAATTAAAGAAAGTTAAAACGCCTATGCCTAGGCTCCATCCCCCAGAGATTCTTCCTAAACTGCTATGGGGCACAGCCTGGGCCCAGGTGACCCAGTTGCAGCCACACCTGAGAACCGTCACGTTGGGCTGCAGGGTGCTTAGCCCTTGCAAGAATCACAGGTGTGCAGTCTGCATGAGGCACACTTGATGCAGCACTTGCGTACAGTCCCGTTATCAACAGGGGCCCTGGCCCTGGAAGTCCCGCTCAGGCTGGCCCAAAGCCCCAGCCCCCACCCAAGGGAAGGTCTAACCCCGCTCCCCGACGTCAGGGAACTGGTGGCCCCGACTTCCCCCTTCTCACCCTCTCCCTGCCCCCTCTACTTCCTGCTTCCTCCCCTGTAGCCCAGCCCCAGAGCCGACTCCCACAGAACTCATGGTGTCTCGGGCACCTCCAGAAGGCACTGAGGTGTGATGCTGTTGACAGACAGTGGGTGCCACAGAGGGTCATGGGAGCCCGCACAGGCTCTGCGTTTCTCTCCGACTCCACCCCTTCCTGCCCTTCCTCTTCCACACGCTCACTTCCTGTGCCACAGAGAAACGCTTCCCCGACGTCTCCGTCCTCGTGTGGCCCTGGAGACTCCGCATCTCTGCGCCTCACTGTTAGTCCATCAGCACGCCTACTCACAAGGAACACCCATGCTGTGCACACCAGGACTTCCAGCACGGTCCACTCGAAAGCAATCAATGTGCTTGACCAGAGGGTGAGTGAGACAGATGCAGAAGTTGCACCTTGGAAAATGTCAGACACTCTCCCGCAGCCACACCTAACCACCACAGCCTACCCACCACCCACCACAGGCAAGCAGCCGGCCACGCCCACTGCCCAGGGAAGACACAGAGCCCGCCCCAGGCTGCACTGGTCTCCAGACTTTGGTAAGCAGTCACAGCCCATCTCCATCCATCCCGCTTACCATCTTGGGTTCCTGTGTCCCCTGGTTCTTTTCTTTCTTTTTTTTTTTTTTTTCAAAGATTTTTTATTTATTTATTTGAGAGGTAGAGTTACAGACAGTGAGAGGAAATGGCCACAATGGCCGGAGCTGCGCTGATCCGAAGCCAGGAGCCAGGAGCCTCTTCCAGGTCTCCCACGTGGGTGCAGGAGCCCAAGGGCTTGGGCCATCTTCCACTGCTTTCCCAGGCCACAGCAGAGAGCTGGGTTGGAAGAGGAGCAGCCGGGACTAGAACTGGCGCCCATATGGGATGCCAGCGCTGCAGGTGGAGGATTAACCTACTGCGCCACGGCACCGGCCCCACCCTGGTTCTATCAATGTGTGGCTTCTGTTGCCGCCTGAGTCCTTCCAGGAGACACCACACAGGCTCATCCTCCACACGCCCCAGGCAAGCTTCACCGTAGAGGCTAAGTGAGCACAGTCACTAAATATTAGTCAGTTCAATATTCAAGTGCTGGCACCGGCACTGTGGCGTAGTGGGCCAGGCCTCTGCCTGTGGTACCAGCATCCCATATGGGCGCCAGTTCGAGGCCACCTGCTCCACTTACCTTCCAGATCTCTGCTATGGCCTTGGAAAGCAGTGAAAGATGACCCAAGTCCTTGGGCCCCTGCACCCATGTGGGAGACCTGGAAGAAGCTCCTGGCTTCAGAACGGCGTGGCTCCAGATGTTGCGGCCATCTAGGGAGTGAACCAGCAGATGGAAGACCTCTCTCTCTCTCTCTCTCTCTGCTTCTGCCTCTCTGTAACTCTGCCTTCAAATAAATAAATAAGTAAATCTTTAAAAAATAAATAAATATTCAAATGCTGAAAACCCTGTTATGCCAAATTTAGAAAAGCAGGCTGGAAAAATAGTGTTTGTATAACTACAGCATAAGATTGACTTCATTGATTGTTCAGTGTAGTGTTTATTAGAATATTATTTGTAAAAATTGTAGATTATGTTCTCTGTCTGCGAGCATCGCTTATATGCACAATGATTGATGAGAAATCACAGACAAGCATGCCGGATTACTGATACCAATCAGTTTAAGAAGTAAAATGAGGGGACACTGGGAACCTGTTGGTCAAAGAATGCAAGATTTCATTTAGGTAGGAAGAGTAAGTTCAAGCGATCTGTTGTCTAGAAAGGGGACTGTGGCTAATAACACCATATTGTCTGCCAGGAAATTTCAAAGAGTTTTTTTTTATTATTAAAGATTTACTTATTTTGCCTGAAAGCCAGAGTTACACAGAGAGAGGAGGAGAGGCAGAGAGAGAGAGAGAGAGAGAGAGAGAGGTCTTCCACCCAATGATTCACCCCCCAACTGGATGCAACGCCAGAGCTGCACTGATCTGAAGCCAGGAGCTTCTTCCAGGTGGGTGCAGGGGCCCACGGGCTTGGGCCATCTTTTACTGCTTTCCTAGGCCACAGCAGAGAGCAGGATAGGAAGTGGAGCAGCCGGGACTCGAACTTGGGCCCATATGGGATGCCGGCACTGCAGGCGTCAGCTTTATCTGGGACACTGCAGCACACCGACCGTGGTGGCCATTTGGGGGGTAAACCAATGGAAAAAGGAAGACCTTTCTCTCTGTTTCTCTCTCACTGTTTACCTCTGCCTGTCAAAAAACCAAAAAAAAAAAAAAAAAAAAAAACACCATCTTCAAGGTTTTCACAATTTCTCGGACAAAAGAAACCTTGGCTCGTGTGATGGAGGTGCGGCTCCGGTGTTTCCGTGGCCAGCACGCCGAAGGCCCCTGGTATCCTCAGCAGCTTCGACTGCGCCGGCGCACGGCAGGCGCTCACAGACGGGTGCCGAGTGGACGAGGGAGCACAGCCCTCGTCTCTCTCTCTCTCTCTTTTTTTAAAAAAGATGTATTTATTTATGTGAAAATCAGAGTTACACAGAGAGCGGAGAGGCAGAGAGAGAGAGGTCTTCCATCCGCTGGTTCACTCCCCAGATGGCTGCAATGGCCGGAGCTGGGACTATCCGAAGCCAGGAGCCAGGAGCTTCTTCCAGGTCTCCCACACAGGTGCAGGGACCCAAGGACTTGGGCCATCTTCTACTGCTTTCCCAGGCCATAGCAGAGAGCTGGATCGGAAGTGGAGCAGCTGGGACCCGAACCAGTGCCCATATGGGATGCCGGTGCTGCAGGCCGGGGCTTTAACCCACTATGCCACAGCACTGGCCCCCCTCGTCTCCTTCTAAACACACAGCAGCCCTGGGGTCCCCATTCTGTGAACAGAGGGTGTGCCTGCCCCAGCAGGTCGTGCCTGCTCACCCCGGGTGGGTGCGCCCGGGTCAGGCTTTCCTTCCTCTGTCCTATCCTTAGAGCCTCCAGTGCCCACAGGAGATGGGCATTCGGGGCCGCCCTTTCCTGGGTGTTGAGTCACTGGAGTGAGCTCCCTTGTGGGGAGGCCAGCAGCGGTGCGGTGCAGCTGTGCCCTAAAGCCGTGGGTGGTCCGGTGACATGGGATGCGAGTGTCCCAAGCAGCACCCTGACTGCTGTGCCGCACGTCCGCCCCTACGCCCCTGGTCTTAGCAGGGCAGCTCCCAACTCGGGCCCCGCACACTGTCACCAGCAAACGAGAAAGCTGACAGACGCCCCGAGCCCAAGCTCCCTGCCTCTGCTCACGCCACAGGAGGTTGCTCGCTAAGCAGATGGCGCCGAGCTCGCGGGACCACTGCAACACTTTGCTAAAAGGACAAGGCAGACTGATCACAAGTGAAACGTTCTGCAGCGCCCACACCCCGTTGGCAGCCTCGCGCGGAGTTCGGGAGGCTAAGACAAGTGTTTTCTCAAGGGCAAAAGCGGCATGAAGGCGAGTGCGTGCGTCCTGGGGAACTGAGCCTCTCCCCTGGAGAGGTCCCTGGCCTCGGACACGCCGTGACGTTTTTAAAGTGTTTTGGCGACAGCTGGATTTTTAGCTGAATCGGCTTTCATAACTGCTCTGGCCATAATTCTTTGCTTTCCAACAGCCTTGGAACCGCCTCATTGGAGGGGATGTGACGCAGGAACGCTGGTCTCTGGACTTCTTAAGGACTTTCCTGGGCATGACACGTCTTTCAGAAGCACGTGTGGCCCCGCTGCGAACGCGAGAGGGAAGCGGCCTCTCTGGACTTGAGTCTCCCCTGGGGCCTGGCCCCACTCCAGCTTCCCAGCCTCTTCGAGTCCACTGTGCTTCCCCCGGGGCCTGGGCCTGGCCGCGGCTCCCTCCCCAGGCAGCCGGCCCTGCCCTCCCCGAAAACATCTGAGACCCACAGGTCTCCCACATAAAAGGCTTTCTTGAGCCACTTCAAGTGTCAGGCAGGAAGGAAGGACCAGGCCTGCGGCAAGCTCCCAGCGGCCCCCGCAGCAAGGCTGGGAAGCAGTGGGAGAAATGTGCCCCTGATCTAAAAAGTCAGTGTTTGGTGGAGAATTGTCCGGGGAGGGAAGGCATTCATGGCTTTCCTTGCGCTCCCCAGGCTGTGGCGAAGTGGGGGGGGGGAGTGTGGAGGGGGCCAGGGGCGGTAGGAAGTCCCCCAGCACCCTGCTTCTGCACCAGGTGGGCTGCGGCAGAAGGCAGTGGCCCTGGCTGTTGGCCTCTGGCGCTCAGGCACGGTGACAGCAGGTGCACGGGGCGTGGAGCAGCACTTTCTCTCCCTTGGCTCAGGCCCACTGGTGGCTGGCTCTGCCATCGCCCCTCCCCTGCCTTCTCTGTAATCCAGTTTAGGACGTCTCAGAACGTCATTGCTCCATAGCGAATAGCAGTTTCTGCACGTCCAGACCACGTCGCCTCCTCCAGGAAGTCTTCTTGGAAGCCCAGCACACGCGCTCTTTCGCATGTGCTGTGGTGCGTGGGGCTCTGTATTAGTATTAGCCCTGGGTTTGCAGCCCGCGTGGACGTCTTGCCAGCTCTGTGACCTCGGGCAGGCAGCCAGACCTCTGGACAGCCTTTTCCTCTTGGGCAGCCAGAACGGTCACTTCACTTGCTGGGCACAAAGACTGCCCACATGAAGGGCTCCAGGCTGGGGGGACACTTGGCAAACGTTTCCTCCTGCCGTGGTCGGCACCACGGCCTTCTCCATCGTCGACAGATGCTCCGGCCTTCTCCAGGTCTGTGGCTTGTCCTTCATTTTTCCTTTTCAGAAACGGCATCGGCCACTGTCTTGCCAGGCATCGTCTAAGGCAGTGCCTGTCCTCGAGAGACTTGACGCCCAGCGTGGATGCGGACGGAACGGTAGGCACAGGACAGGAGGCGGCTGTGGTGCCTGGGAGCACACGGGCTGGGAAGAAGGAAGGGGTGAGCTTGGTGTCATCGTCCGGGTCACAGAGGTGGCATCTTCCCCCTCATGCCACACAGCAAGCATCTGAGGCTCAGAGAGGGCAAGGGCTTCCCCAAGGTCACACAGCATCTGCCCGCCGGGGCTCAGCCTCAGGCTCACGTCACCTGATGTCCACTCCAGGTCCGAATCAGCCAAGGAGGCAGACGGCCAAGGGTGGAGAGGACCCTGCTGGCTTAGTCCACCTCCCGGGCAGGGGACTGGGCGTTCACAGGACATCAGTGCCTCCATCAGCTCCGCTGTGGGGTGTGAAGTGCGTCCACCAGGTGCCAACCTGCAGAGGGGCAGCAGGGGTCTTGAGCTGTCCACCTGATGGGGGGACACTTCTCAACCAGTTCAGCTCTGCAGGAGCCACACATGGTGCAGCCGGCATTGCCCACCGCTCTGCAGGGGCCACTCGTGGTGCAGCCGGCACTGCCCAGCACCCAGTCTTTCCCCAGGTCCAACTTCACCTGGAGCATGTCACCGGGGTGTCACAAAAGTGGCTTTCAGACTGCAAGGGACCTCGCTCCTTTCCTGGTAGGACTTCATACGCATTTCTCCCTCCTCCCTCTCTCCTCCCTTCCTCCCTCCCTTCCTAACACTGGCTGAGTGCCTGCCAAGTCCTGGGACCTCCTCTAGGTCCTACCATAGGGCCTGTGGCCATGAGGGACTAGGAGGAGGGGACACACTGGGTATTAAAGAACCAGCAGTTGTGTCTGAGATGGTAGTGGGAGGTCACGGAAGGCTTCTTGGAGGAGGTGGAGCCTGAGCTGAGCCTTGAATGATGGGGCCATTACCTGGGTGGGAAGAGGCAGAGTAAGAGGGAGGAGAGGGAGGGTCCATCTGAGGCCATGGACAATGACCCACAGGCCAGGAAACTACGCAAGAGGCCCGGCTCAGGGAGCCTGGTATTTGTGCCGATCGGAGCTGGAGGCTCTGAGCCATCCCAGGCGGGTGGAGCCACGAGACAAAGGAGGAGAGAGGGGGCCTTGGGAATGGGCTGAGGACGCTTGGACTTGATCTCCAAGGAGAGCGGAGAGAGCAGAGCCAGGGAGGAGCCTGAGCATGGAGGCGGTAACCGGGGGTCTCGTGCTGGGAACATGAGCCTGGTGTCCACGTGGACAAAGACGCGAAGGCAGAGAGCGAGGCAGGAGGCCCGGGAGGAGTCCACTCTCTCCCAGACCAGCGTCCCACGCATTCTAGCAGTTGCGATCTGGGGTCCATTCTGGGATTCTCTGCCGCAGGACAGTATGGAGTGGCCACCCGGTCAGCTCTCTGCTGCCCCCAACTGTCTTCTGGCCGTAACCACACCCTTGCATTTGGCACTTGCAGGCTTTCTCTGGGTCCCTGGCATGGGCGTAGCGCAATCTTTGGTGAGAGATGCTATAATAAAACAGTTATGGGCTCTGTTTCAACTACTCACAACCTCAACAAAAAATAACTAACCCTGGGAGGGGGGCGTCAGGTGCAGCAGTTAAGATGCCCCCTCCAACGCCAAGGCCAAGGCCTGGGTTGCAGTCTCTGCTCCACCTCCTGTCCCAGCTTCCTGCTACCGAGCACCCTGGGAGGCAGCAGTGCAGGCCTGAGTGCTTGGCTCCCTGCTACCCACATGGGGAGCCTGGGTTGGGTTCCTGGGCCCCAGGCATTCGGGCAGTGAAGCAGCAGGTGGGAGATCACCCTCTGTCTGCCTCTGTGTCTCTCTATGTCTCAAATTAAAAAAAAAATAAACTTTCTAAAAAATAAATAAAAATAGGCAAGGCCCTTGAAAAGCTATTTCTCCAACGATGACGGGCAAGTGGCCAACAAGCACAGGAAAGGAGCTCAATCTCTCCAGGCATTCGGACAGCGAAGTCAAAGCCACGAGGAGGCGCCCTCCACAGCCCATTAGGGTGGCTACTGTCAAAAAGAAAATACCCCTGGGCTGCTGGCAGTAACATCAAATGGTACAGCCACTGCGGGAAACTGTTTGGCACTTTCTTTAAAAATAGGGGCCTGCGTTGTGGTATAGCAAATCAACCCACCGCCTGCAATGCCGGCATCCAAAACAGGTGCCGGTTCGAGTCCCTGCCACTCCACTTCTTATGCAGCTCCCTGCTAACACGCCTGGGAAAGCAGCGGAAGTTGGCCCAAGTTATTGGGCTCCTGCACCCATGTGGGAGACCCGGATGAAGCTCCTGGCTCCTGGCTTTGGCCTGACCCAGCCCTGGCTGTTGCGGCCATTTAGAGAGTGAACTAGAGGATGAAAAGTCTCTCTTTTTTGTCTCTCACTCTCTCTGTTTGTAATTCTTTCCAATAAATAAGTAAATTATTTAAAAAGTTAAAACTAGAATTACCATAGAAACTAGCAATTCCACTTTGAATTAATACCAAAAACAATTGCATGCAGGGTCCCAAGGAGACATTTGTACACACTTGCTCAAGGCATCATTACTCCTGTGAGTCAAGAGGTGGATGGACCAAGTGTCCATCAACAGATGAACAGACAAACAAAATGTGGCATAAACAGACAGTGGAGTATTACTCAGCCTTAAAAAAAGAATAGAATTATTACAAAAGAAACTTGAAGACATCGCGCTAAATGAAATAAGACGCAAAAGAGTAAATACTGCACGATCCCAGTCATGAGAAGGGAAGACTTTTGGTCCACGTCCAAACTCAGGAGTTCACGGGAGAGTACAGCAGGCCAGCGCAACGACCGGCAGATGTGTAGAAAGTCACGGGTGGATGGCTAGAGTCGCGGCTAGGTTACACACCACACAGCACGTGCACCAGGGAGGTCCCAAAGCAAACCTGAGCAGATAGAACCTTAGGAGCGGTTCACTTAGCAAAACTCAAATGATGAGGCTGGCGCCGCGGCTCACTGGCTAATCCTCTGCTTGCGGCGCCAGCACACCAGGTTCTAGTCCAGGTCGGGGCGCCGGATTCTGTCCCGGTTGCCCCTCTTCCAGTCTGGCTCTCTGCTGTGGCCAGGGAGTGCAGTGGAGGATGGCCCAAGTGCTTGGGCCCTGCACCCCATGGGAGACCAGGATAAGTACCTGGCTCCTGCCATCGGGTCTGCGCGGTGCGCTGGCCATTGGAGGGTGAACCAACGGCAAAGGAAGACCTTTCTCTCTCTCTCTCTCTCTCTCTCTCTCTCACTCTCTCACTGTCCACTCTGCCTGTCAAAATAAAATAAAATAAAATAAAATAAATAAAATAAAAAACTAGAACGACGGAGCTCCCTGGTGCATGCGGGAAGGCTGTCAACCGGCAGCACTCAGCCAGCGAGGACGAGGGAGGGGCCTGCGTGCCACGTGCTAAGCAGAAAACGCCTCCAGCGCTTGCAAGGCCACTATAGTCTCGCTTCTTCCACCTTCCCGATCCGTCCTTTGAGTGAGGATATTTCCCACACAAGCGTTTCCCAGAGCAGCCAAACTGGCAGAGACAAAAAGAGGAACGGGGCTGCCGTTGCCGGGGAGGGGGAGTGGGAGGCTGCCCAAGGGGTCCAGAGTTTCAGTTCAGGGACTGGTTTCACAGCACTGGGAATGCACTCAGCTCTACGGACCTGCACGCTTACAAAGTGGTTTGCATGGTAAATTTTGTTGCATAAAAACCGCACTTAACCCAGGGGCTGTATTAAAACAGGTTGGGGGGCAGCGCTGTGGCGTAGCAGGTAAAGCCGCCACCTGCAGTGCCGGCATCCCATATGAGTGCTGGTTTGAGTCCTGGCTGCTCCACTTCCAATCCAGCTCTCTGCTAAGGCCTGGGAAAGCAGTGGAAGATGGCCCAAGTGCTTGGGCCCCTACACCCACGTGGGAGACCCAGAAGAAGCTCCTGGCTCCTGGCTTCAGATTGGCATGGCTTCAGCCTTTGAGGCCGTCTGGGGAGTAAACCAGCAGATGGAAGACTCTCTCTCTCTCTCTGCTTTTCAAATAAAAAAAAATTTTTTTAAAACCCAGGTGGGAGGCTGTGTCTGGCCTCTGGGCTACAGTCTGTTGATGCTGTCCTGGCAGGTGAGAGTGCGCTGTGTTCTAGAACCTTCCCTGAGACCGTGCGGCAGCCTGGCAGAAGCCCTCTGACCCAACAGACTTTCCCAGCTTCTTCATAGAGCCCGGGGAGGGACCATCTGTGGACTCCTGGGCAGATGAGACTTGGGAATCCGAACCAAGGGCACGGCTCTGAGCAGTGATGAGATCTGCATTTTCTGGCCTCCTTCTGCCCTGGTCCTCCTGGTGTGAGCGACGCCTGGTCATGGCAAACCTCCCCGAAGTGCATGGTCAAGTTCACGCCTGGTGTGTGTGTCCTGACTTCAGTCCTTTCATACGCACTGAGTGTCCGGTCCCTTGAACACCCTCTGGGATGACAGAGACGAAGAGGACACGGCTGCCCCGGGGGCTCTCAGCCTCCTGGGCGTTTGCAGGGGGGCCTTTGGGGCAATGGCGACTTCAGGCCCTGGGGGGGGAAGTTGGGGGAACTTGAGGGCTCAGAGGCCCACCCAGCGTCCCCTGTCACACTCCCTTCCTTCTCCTTGGGCCCAAATGCGTGGGGCGGCGTGGCCAGCACCATCCCGCCAGAGCCCAGCTCCCGTCTGCTTCCATTCCTAAGAAGATGTAAGCAAGTTCCCACGGCCGCCGCCTCTCCTCCCTCTCCTCGCGTCTCCTGATCCACTCCGCTCAGCCTCTGCTCCCACGAGGCCTCTCTGGCCTCCACTTCACCTCCTGTCCTCCTCCTCTGCCACCCGCGGGCCCACGCAGTGACCCTTCCTGGTAAGACGCATTCTTCTCCGAGCCTGGAGGCCCCAGGAACCGCGCTTCCTACTGCTTCACGGGCTGCACCTGCTCAGCCCGGCCTTTCCTGATGGAGGCCCTGGGCCCCGTGGTCCTGTCCACGCCCTCACGCGTGTGGCTCATTCCCAGGGGCTGAGCAGGGCGGAGACAAGAGCTCAGGGTCAACAGCAGCTCTGAGCCCTGCTCACACCGCTCAGCAAATGGGAGCCCCCGGGCGAGTTCTGTAGCAGAACAGAGGGCCTGACACACACCGATAATCACACGTGCACACATATACACGGGGGTGCACACACATGTGCACACACAATCATAGCTGCACTCACACATACACTATACTCACATACACAGGTGCCCACGCAAAGACACACTCCCCCGCACACCTACGCTTTCACCCCCTGCTCTTTCTCCCTGTGAAAACTTACACCAGGGGCATTCTGGGTGTGCAGTGCAGGGGTTAAGCCACCATGCGGGATGCCCATACCCATTTCCAAGTGCCCGATCCGAGTCCTAGGTGCTCTGCCTCCAACCCAGCTTCCCGTGAGGCAGCAGGTGCAGGCTCAAGTACGTGGGTCCCTGACAGCCACACAGGAGACCCGGGCGCGATTCCAGGCTCCTGGCTTCAGCTGTGGGTAACGAACCAGCAGATGCAAGATCTCCCTCCCCCTCCCCCTCCCTCTCTCTCTCTTCCTCTCCTCCCCCCCCCCGACCCCTGCCTTTTAAATGAATAAAAATAAATAACACTTAGACCAGTACCATCCAACTAGAATGTCAAACAAGTCACATAAGTCATTTAAATCTTCCTTCTGGGGTCGGCACTGTGGCTTGACGTGCCAGTATCCCACATGGAAGCCGGTTCTGATCCTGGCTGCTCCACTTCTGATCCTGCTCCCTGCTAATGCACCCGGCAAAGCAGCGGAAGATGACTCAAGTCCTTGGACTCCTGCATCCACGTGGGAGACCTGGAAGAAGCTCCTGGATCCTGGCTTTGGGTCAGCTCAGCTCCAGTCATTGCAGCCATTTGGGAAGTGAACCAGCGGATGGAAGACACCTCTCTCTGTCTCTACCTCTCTCTGTAACTCTGTCTTTCAAATAAATAAAATAAATCTTTTAAAAAAAAAAAGAAAGAAATCTTTCTACTGCCCACATTTAATAAACGAGAAAACAAACAGGTGAGAATCATTTTACTAATAAGTGAGTTTAACCCAATATATCCAAAATATTCTTTTAGTACAAATATTTTAAGGATATCACTAAGACATTTTACATACGACCTTTGAAATCGGGTGTGTATCTCACACTCACAGCATCCCCCAGTTTGGCCTCATCATACTGCAGGTGCCGTCACTGCTCACAGCCACGCTGGGCAGTGCGGCCGTACGTACGTTCCTCCCTGGGCTCCTGCTCGTTTGACTGCACAGTGATGGGAGAACCCTGAGACCCCCTCGGACCTCGGCAGCTCCTCCCTGCAGCTTCGGCCACCTCCCGGGTGATTGCCGGGGAGTCCCCACCGTCCACAGACAGAACGGCGCTGGGGCGCCACGAAGCAGAGTGGCACAGGGCTATACAAGCCCTCCGGCGGCCCTCCAGCCACGGGGTTAACCAGGGAGGTGGCAGAGAGCACATTAGGGAGATAATCGGCTGGTAAATGCCACAGAAACGAAGGGACTGGTGGTGAGAACAGTCCCCCCACATGGACTGCAAAAAGGGTAACATCACTAGGAATACATTGCTTCAAAACTCCCTGGAATGCCCACAAATGCAAATTGAGGGACAACAATGAGCCATTTGTCCCATACTACTGAGCTGCCAAATACCTTTTTGAATGCTATCAGCCAGGGAGAGAGCCTACAATGCCAGTGGGGGCACTGACGGGTGCAGCCTTAGCCTCTCTAAATCTGCCCCTCCTTGGAGATCTCCGCTTGGGGTCTCACCAGAGAGGCGTCATCAGCCTGTGCTGGGAAAGAGACTGCCCCAGGGCTCAGTGGCTCCACCTGCTGTTAGCTTGTGGTCCTGTGGGTTGGCTGATCTTTCTGTGTCTCTGCGCCAGCTGGATGGCCCAGGATGGTGAGAGTCGGGAGACAGAGCCTCACACCCGTCTAGCCACTGCAGGATCCTGAAATCCACTGCCGCGTTCCCACGAAGGCCACGTCGCCCACCGACAGCTCCCACAGCCTGACTCCAGGGCAGACCAGCCTCCCTGGAGAGACTAGGCTCCTCTCCTGGTCCAATTCAGCCTAAGGACTCCCCAGGTGTGCAGCAGCATGGAACCCCCCTCCCACCTTCCTGCTCCCTCTCCTTTCTCTGGGTCGGCTCAGCCAGCCCTTCCCTGCACCTGCCCCACTTTCTCTCACAGGCGTCTCCTGTTAAAAAAAAAAAAAAAAAAAAAAAAAACAAACAAACAAAAAAAACGAACAAACAAACAAAAACCAGAAAAACCCGCACACATTTCGTTCTGAGTTCCGCGTTTTGGAAAGCCCGGATGAACACAGACGACAAGTGTCTGGCGGTTGGCAGCTGCAGGCCACGCTCCTCCCCGACGTGGCCTCTCGTCCTCCCACGGGCAGGCTCAGCACGGTCTCCCCGCCATCCAAAACTCATCAGGTCAACTTTTCTACTGTCCCTTAGGGCATCCCCGACCAGGCTAGGGGAGGCGAGCTTGAGGGCGCCCACACAGGTAAGGGGTTCCCTGGGCCGTGCTTGCAGGCAGCCCACGCCCAAGACACGGAAAGTCACATCTGGGAGGGCCTTTGATACGCCATTCATTTGCTCACCTACGTATAGCTCTCGGATGCCCGTGACTGGCCAGGGAACATCCACGGCGCTGGGAATTCAGTTTTGTCCAAATTGGCAAGCTCTGTATTCCCCCTGAGAACTGTATTCCAGTGGTCATCACCTGAGAAGGCAGAGAACCGAGCATGGTGATGAGACAGCGAGGTGGGTGGAGGCGCAGGACAGCGGCACCCAGGGAACAGGGCACACCAGGCTGAGGCCCCGAGGCAGGAAACAGTTCAGGCGGTGGGAGGGACAGGAAAAGACCCTCAGAGGGTGCACGCTCGGGAAGAGGGCAGGGAGGGTGGGAAGCCGGGCCTGGGCCAAGTATACCCGGGAATGGGCGTGGAACATGCTCACGAGTGGTGGAATCCACTGGAAGCTTTGCATGGGGGAGGAGTGAGTGACACCACCTGACTTACGTTTCTAGATGCTCACGCTGGACAGAAATGGGTGTAAGAGTCAGGGGGCTGTCACAGCCGTGCAGAGAGAGGCCGGGGCCTTGGAGCCAGGAGCTGCCGGAGGGCGTGAGCGGGTCCGGCTGGGCGGATGCAGGCTGAAGGCAGTGTGGGCAGGGCTTGCCCAGGGGCGTGGTGGTGAGAGGTGGGTGAGGGAAGGAGAGGGATCGAGGATGCCTGCCAGGTCTGGGGCTCCACCTCCCGGGGAGAGGGCGGAGGAGGAGCTGGCCTGGAAAATGAGGTGCCCCGGGCTTCAGTTTGCAGCCCACACTTACGCTACTGGGTGGGCAGGAGCTGGAGACGGGCGACTCTCGGCACACGGCGGGATTGACAGCAGGGGGTGAGATGGACTCATCAGCAGAGTGCTGGATCTGAGTGGGCCCCGTGCTCCCTGGACTGGGTTCTAACCTTGGGTTTGGCGATGAGCGTCCTCCTACCCACCAGGACCACAAATCTCTCCAATTTGTGCACCTCCTGTCTGCACCACTAGGGGGCCCTCTAACTTGCTCCTATGCCTAGTTTACAGGGGGAGAAGACGGAGGCACACCTGTGTAGGGCTGTGGTCCCTCTGGGACGTGGACCAGAGCAGCCCGACCCAGCCATTCATGGCAGCACCATGGAGCTGCTGGGCTGGTGTGGTGACCGGCAGAACACAGAGGCTGGCGTGCTTGTCCCTGAGGGGCAAGATGATGGTGCTTTGCCTGTGCCACAGAGGAGGGCATGAGGACCAGAGAGGCTGAGTCACAGCCAAGAGGTAGCACAGCTGCGAAGCGTCAGCACTGAGCTTCCTGCTTCGAGACAGGCGCACACTCTAGGGGCTGGGACAGCCCCGGATGTGCCCTCCAGAGTTGATGGATGGAGTAGACGGCGCCCCACCCCACAGCCACCTGCACACGAGGCTGACATTTTAAAGAGAGCCAGGCTGGGCTTCCTAAGAACGGGGAAAGACTGGAAAGCCGTGGGGTCCGCTGAGAAGTCGCTGGGAAAGGAAGGAGGCAGGGCCAGCGAGCACGGCTGGGCGCAGCGTCCTAGGACCGATGAAAACCACTCCAGGTGCGAGGACCACCGACTTGGTCTCACTCAGCAACCTGTGGAAAGCTCGCTCCCCGCTCGGCCTGCAGGGGGCGCTCCCCCACCGTGTGCTCAGTGGCTCCCGGCTCAGGTGTCAAACTGCAGGTTTGCGGGGCAGGGGCTGGGCGCTGGGATGCCATTACGCAACCATAACTGGTTTCTCAGAGGTGATTTACTCCCCTTGTTAGCAGACGAGAGCGGCTGAGGATTTCGCTCTCGACATCCAGATTGCCTGGGACAGCAGCCAGCAGTTCTTGCACACAAAGGATTTTCAACTGCTGCAGCCCCGGATGCCGAGGCTCTTTGCAGGGCCCAGGCACGGAAGAGCTGGACGTGTGTGTCCCTTCTAGAGAGGGGGAGGACGCCGTGTCTCTACTCTCATACCCCAGATGCATTGCCTGGACCCCTGCACTCAATGGCCCTTGACCTTGGGGGAGCGGAAGTGTGCGTCCTCACCCCTTGCCACACTGGCGATGGACTGGAAGACTCATTGGGGCGGGGGTTGGGGGAGGTGAGAGGTCAGAGGAAGCAGGAAGCAACTTGTGGCTTTGTTACTGGAGAAGCAAGGGTTCTTGTCTTCGCACAAGAACCAATTCAGGTGTGAGAGAGTAGTGGGAGGTAAAATAGCAAGGTGTATTAGGGCAGAGACATCCGTAAGAACGGATGGGCACCTCTCCAGACAGAACCTGAGAGAGAGCGCCCAGTCGCTCAGACTGGGGGAGAGCGAGGTTACATGGTTGAGTGGAGAGTACACCTGGGCAGGCAGGCGGGCAGCTCAGCAGAGAGGCAGAGGGCTGAGCGCAGGGTCCGGTTGAGGGCGGGGGTTTTAAGGGGATGGGCCTTGACTTCCCCTCTTCTCCTCCTGGAACAAAGGACTTTTTGGATGTAAGTACGAAAAATTCCTTTCTGGCCGGCAACACAGCTCAATAGGCCAGTCCTCCGACTGCAGCACTGGCACCCCGGGTTCTAGTCCTGGTTGGGGTGCTGGATTCTGTCCTGGTCGCTCCTCTTCCAATCCAGCTCTCTACTGTGGCCCAGGAAGGCAGTGGAGGATGGCCCAAGTCCTTGGGCCCTGCACCTGCGTGGGAGACCAGGAGGAAGCACCTGGCTCCTGGCTTTGGATCGGCACAGTGCCAGCCTGTAGCGACCATTTGGAGAGTGAACCAGGGGGAGGAAGACCTCTCTCTGTCTCTCTTTCACTAACTCTGCCTGTCAAAAAAAAAAAAAAAGAAAAGAAAAGAAAAATTCCTTTCTGAGTTTTCCCCCTGAAGTTTCAGACAGGGGAAGCCTGGCTGGTGTCACCCCACCTTAGGGGAAGGATGGTTATCAGGTACAAGGGGCAGGGCGTTTGAAGTGCAGATACCGGGTTGCACCTGTCAGGTTATCAGGATGACTTTGAGATGCGGATGCTGAACCTAGATGTCAGCTCCTTAGGCCTTTGCCACTTTGTCCGTAGTGTGTGAGGGGAGCTGGGAGGGTGCTGGGAGACAGACCCTGAATCCCACACAGTGTGTTCCAGCCGTTACCAATCCCTGCGAGTCCCTGATCCACGGAGAACACTCCACAGATATAATGGGGTGTCCAGAGAAAACTGGCCAGTAAGGGAAACTGTTCTAAAGATTTATTCATTTATTTGAAAGGCAGAGTTACATAGACTGAATCTTCCATCTGCTGGTTCACTCCCCAAAGGGCCTCAGCAGTCAGGGCTGGGCCAGGCTGAAGCTAAGATCCAGGAGCTTCCTCCAGCTCTCCCACGTGGGTGCAGGGGCCCAAGCACCTGGGCCACCTTCCACTGCTTTCCCAGGTGCATCAGCAGGGAGCTGGATCAGAAGTAGAGAAGCCGGGACGTGAACTGGCACCCATGTGGGATACCGGCTTCACAGGCAGTGGCTTAACCTGCTGTACCACAGTGCTGTCCCCAAAGCAAATCTTATAGCATGCTATGATGTGCTTTTTAAATTTTTTTATTATTTTTATTTGACAGGTAGAGTTATATAGACAGTGAGAGAGAGACAGAGAGAAAGGTCTTCCTTCCATTGGTTCACCCCCCCACAGCCGGCGCTGCGCCAATCCGAAGCCAGGAGCCAAGTGCTTCTCCTGGTCTCCCATGGGGTGCAGGGCCCAAGCACTTGGGCCATCCTCCACTGCACTCCCGGGCCACAGCAGAGAGCTGGACTGGAAGAGGAGCAACCGGGACACAATCCGGCGCCCCAACTGGGACTAGAACCCGGTGTGCCGGCTCTGCAGGCAGAGGATTAGCCTAGTAAGCCACGGTGCCGGCCATGATGTGCTTTTAAGACTGCAAAAACAGGAGCAGGTGTTTGGCCTAGAGTTAATACACTTGCCTCCCACGTCAGAGGCCCTGGGTTCAGTCCCCAGCCCCAGCTCCCGACTCCAGCTCCCTGCTAATGCAGACCCTGGGAGGCAGCGGTGACGGCTCAGGTTCTCGGGCTCCTGCCAGCCACCCGAGACCTGGATTCTTGGGTTGAGTTCTGAGCTGCAGCCTGGCCCAGCCCTGGCCAGAGTGAACAAGCAGATGGGAGTGCTCACTCTCTGACCTTTTTAAATAAGAAGGATAAGAGTCTTTGAAATGGTGTTTGCATTCTGGAATGGAAGTCAGGCCCTTGCTCTGGGATGGAAGCCACAGAGTGCACTAAGATGGGCTATGCCTGCTGCTCCTGGGGGCACCTGACGGGAGCCAGCCCAGACGCAGCTGCTTGCCACGGACGGGATGGGTCTGGGCAGCTTCTAAGCCTGTGTGCAAGCAGAGCTGAGGCCCGCAACGGCAGGGTAGCTGGCTCTTGCTGCATCCGCTCCCCAACACCCCTGCGCACGACAGTAGGGCCGACCGAATTCCCTACTCCTGGGCTACAGAGGTAGACCCCGTCCTGGGGGTACAGACAGGACACTCCCTGCCGCAAGCAGACATTCCCAGGGAGGCCGTGAAGGGCTCTAGCCTGTGAGGCAAACAACCCTGGAGGCTGGTCCGGAAGGCCGACCCCTAGCCTGGGGCCGAGGCTGGGAAAGCAGCTGACTCGGCCAGGAGCCGGGTGGGGAGCTCCCCCGTTAACACACGTGCGGTCGCGCCCCAGCCTACGACTGCTGCCGATCTGCTTCCTATCGACAGTTCTCACACCCGATATTCTTCTCCGACGAGTCCACGTCTTCGGGGTGGCCCTTTTGGAAGTCCAGGGGGATTCAACTGAGCTGCAAGGAATTCGCATCCTCCACCTTGGAAGAGCCGTGTCCATTCTTGGGCCCAGAGAACAGCGGAGGATTCTTCCCTGGCAGCAGCAGGCGATGGAGACCCGGATGGAGGAGATGGGGGTGGGAGTGTGCCTGGCCCTGGCCCCTGAGGTCGGACACGGGTCGGTGCTGGGGCCACTCAAGACCAGGGTTCGACCTGAGAAGTTGTGCAACTGGAACTGGAGCCTTACTTTGCAGTCACGGCCTGGCGAGCACTGGGATTGGGGCCATGTGCATTTCCGTTGTGTGGGTTTCCTGACCGATTGGCTGCTTGCTGATTTTAGACAGAAGAGCTGCTCGTTGCTTGCCTCCTATTTGGTCGTGGTGGAAGACGGGACTAGGCTGTGCCGGGCAGTACACGCGGGTGGCGGTGTAGGGCGGTGGAGTGGTCTGGGCATGGCGTGAGAGTGTCCGCCCAAGGGTTCCCGCACCAGAAGCTTGGTCCCAGGATGGCCATGCACGATGCGGGAGATCCGTCCCAGGTCAGGCTGAGCGCAGGGGGATCAGGTCAGGGGCACAGCCCTTGAAAGAAATGAACGCTGGCCTTGTGGAGTGAGTTCTTGCAAGAGTGGGTTGTTACCAAAAAACAGTGAGAGGGGCCGCACTGTGGCGTAGCAGGCAAAGCTGCCGCCTGCGCCACAGGCATCCCATATGGACACCAGTTCAAGACCCGGTTGCTCCACTTCCGATCCAGCTCTCTGCTGTGGCCAGGGAAAGCAGTAGAAGATGGCCCAAGTCCTTGGGTCCCTGCACCCATGTGGGAGATCTGGCAGAAGCTCCTGGCTCCTGGCTTTGGATTTGGTGCGGCTCTGACCATTGTGGCCATTTAGGGAGTGAACCAGCAGATGGAAGACCTCTTTCTCTCTCTGCCCCTGCCTCTCTGTAACTCTACCTTTCAAATAAATAAATCTTTAAACATTTTTTGTTGGCATTTTGTTACAGCCACAGAAAATGGACAATACCCATGGGTCTCTAAAACCTGATGAGGATCACGGCAGTAAGTCCCAGCCTGCAGAAAGCTAATCTCAGACCAAATATCAGGATGCTCCCTGCGAGCTATAGAGCAAGGCAGCCGCGTGCAAGTGGGCAGGAGTGCAAGGGGAAGAAACTCCACACCAGGCTCTTTGAAGACTTATGTTCCATCCTGCTGATAGCTGAGTGGTTAGGGATCACCCACCCTCCCCATCCCCCTTGCCTCCCACCTGACTCCAAGGCAGAAGTGAAGGCTAAAGTAGGATGTGGGAGAGGCGGGATCCCAACGAGGAGCAGCTGAAGAGGGGGAAGTGTTTACGAGATCAAGGGCTCATTGAGGGCAGGGGCTGTGTCTTGCCCCTAGCACCTGTCACAAAGCAGGACTTGAGGCCGGCGCTGCAGCTCACTTGGCTAATCCTCTGCCTGTGGCACTGGCACCCCGGGTTCTAGTCCCGGTCGGGGTGCTGGATTCTGTCTCGGTTGCCCCTCTTCCAGTCCATCTCTCTGCTGTGGCCCGGGAAGGCAGTGGAGGATGGCCCAAGTGCTTGGGCCCTGCACCCGCATGGGAGACCAGGAGGAAGCACCTGGCTCCTGGCTTCAGATCGGCACAGTGCCAGCCGTAGTGGCCATTTGAGGGGTGAACCAACGGAAGGAAGACCTTTCTCTCTGTCTCTCTCTCTCACTAACTCTGCCTGTCAAAAAAAAAAAAAAAAAAAAAAAAGGCAGGACTTGAGCAATGATCGTTAACTTGAGCATCACACAGAGACACACAGAGACCACAGTTCTGGAGTTCAGGAGAGGCCAGGTCGGCAGAGCTTGCAGTGGGATACCTGCTGCTGCACCAGCATGCTGAGGGGTCGCGTTGATCATTGATGAGCGATTAGACTGTGTTTAGCAAGAGGAGGCAAGATGGCGGATTCTCAAGGCCACAAGGAACCATGGAGGCCACTTGACATTTGCACAACTCCCGTCCACATGAGCCCCGCTGAGCAGGATAGCCTTCCGGTTACAGTGGGCGCTCTGTAGCCACTGCTGGCTTTGTACCGCGGCCTCTTGGGCTACCCAACTCGGTCCACCTGCCTGGACGAACATGACAGAAACTCACCTGCTGGGCAGCAGCCCCTTTCCTCAGCCCAGTAGGGGAGTCGGATCGTCCTGCTCCCCACTTTTCCCCCTCTGCTAAGTCACTTCTGCTTTGACTTTCCTCTCCACCTCTCCCACTGGAAGACAGGCCCCGCCCCCTCAAGGGCAGGTGCTGCGTATCTCGTCTCTGCACACCCAACACATGGTGCAACGGCTGATGCCCACATGGGCCTGCACACACAGCTGGAGGCTGACCAAACCCCGGCATTCAACACCAGTGGGAGAGAGACACACGGCGTCCTCAGCACCTGGACCAAGCACTTCTCTTGTCGTTGTGACCTCTCTGAGCCCGGGACGCACCTTGCAGTCGCTGTGTCCCGGTTATTTTTCCTGCAGGCGAGCATCCAAGCAGGCAGAGTGTCATGAGCCTGGGACAACAGTGGAGCACTCCTCAGAAATCACTCTGTGTGAGGAAGCACACAGAACTCCCGATAAACATGACCGGAAGAGACCCTCCCACGACACACTGCAATCAAACGCACCACAGGAAACATAAAGACAAGATTCTAAAGTGTGCGAGAGAGAAACTCCAGATTACTCTCAGAGGATCTCCAATCAGACTCACAGCAGACTTCTCATCAGAAACCCCACAGGCTAGGAGAGAATGGCGAGATGTAGCCCAAGTACTAAGAGAAAAAAAACTGCCATCCCAGAATGTTATATCCTGCAAAGCTCTCATTTGTGAATGAAGGTAAAATAAAGACCTTTCATAGCAAACAGACATTGAAGGAATTTGTCACCACTCCTCCAACCCTGCAAAAGATGCTTAAAGATGTGTTACACACAGAAACACAGAATCACGGCCATCAATATGAAAGAAGGCAAAGGAAGAAAACCTCACAGTAAAAGATCACAGGAAGTTCAAACTATATATTAGAAATATCTTTAGAGGCTGGCGCTGTGGCACACTAGGTTAATCCTCTGCCTGCGGCACCGGTATCCCATATGGGCGCAGGTTCTAGTCCCAGTTGCTCTTCTTCCAGTCCAGCTCTATGCTGTGGCCTGGGATGTCAGTAGAGGATGGCCCAAGTACTTGGGCCTCTTAACCCACATGGGAGACTAGGAAGAAGTTCCTGGCTCCTGGCTTTGGATCGGCACAGCTCTGGTCATTGTGGCCATTAGGGGAATAAACCAGTGGACGGAAGACCTTTCTCTTTGTCTCTCTCTCACTGTCTATAACTGTACCTGTCAAATAAATAAAATCTTAAAAAAAGAAATATGTTTGGAAAAATGGCAGGGCAAAGTCACTACTTATCAATAGTCACACTGAATGTAAATGGCCTCAACTCTCCAGTTAAAAGACAAAGACTGGCTGAATGGGTTAAAAAACAAAACCATCTATTTGCTGCTTACAAGAAACACATCTTTCCAACAAAGGGGCATGCAGACTGAAAGTGAAAGGCTGGAAAAGATATTCCATGCCAACAGAAACCAAAACAGAGCTGGCATAGCCATCTTAATATCAGAGAAAATGAACTTTAACACAAAACTGTTAAGAGAGACAAAAAGAGGCACTATATAATGATTAAGGGATCAATTCAACAGGAATATGTAACTATTATAAACGTGTATGCACTTAACTACAGGGCACTGGGCTACTTAAAAGATATGTTAAGGGACTTAAAGGGAGACTTAGACTCCAATACAATAGGATTGGAGGACTTTAATACTCCACTTTCAGCAATGGACAGATCAATCAGACAGAAGATCAACAAGGTGTGGGGAGCAACTGGGAGAAACTCGGACTAGACTAAGTTACTGGAATTAAGACTTATTCTATACATCTGCTCTCCCACAATATGTCGCTGGGAGAGGAGCAAACAGCTTCTACCCAGCTGCCTCTCACCAACTTGACAAGCTGTAGGAGCTGCTCCTGATTGGAGGAGAGCAGCGTACTCGGCGTGTGGGTAGCAGAGTTGGGATTGGTGGAAGAGGACTATAAAGGAGGAGAGAGACAACATGCACCAGGAACATCTAGAGGGAACATCTATCTGAAGGAACACCTGTGCAGCCCCCGAGAGAGCCGGCCGGCGGTGTGCCGCTCCCCTGTGGAAGTGGGGAAAGTGGCAGGGGGAACCGCCCTTCCACGGAGGTGGAAGGGACGGTAGCCAACCCGGGAAGAACCAGCAGCAAACCCGGGAAGGGCCAAGCAGACAAAAGAACAGCGCAGGGTCCTGTGTCGTTCCTCCATGAAGAGGGGGAGCGACACAAGGAAACAGCAGATTTAATCGACACTACAGACCAAATGGATCCAACAGATATCCACAGAACTTTTCATCCTACACTTAAAGAATACACATTCTTCTCAGCAGTACATGGAACCTACTCTAGGATTGACCACGTACTAGGCCATAAAGCAAATCTCAACAAATTCAAAATAATCAAAACCATACCATGCAGCTTCTCAGACCACAGTGGAATGAAGCTGGAAATTAGCAACTCAGGAACCCCTAGAGCATATGCAAACACGTGGAGACTGAACAACATGCTCCTGAATGAACAGTGGGTCATAGAGGAAATCAAAAGAGAAATAAAAAACTTTCTGGAAGTAAATGAGGATAACAACACAACATATCAAAAATTATGGGATACGGCAAAAGCAATGTTAATAGGAAAGTTTATAGCAATAGGTGCCTACATCAAGAAATTGGAAAGGCACCAAATAAATGAGCCATCAATGCATCTCAAGGATCTAGAAAAACTGCAGCAAACCAGACCCAAAACTAGCAAGAGAAGAGAAATAATTAAAATTAGAGAAGAAATCAACAGAATTGAATCCAAAAAAATCGCAAACGATCAGCAAAACGAAGAGCTGGTGTTTTGAAAAAATAAACAAAATTGATACACCATTGGCCCAACTAACTAAAAAAATGAGAGAGAAGATCCAAATCAATAAAATCAGAGATGAAAAAGGGAATGTAGCAACAGACAACACAGAAATAAAAAGAGTCATCAGAAATTACTACAAAGAGTCGTATGCCAACAAACTGGGAAATATATCAGAAATGGATAGATTCCTGGACACATGCAGCCTACCTAAACTGAACCATGAAGACACAGAAAATCTAAACAGACCCATAACTGAGTCAGAAATTGAATCAGTAATAAAGGCCTTCGCAACAAAGAAAAGCCTATGACCGGATGGATTCACTGCTGAATTCTACCAGACATTTAAAGAAAAACTAACTCCAATTCTTCTCAAGCTATTCAAAACCATTGAAGGAGAGGGAATCCTTCCGAATTCTTTCTAGGAAGCCAGCACCACCTTAATCCCTAAACCTGAAAAAGATGCTGCAGAGAAAGAGAATTACAGACCAATTTCCCTGATGAACATAGACATAAAAATCATCAGTAGGGGCTAGCGCCGTGGCTCACTTGGCTAATCCTCCACCTGTGGTGCTGGCATCCCATATGG
Organism: Oryctolagus cuniculus; assembly: GCF_051225735.1. Classification (NCBI taxonomy): domain Eukaryota; kingdom Metazoa; phylum Chordata; class Mammalia; order Lagomorpha; family Leporidae; genus Oryctolagus; species Oryctolagus cuniculus. The sequence goes on along the minus strand of NC_142886.1, from coordinate 44,667,577 downwards.
GCACCAGTTCTAGTCCCAGATGCTCCTCTTCCAGTCCAGCTCTCTGCTGTGGCCCGGGAGGGCAGTGGAGAATGGCCCAAGTCCTTGGGCCCTGCACCCGCATGGGAGACCAGGAGGAAGTACCTGGCTCCTGACTTTGGATTGGTGCAGCGCCAGCCGTGGCAGCCATTTGGAGAGTGAACCAACGGAAGGAAGACCTTTCTCTCTGTCTCTCCCTCTTACTGTCTATAACTCTGCCTGTCAAATAAAAATTAAAAAAAAAGAACAGTGTGGGGACAGTAGAACAGCACTGGAACTTCAGGTCTGGCAGTCATTAGCAGGGTGGCCTCAGACAAGTCACTTACCACCTGTGAACCTTGTTGAAAAAAAATGCTCAATAAAATTCTGGCCAATAGAATGCAACAACACATCAGAAAGATCATCCACCCAGACCAAGTGGGATTTATCCCTAGTATGCAGGGATGGTTCAACGTTTGCAGATCAATCAATGTGATATACCACATTAACAAACTGCAGAAGAAAAACCATATGGTTATTTCAATAGATGCAAAGAAAGCATTTGATAAAATACAACAGCCTTTCATGATGAAAACTCTAAGCAAATTGGGTATAGAAGGAACATTCCTCAATACAATCAAGGCAATTTATGAAAACCCCACAGCCAGCATCCTATTGAATGGGGAAAAGTTGGAAGCACTTCCACTGAGATCCGGTGCCAGACAGGGATGCCCACTCTCACCATTGCTGTTCAATATAGTACTAGAAGTTTTAGCCAAAGCCATTAGGCAAGAAAAAGAAATTAAAGGGATACAAATTGGGAAGGAAGATGTCAAACTATCCCTCAAATCTATGATATGATTATTTAGGGGATCCAAAGAACTCTACTAAGAGACTATTGGAACTCATAGAAGAGTTTGGCAAAGTAGCAGGACATAAAATCAATGCACAAAAATCAACAGCCTTTGTATACACAGACAATGCCACGGCTGAGAAAGAACTTCTAAGATCAATCCCATTCACAATAGCTACAAAAACAATCAAATACCTTGGCATAAACTTAACCAAGGATTCAAAGATCTCTATGATGAAAATTACAAAACCTTAAAGAAAGAAATAGAAGAGGATACCAAAAAAATGGAAAAATCTTCCATGTTCATGGATTGGAAGAATCAATATCACCAAAATGTCATATTCCCCAAAGCAATTTATAGATTCAATGTGATCCCAATCAAAATACCAAAGACATTCTTCTCAGATCTGGAAAAAATGGTGCTGAAATTCATATGGAGGCCCAGGAGACTTGGAATAGCTACAGCAGTCTTGCACAACAAAAACAAAGCCGGAGGCATCACAATACCAGATTTCAAGACATACTACAGGGCAATTGTAATCAAAACAGCCTGGTACTGGTACAGAAACAGATGGATAGACCAATGGAACAGAATAGGAACACCAGAAATCAATCCAAACATCTACAACCAACTTATATTTGAGAAAGGATCTAAAACCAATTCCTGGAGCAAGGACAGTCTATTCAACAAATGGTGTTGGAAAAACTGGATTTCCACATGCAGAAGTATGAAGCAAGACCCCTACCTTACACCTTACACAAAAATCCACTCAACGTGGATTAAAGATCTAAAGCTACAACTCAATACCATCAAATTATTGAAGAACATTGGAGAAACCCTGCAAGATATAGGCACAGGCAGATTTCTTGGAAAAGACCCCAGAGGCACAGGCAGTTAAAGCCAGAATTAACAATTGGGATTACATCAAATTGAGAAGTTTCTGTACTACAAAAGAAACAGTCAGGAAAGTGAAGAGGCAACCAAAAGAATGGGAAAAAATATTTGAAAATTATGCAACTGATAAAGGATTAATAACCAGAATCTACAAAGAGATCAAGAAACTCCACAACCACAAAACAAACAACCCATTAAGAGATGGGCCAAGGACCTAAATAGACATTTTTCAAAAGAGGAAATCAAATGGCCAACAGACACATGAAAAACTGTTCAGGATCACTAGCAATCAGGGAAATGCAAATCAAAACCGCAATGAGGTTTCACCTCACCCTGGTTAGAATGGCTCACATACAGAAATCTACCAATAACAGATGCTGGCGAGGATGTGGGGAAAAAGGGACACTAACCCACTGTTGGTGGGAATGCAAACTGGTTAAGCCACTATGGAAGTCAGTCTGGAGATTCCTCAGAAACCTGAATATAACCCTACCATACAACCCAGCCATCCCACTCCTCAAAATTTACCCAAAGGGAATTAAATTGGCAAATAAAAGAGATGTCTGCACCTCAATGTTTACTGCAGCTCAATTCACAATAACTAAGACATGGAATCAACCTAAATGCCCATCAACAGAGACTGGATAAAGAAATTATGGGATATATCCTCTATAGAATACTATACAGGAGTAAAAAAAATGAAATCTGGTCATTTGCAAAAAATGGAGGAATCTGGAAAACATCATGCTGAGTGAAATCAGCCAGTCCCGAAGGGACAAATATCATATGTTCTCTGATCTGTGACGACTAACCGAGCACCTAAAAGGAAACCTGTAGAAGTAAAATGGACACTATGAGAAACAGTGACTTGATCAGCCCTGACTGTCCTGTAGAGGAACAACTCACTGTTTTATTCTTTTTAGTATTTTCTTGTACTACTTAATACCATTGGTTGAACTCTTTAATTAACACACAATTATTCTTTTTTTTTTAATTTTTTTTGACAGGCAGAGTGGACAGTGAGAGAGAGAGACAGAGAGAAAGCTTTTCCTTTTCTGTTGGTTCACCCTTCAATGGCCGCTGCGGCCGGCGTGCTGTGGCTGGCGCACCGCGCTGATCCAAAGCCAGGAGCCAGGTGCTTCTCCTGGTCTCCCATGTGGGTGCAGGGCCCAAGAATTTGGGCCATCCTCCACTGCACTTCCGGGCCACAGCAGAGAGCTGGCCTGGAAGAGAGGCAACAGGGACAGAATCTGGTGCCCCGACCGGGACTAGAACCTGGTGTGCTGGCGCCGCAGGCGGAGGATTAGCCTATTGAGCTGCAGCGCCAGCCCACAATTATTTTTAGGTGTTTAAATTTAACTGAAAATTGATCCCTGTTAAAAACAAGAGTGGGACTAAGAGAGGGAGGAGATGTACAGTTTGGCACACGCTCACTTGGACTTACCCCTAATGGTAGAGCTAGAAATGTGCCAGGGGATTCCAAATCAATCCCATTAAGGTGGCATGTACCATCGCCATCTCACTAGTCAAAGGGATCAGTTTAAGTTCATAATGATAGGATTAAGTGTCAAAGGGATCACGTAAACAAGACTAGTGTCTGCTAATAATAACTGATAGAATTAAAAAGGAAAAGGCTGGCGCCATGGCTCAATAGGCTAATCCTCCACCTTGTGGTGTTGGCACACCAGGTTCTAGTCCCGGTCAGGGTGCCAGATTCTGTCCCAGTTGCCCCTCTTCCAGGCCAGCTCTCTGCTGTGGCCCGGGAGGGCAGTGGAGGATGGCCCAAGTGCTTGGGCCCTGCACCTCATGGGAAACCAGGAGAAGCACCTGGCTCCTGGCTTTGGATCAGCGCATTGCGCTGGCCGCAGCGCGCCGGCCATGGCAGCCATTGGAGGGTGAACCAACAGAAAAGGAAGACCTTTCTCTCTGTCTCTCTCTCTCACTGTCCACTCTGCCTGTCAAAAAAAAAAAAAAAGAATTAAAAAGGAAAGAACAATCCAACATGGGAAGTGGGATACACAGCAGACTCATAAAATGACAGATGTCCTAAACAGCACTCTGGCCTCAGAATCAGTCCTTAAGGCACTCAGATCTGGCTAAAAAGCCCATGAGTGTTTCTCATGGAAACTCTCCAAGCATGGAAAGCCAAGACACTGTGGCAAAAAAAATGACCTAAATGAAAGATCTCTGTGAGTGAGATCCCAGCAGAAACAAGGGGCCATCAAAGAAGGAGGTACCTTTCTCTGAAGGGAGGAGAGAACTTCCACTTTGATTATGGCCTTGTCTAAATAAGGTCGGAGTTTGTGAACTCAAGAGGCTTCCATAGCCTTGGCAGCTCATGACAAGAGCCTCGGGTGATTACTGACATCATAAATAAGAGTGTCAATTGTTAAATCAACAACAGGAGTCACTGTGCACTTACTCCCCATGTAGGATCTCTGTCCTTAATATGTTGTACCATGGAATTAACGGTAAAACTAGTCTTCAAACAGTACTTTATATTTTGTGTATCTGTGTGGGGGCAAACTGTTGAAATCTTTACTTAGTATATACTAAGTTGATCTGCTGTATATAAAGATAATTGAAAATGAATCTTGATGAAGAATGGGATGGGAGAGGGAGTGGGAGATGGGATGGTTGCGGGTAGGAGGGAGGTTATGGGAGGAAAAACTGCTATAATGAAAAAGTTGTACTTTCTAAATTTATATTTACTAAAGTTTAAAAAACCTGTAACTATGAAATACATAAAAAAAAAAGAAAGAAATTGGCTGGCACCACGGCTCAACAGGCTAATCTTCTGCCTGTGGTGCCGGCACACCGGGTTCTAGTCCCGGTCAGGGTGCCAGATTCTGTCCCGGTTGCCCCTCTTCCAGGCCAGCTCTCTGCTGTGGCTCGGGAGTGCAGTGGAGGATGGCCCAGGTCCTTGGGCCCTGCACCCCATGGGAGACCAGGAGAAGCACCTGGCTCCTGGCTTCGGATCAGCGCGTTGCGCCAGCCGCAGCGTGCCAGCTGCAGTGGCCATTGGAGGGTGAACCAACGGAAAAGGAAGACCTTTCTCTCTGTCTCTCTCTCTCACTGTCCACTCTGCCTGTCAAAAAAAAAAAAAATCACTCTGTGTGGTAGGAAAAACGATGCCACCCACCTGTCCCAAAGAGCTCCACCTCCTAACCTCTGGAACTGTGGATGTGGTACCTTCCACGGCAGGAGACTTTGCAGACGGCTTAAACTCTGGATCCTGAAATGGGGAGGCAATGCTGGAGTATCTGGGTTGGTCACAAAACTCATGAGAGGGGGTTGGTGCTGTGGCTCATTGCTCATTGCTAAGCCTCCACCTGCAGTGCTGGCATCCCATATGAGCACTAGTTCGAGTCCCAGCTACTCCAGTTCCCATCCAGCTCTCTGCTGTGGCCTGGGAAAGCAGTAGAAGATGGCCCAAGTCCTTGGGTCCCTGCACCCACATGGGAGACCTGGGAGAAGCTCCTGGCTCCTGGCTTCAGATGGGCGCAGCTCCAGCCGCCGCAGCCATTTGAGGAGTGAACCAGCGGATGGAAGACCTCTCTCTCTGTCTCACCCTCTCTCTGTCTGTAACTCTGCCTCTCAAATAAATACGTAAAATCCTTACAAAAGAAAGTCGTCACAAGCGGTCACCCTGAAGTCATCGGTGGCCAAGGCAGGCCCTCTGGCGGCCCACTCAGCCTCTGTGCCACTCGGAAAAGCTCAAGCCCCAGCCGCCTCTCCGCTGAGCCTCCTGGCACCTTTCTGAAGATGGGCTCCAGCCCGCAGCACCCTGCTGGCCCCCTCCCCACTCCGATACTGTCGCTCCCCATCTTCGTGGAGGAACGACACAAGACCCTGCGCTGTTCTTTCGTCTGCTCGGCCCTCCCCGGGTTTGCTGCTGGTTCTTCCCGGGTTGGCTGCCGTCCCTTCCACCTCCGTGGAAGGGCGGTTCCCCCTGCCACATTCCCCACTTCCGTGGGGGAGCGGCACATCGCTGACCGGCTCTCTCGGGGGCTGCACAGGTGTTCCCCTTAGATGTTCCTGGTGCATGTTGTCTCTCTCCTCCTTTATAGTCCTCTTCCACCAATCCCAACTCTGCTACCCACACGCCGAGTACGCTGCTCTCCTCCAATCAGGAGCAGGTCCCACAGTTTATTGGTTGAACTGGAGGCAGCTGTGTAGAAGCTGTTTCCCTTCTCAGCGCCATATTGTGGGAGAGCAGATGCATAGAATAAGTCTTAATTCCAGTAACTTAGTCTAGTCCGAGTTGCTCCCACTTGCTCCCCACACGATACCCTCCCCTCCCCTCCTCCCTCCCTCCCCCAACTCTCTAAAGCAGATCTCGCATGGCCTTCCAGCTCCCCTGCAGGAGGCACCCCAAGGAACCTGGGTTTAGAGAGGAGGGAAGCGAAAGTGCGTGGGTTCAACTTCATAAAAAGATTATCCTTGGGACATCAGCCTGATAACTGTGGCCCTGGGAGTAAGGGTGAGGACGAGTTTCAGGCAGGGCATTTGCGAATCTCAGGTTTTTAAAGCCCTAGGTCATGGAGATGAGAAGCAGTGTGAGCCCTTAGCAGGATCTGGGTCCCCAACTCTCCAGAGCTGTCTGTCTTCCTGGACTTGACATTCATGGTTTGGAGGAAGCACTGCCAAGGCTTTCAACTCTGGGGGTGTGGGTCTCTGGCCAAAGATTCTGACTCCACATCTTTCATATTTCTGATGAAAACAGCCAAAGGCGCTCAAAACGTCAAAAGCAGATCGGGATCCTCGTTCTGCCGAGTTGGGTCCCTGCGGGCGCGCACAGCTGCCTCCACTTCCCAGGAGGCAGAGTGGTGGGTCCAACAAGAGGGTTTTGTGTGTGGAGCATCAGGAAAAGCTGGCGGAGGGACAGTCTTGGGTCATGCAGGCGGCCCTCCCACTTTCCCAGGGTGCCCAGCGGCCTTGCGCCTTCCTGTGGTCAGATAAGGACCATGGCGTCCATGGCCTGGCTGGTTCCAGGGTTCTCCACCCTGGCCACCCATGATCAGCACACCAGCGCTGGCCACAAGTCTGCTCCAGTGCATCCTGGGTGAGGCCTGAGCACCTGCACCCACACGAGTCTCCAGGTGGTTCAAGTGCACACCAAGGATTGGGAGCCCAGATTCAGCCCTGCAAACCCCTCCGCCCGCCCTCATGGCGTCCTCACTTTCTCAGAGGCACAGCCACACTGCCCATGCCCTCCCCAACCCCCGTTCCTTTACTACGTCAGCTTTTCCTTTGGACCTCATGGCACTGATCTCCCAGGCCCAGATCTTAGCTCAAATGCTGCCACTTCCTCCAGGACACCCTCCTGGACCTGCTGGACTAAATCATGCCACCCTCCCACATTGGTCAAGGTCAGCTGGGAAGACAGAGGCCACTCTAGGTGCTTTGAGCAGAAGGGACTTAAATCCTGGGCACTGGTCACAGGATGCTGCAGTAATGAGAGGGAGCTGTGGCCACGCCCTGGGCTGGGCAGCTAGCAGGTGTCTCCCGCAAGCCAGAAGCTGAGGCATTTGGGCAGGAGCTGGACTATGGTGAGGGCTGCCCACTGGGGGCCACAGAAGGAGGGGCTTTCTGGCAAGCAGCCATGCCCATGAAGAGAGACAGCCACTGGGAGATGCCACCCACAGCAGCCCAGGTGGACGGAGGTGGGCACTGGCCGTGGCAGGGGTGGGGGCAGTGCCTGCAGCCGGAGCCCAGCCCCCACTCCAGTGGCTCCTGGAAGGGACCCACGTGAGGCAACATCCCCCGGGGAGGGCCTGAGTTCGCCCAGGGTTGGTAACACAGCACGCAGGGGAGTCGGGAGGCCTGGTGCTGTGGGCAGAGGAAGAAACCCCAGATGGACGCTGGAGCAGCACACAGGAGCCTCCCAGGAGGCAGAGGAACGGGTTTAAGGTCTCTGTGCAGAGGCAGACAGCACAGGCCCAGGGGGGGGGCGGCCCGGGGGGAGCCAAGGCCTCCAGGTGCTTGCGGATCCTGCACAAAAGGGAGCCATCCTTAGTCTGGCTCTAAGCCACACACACCCCAGCCTGCAGCCCAAACCGGCTCACTGCTGTGACCGCGCGCGAGCTAAGAATGTGAGTGTGCAAACAGTCACTGCTCTTTGAATATCCCTTAGTATTGCATGTTGGGGACCCGTCATTTGTCTCTCTGTCCTCGGGGACCCAGAGCAACCAGGGTCTGACACTGACCACTTCCCGTCACCCCACAGCGGGGGAAGCATGGCTTCCCTGTGCCTTGGGGGAGGAACAGAGAACATGATTGACGTGCCCTTGGTCACAAAGCTCGTGAACGGCAAATCATGGACTTGACTCCCAGGCCCCCCTCTTTCCACGAGAAATTCACAGAACAAATAAAGGCGAGACGCAGCCGGAGGCAGTGCATGGGAGCGTGGGCTTTGCAATCAGTGGGTTCTGGGACACATCCTGGCTCTGCCTGTGTGGGGTTTGTCAAGTGGATAGACAGAACACAGACATCTACACCCGAAGAGTGCCGCCGGATAGCTCTCGGCCGGCGCTTTTTATTAGAGGGTGCCAGCAAGTCAGCAAGCTAGCACGTGCACATCTTCAAAGACAGGTCCACTCAAACGCTATCGCAAGTTCAGAATCAGAGCCGAGTAGTTCGAACAGAGACCAATGATTGGCAAAACCGGAAACATCTACCCTTGTTATAGAAGACGGTCCCGACTCCGGCGCTGGGTGGACGACCTTGAATGAGATTCGGGAGACGGGCGGCCCAGTCGGTGACCAAGAACGCGCACCAGTAACTGAGCTGGCGCTGTGATGACCGAAAGCGTCAGGACTGGGCCCAGCATCCTTGTCGCCAGCTCCCAGGCTGGTCCCAGTGAGAAGCAGGAATCCCGCCCCGGGCCCCTGGTGGGGAGGGAGCGACTTCTCCCACCTTCACCTGGGACCAGCACAGAGGGGCCCCTGGCTCCAAGGAGGCAGAAGAGGAAGCGTCTCCTGCCCACGGAGCCTGCCCTCCGCAGGGCTGGGCCAGGATGGCTGGTTTTCCACGCTGTGAATGTGTGCCAAAGGGCAAGCAGTCACGCGCATGAAGAGATAGAGCCCCTGGGAGATGCCACCCACCGCAGCCCACAGCACCTGCAGCTGAGGACACGGCTCCAGACCTCACCAGGAAGAGGTGGCTGGAGAAACAGCCAAAAAGCTTGTGCTAACGTCTCACCCACTGCTCACAGCTGCCCCAAAAGGTAGAGACTGTTATTAAACCCACTTTATAGATGAGAAGGGCGAGAGTCAGAGATGACAAGGGAGCCCCGAGGATTAGAGATGAAGATGCAGCCACACGTGTACCCACCCCCAGGACCTGCACCTGCACCTGTAGGCGTCGGAATGCGTGGTTTTCCCGCCAGATCCTACACTCCCTGCATTCTCCCTGGCGCCGCCCGAGACCCCGGTCTTCCGGGCAATGCTGTGGGAGTGACTATCCGGGATTGCCAACAAAGCATTTGATCGCAGGCAGAGCTGTGACTCCTATCAATAAAGGCATTTGGCCAAGTGGTTAAGACACTGGCTGGGATGTGTACATCCCACCTCAGGGGGCCTGGGTTCAATCCCCAGCTCCAGCTCCTGGCTCTGCTTCCTACTCATGCAGACCCTGGGAGGCAGCAGTGATGGCTCGATAGCTGGGTCTCCGCCGCCTGTGTGGGAGCCCAGGACCGAGCTCCTGGCTTCAGCCTCCCCAGCTCGCTCACTCTCGCCCTCTTCCAACCCCTGCTGTACTGGATTCAGCAGGTACTTTTTGCACTATGTGCCAAATATTTCTCCTAGGTGCTTGGAAGACGGCGATGCATGCCAACAGCAGAATGGCCCTCCCAACCTCCTCTGTGCGGACTGCAGTAGGTCTGGCAGCCGGGGCTCCTGCTGCAACAACCAGGGAAACACGAGGAAACGGGGGAGTCACATCGGGAAGCTGAGACATCAACACAGGGCAGGATGAGCTGCAGGTTAGAGACGGAGGCTCAGTCTCTAGAGGGGACAAGGTGAGCCAAGCTTCAAAGAGCTGACCACAGAAAGGCCTGGAGGGCCACGTTCAGGGACCAGGAATAAACCAGAAGTGGACTGAGTCCAGCTTAACTCCAGTGCACCGACCATCCAGCTCGGCTGCTGGGGAGAGAGGAAGACTGGTGGAAAACAGCGCTATCTATAGCCTGTGTGGATTATGGGTCTCTTCTACAAAATGAACAGCACTGAATATACAAATACACAAGTGAGTCCAGTAGGCCGGCGCCATGGGTAGCAGGTAAAGCCGCCTGCAGTGCCGCATCCCATAGGGGTGCCGGTGTGAATCCCGGCTGCTCCACTTCCCATCCAGCTCTCTGCTGTGGCCTGGGAAAGCAGTAGAAGATGGCCCGAGTCCTTGGGCCCCTGTACCTGTGGGGGAGACCCGGAAGAAGCTCCTGGCTCCTGGCTTTGGCTCTGCCCAACTCTGGCGGTTGTGGCCATTTGGGGAGTGAACCAGCAGATGGAAGACCTCTCTCTCTCTCTCTCTCTCTCTCTCTGCCTCTGCCTTTCAAATAAATAAGTAAATAAATAAATCTTCCAGAAACAAAAACAAGTGAGTCCAATATATCTGGGCTTTGAATAGAAAAGTCAGATGTTCATTTTCATTTTGGCTCTGGGGGCCATGGAGTGTCCCGTGACACCGTGAGGCCCAGCTTCACCGTGTGAACTGGCGACAAAGGGGAAGGAGAAATGACTCGGAATCACAAGAGAAGTGGCAATAGAGACAGACCCATAGGCGATGTAAACGACTCGGTCAACAAAGATCTTAAAGTAATTTAAAATATTAAAATTAGGGGAAAATCATGCCCAAAGATGAAAATGGAGAATTTTTTTAAAGATTTATTTATTTATTTGAGAGGCAGAGACAGAGAGAGAGGTCTTCCATCTGCTGGTTCACTCTCCAATTGGCTGCAATGGCCAGAGCTGTGCCGACCTGAAGCCAGGAGACAGGAGCTTCCTCTGGGTCTCCCATGCAAGTGCAGGGGCCCAAGGACTTGGGCCATCTTCTACTGCTTTCCCAGGCCACAGCAGAGAGCTGGATGGAAGTGAAGCAGCCAGGACCTGAACCGGCGCCCATACGGGATGTCAGCACTGCAGGCAGTGGCTTTACCCGCTACATCACAGCACCGGCCCCACAAACACATTTTCTAAAGACTTTTCTCATGAGCAGGTGACGCCAGTTTCTCGATCATGGTTCCATTTAATGATGATGATGGTCATGCACCAAGCTCTGCTCTGGGAGTGTCTCCCGGCATCACTTTGTCGAAAGCTCATAGGTACCCCCTTGGGGGTGACTCGCGTCCTCTTCTACAGGGACAAAGACTGAGGCTTGGAGGGTCTGGGGAAGAAGCGGACGCCAGAGCCCAAACCCACGCTCCTACTTGCACTGCTGTTCCCATGGCAAGGGAGCCCGCGACGCTCCACCCAGCACAGAGCCTCAGGAGTGTGGCTCTGGGGCTTCCCCTGCACCCCGGGAACAGCCAATGACACTGTCAGACCCCACAAACGCACCAGAACCCCACACAAGCCGGACCAGCAGCTCTCCCCGCTCGAGGCTGCGTGTCGGGGCCCTGACTCGGCAAAGGCAGCATCCTAGCCTTTATCCCCTGCCACCCGGCAGCCGAGCCCTCCTCCAAACCTCCCGGCACCTCCGGGGGGCCCCAGGCCTTGGCTGCCAGCCAGCAGATTTCCTGTGCATTGGGAAAGACTCAGAGGGGCCACCCGGCTGTCCCCGTCCTGTGGGTGTCCAGGGCCCCTTCCTTAGTGATGCCCAGCCCATGGCCATCAGCGTGGCAGGAATGTGGCTGTGACCTCCGTCAGGTAGCTGCCCTACTGGGTTTGGAATTCCCTGGGGGACCAGAGACCGGAACTGATGGATGAGTAAGCGCCGAGTCACCAAACCAAAGTGACGAGCGCCTGAGACTTCCCTTTCTCATCCGCTCCTTTGGTGCTTACGGAGGGCCCAATCTGGGCCCAACGCAGGTGCAGGGCAGCAGCAGGTGGGCAGCACAGCTGCCTGGCACGTTCACGGCCCACCTGTGCCACGGGGAATCTTGCAGCTCTGACGGCATGGGTACCTGCCTCATCCGAGGACACTCGGGGAGAGAGTAAGGGTGTCGGGATTTGAACCCAGCTCCAGGCTCCCGAGCCCACTCTCCCAGCCACGGTAAAGGGAGCTCTTCCGAGGGCCCTCACAATCCGGTCATGGTGACAACACATGCACGGCTCCGCCTGGCGAGACAGCACCAGGGACGGATCACGAGAGGCTTCCTGGAGGAAGCCACACTCCAGCCTGATGTCACAGCCAGGCTTTGCATCTACAAGGGGAACGACAGATCCGCTTTCTCACAGCAAAGCAAACGCGGCAGGAGACAGAGGAGAGGGGAACGGCGAATCCCCAGGAGGCACCAGGACCCGGCCAGCTCCATGCTCTTCTTGGGCGAGACACTGACAGCTGCCACTCCGAGCCGTCTGCCCTCGGCTGCCGGTGGGTGCTCAGACACAGCAGCTTAGAGTTGATGGGTCACCCCAAGAATGGGAGGATCGAACTGCCGAGACAGGCGGCCACTGCGCTCACGGGCCGACGCAGGTCAGCAAACCCCGCACTGAAAGCCCCGGCTGGCCAAGGTGCACCCCTCCCCTCGCAGGTGCACCCCACACAGCCACCCTGTGACAATGCAGCCCGACCTCGGGCCCCTCATAAACAAGCAAATTCTCCTGCTGGCTGTCACTCGTGTCTTTGATGTATCCTGTCACAGGAGGCACTTTTATCATCCCCACCTTGCAGATGGCACAACCGGGCCGGAGGGCTCTGGGGGCCAGACCCCTCAGCCCAGGATGCCTGCAGCCTGAGAAGCCGGGACGAGGGGATTCCGAGCCGTCAAACGGGCATCTCCAAGATGCACCTGCGAGAACGCACTGCGCGCCCACGAGCCGCTTCCGATGGACGGTGCTGCCTGGTGCCCAGACGCACTTCCTAGAAACCCAGTGTCTGGGAAGGAGGCGAGGGCCGCTTCCGTGGGAGGAAACGCGGAATGTGTGGGGCTCAGGGCTGCGCCCGGGGGCACGTGGGCTCTGCTGGATGCGCTGTTCACAGAGGGCGCTCTCCAGGGAGGTCCGGAGTGGGTCTCGGGGTGGCCGAGCGGAGCGGCGCAGCCCACGGAAGGCAGCCGGGACGGGGCGCATTCGCAGACAAACGGCGCCACCTGCTGGTCCTCTGCAGAGCGCCCCAGAACAACCGCGTTCGGCAAACAGCTCCTGGAGGAGGCGAAAATCCCTAGTGTTTCCAACTCCGTGAGAGTCGGATCCACTTGGTACATTTTCATAAAAATGAAGAGTGAGCATGAGCTAATTATACAATAAGTGTGTGTTCAGCGTGTGCTCAGATGAGATACGCGGTGTGTGCCCTCCTGGGAGGTGCATTTTTGGGCAAAGGGTAGCTGTATGATCCCATGCACACATGCACACTGAAGGACAAAGATTCCAGGAGGCCCTTGTCTTGGACCGGATTCTTCCTGCACTAGGGCCCAACAAACCACCACTCACACTAAAAGTTCCACTGTGCAGACCCCAAACCGAGTTCCAACCCCCCGGGAAATCAGGAGGGAAATGTGATGGCCACAGTCCTGGCCAGTTCCAGTCGGCAGGACAATGAGACTCCTCTACAAGAAGGCACCCTGGTGTTAGCCAGTCAGCTGCTTTCCTGTAGCTCCGTCTCCCTGAAGTGACAGATCTGCCTTTCTGTTCTGCTTCTGCTCCCTTCAACCCTGTTCTGTCTACACAACCAGGCCCTCGGCTCTGTTTTATGGAGTAACACATGGCCTGGCTCGAGTCCCAGACAGAGCCAGTGACCATCGTACTTGTGCACGTGTGCCCACATGCACAGGTGCACGCATGGACACGCACACACACACGCACACACACACATGTGCAAGCTTGGGCAGGAACTGACACAGGCCGGGAACGACAGGGAAGGAGAGAGGACGCTGCCGGGCTCTGGGGGAGGAAGCAGGGTCTCCGGCCACGGCTGGCCATCGGCCGCTTTGAAGTAAGAGCTGAATCTGGAGAAAAGGCAGCCGTGTGGGAAGGAATTACTTCCCCGGAAGAAACCGCAACAAGAGTGGAGGCGGGTGCCAGGCTGACGGGGAGAGGCCGCTGTGTCGGGGGCACAGCACAGTCTGGGTCTGGGGGCGGCCGCTGTGGCGCGGGCGGAGCTGCTGCTCAGGATGGCACCCCCACTTCGGGGGCCAGTTCGAGTCTGGCTGCTCCACTTCAGACCAGACTTCCTGCTAATACATCTAGGAAGCTGCAGATGATGGCTCAAGTAGCTGGGCCCCCGCCACCCCCGTGGGAGACCTGGGTGGAGTTCCCGGCTCCCGGCTTCAGCCTGCCCTAGGAAGGCCCAGCCCGGGCTGTTGCAGGCATTGACCGAGCGGACAGGGCACCGGGGGAGTGAGCCTGCCTGTGGACTCTCTCTGTCTCCCTCCATCACTCTGCCTTTGGAATGAAGATGAACAGCCCTTAAGAAACCCGTTGCCTGGCTGAGGCTCACAGCAAGATTCCCGCGAGCTCTCAAGGGCTCTACCCCATGCACCCGTCATTATTGCTCCTTGAACAAACATGACTCAGCTCTTGAAGAGGTCGCCCTTAGAGTCGACCCTGGCAGATTCGCACTACCAGGCACGCTTACAGCCCTGCTAGTTTACAGTGACCACCTTCTGACTGGGGAGGCCGCTCAGACGGAGACACCCAGGGCGAGGTGGTTGGGCCAAAAGCTGGGAAGCCAGGGGGCAATCAACAGTCCTGGCTGGAACACCGAGGGCCCTTGTAACCAAGCCTTTTAAAGATCACTTTAGAAAGCAAATGGAGCCAGCGTTGTGGCACAGTGGGTTAACGCCATGGCCTGAAGCACCGGCATACCTACCATATGGGCGCTGGTTCTAGTCTCGGCTTCTCCTCTTCCAATCCAGCTCTCTGCTATGGCCTGGGAAAGCAGTAGAAGATGGCCCAAATGCTTGGTCCCTTGCAGGAAGAAGCTCCTGGCTCCTGGATTTGGATCGGCGCAGCTCCAGCCATTGTGGCCATCTGGGGAGTGAACCACTGGACAGAAGACCTCTCTTCTCTCTGTGTAACTCTTTCAAATAAATAAATCTTTAAAAAAAAAAAAGAAAAAAAGAAAGAAAGCAAACGGGTAGGGGTCGGTGCAGTGGCATAGTGGGTAAAGCTACCACCTGTAGTGCTGGCATCCCAAATGGTCCCTGGTTCGACTCCCGGCTGTTCCACTTCCTATCCAGCTCTCCGCTATGGCCTGGAAAAGAAATAGAAGATGGCCCAAGTCCTTGGGTTCCTGCACCCATGGGAGACCTGGAAGAAGCTCCTGGCTCCTGGCTTCTGATTGGCGCAGTTCTGGCCTTTGCAGCCATTTGGGGAGTGAACCAATGGATGGAAGATCTCTCTCTCTCTCTCTCTGCCTCTCCTTCTCTCTCTGTGTAACCCTGACTTTCAAATAAAAAACAAAAAAGCAAACAGGTAGACAGGTGGGTACATCACGCAGAGCCCCTGGCCAAACAGCGACAGGAAACAAGGGGAAGACGGAGCATCCCAATGGCCTTCCGAGAAACTTCCCGTGCGGCGCTCCGAGACCCACAGCTGCTCCGCCTCCGCTGACACAGAGACGGCCAGGGAAGAGCGTGCTGCGGCTGTGGCCCAGGGACCAGCAGCGACTGTGTGCCCTTTGGTTAGGAGTCTGCGGAGTCTGCACTGGAGCCGACCCCGGGACTCTGAGAATCACTGCTACAGAGCTCCGACGTGCTCTGGGGGCGCAGAGGGAACTGGAACGCGGAGCAGTGCCCGAACAGGCACGCGACCCTGGGCGGGGGACACGCGTCACGGCATCTTCAGGGCACGGTCAGGGCCACGCAGGGGCTTCTACTCCGGTCTCCCTCTTCTTGTCTGTGCCTCCTGCCCTCGTGGGTAACACGTTAGGTGGACGTTAAAATGAAGTTAAGATAGTTGATGTTCCACTGTGTCACCTACAGGCACAAAGGTTCTTGTACGTAAACAATCTAAACTTTTCAAAAGAAAACTGGGCAAAATGGGAAGCCATGGCTCGTATTTAGACACTCAAAGCGGTCCCATGGGAGTTGGAAGTCAAGCAGCTGGGCTGCTTCATTTCTCCTCTCGGACCCCAGCCCAAGAGGGATCACCGCTATCCACCAGCTCTGCCGATCAGCGCCGGAGTGGTGAGAGGCAGCTCACCCGGCGTCGTTCAACCTCTGCTCTGCGTGTGGGTAAAGGGTGGGGTCCCCGCGTGGCCCAGAGGCCGGGGGTCTTTCCAGGCACTTGGGCCCTAGGAGGGGCGGGAACCCAGCCAGGAAACCACAGCCCTTGACAGGTGCAGAGCTCTCGGAGATGGGAGTGATGAGAGCCGGCAGCGGCCGGAAGGTGGGTGTGCCGGCAGCCCGTGTGCGCTGACAGTTTTATCTTGCTAGCCACACGCTCCAGTCTCCCCGCTGTGTCACAAGCACCACAGGCAGTGTCTCGGGTCCGCAGCTGGCAGTCAGCCTGGCCGTGGCGCAGGAGGATGGGCCCTGTCAGGATCATCCCTGCACGGGGGAGGGGGCAGGGAGAGGTTGATGGCTCATGGGAAGGACACACAGGACTTGGAAGCTGTCATGTTTGTTCAAGGAGCAATAATGACGGGTGCATGGGGTGGAGCCCTTGAGAGTGCCCAGACCCCAGGAATCCCCAGACAGGGCTCCCACTCCGCCTCCCCACGTGGGGTGCATCATCCCTCCAGGGCCAGTGAGTGACAGCACATGCAGACCTAGCCAACCAGGGAAGCCCACCAGAGCCCGGTGTCCAAGGGCTTTAGCGGCGGCCACAGGACTGGCCATGGCTCCCCAGAGGTCGACCCTCTGCTGCCGGACCTCGGACCGCGGCGGCTGCTACAGAAGCTCTTATCAGGCAGTGCCGGGGCTACCTCCCAGGAGCAGGTCAAAGGCCCTTTCTCTAAAATGGGTGCAGGGTTCCGAGCCCCTCCCTCCATGAACCCTTAGTGGACATAGAACAGGAAAGCAGGGACTATGGCTACAACTACGGGGGACTCCGGAGAGGTGGGGAGGGGAGGTTGGTGATGACTGAGCGGCTCTGAACCTGTGCCTACCAGAATCTTACAACGCCGCAAACTGATCAGCAAGGCAAAAGCAACACGAGCACATCAGGGAACAGGAGGCCGAGGCAGGCGTTCAGCCTGGTGGCTCAGACACGTGCATTCCATGTCACAGACCCTGGGCTCAACCCCCACTTCCGCTCCCGGATCCAGCTTCCCGCCAGTGCAGACCTGAGGCAGCAGCCGAGGTGGCTCAGGTCTGTGGGAGCCCTGGACCGAGTTCCCGGTTCCTTGCTTTGGCCCCAGACCCACCCCAGTCATTGCAGGCATTTGGGGACTAAACCAGCAGATGAGAGCTCTCTGTCCCTCTAACTCTCAAATAAATAACAAGCAGCAAGCAGAAGAAAAAACTTAGAGTCCCGCCGCTCCACTTCTGATCCAGTGCCCTGCTAATGTGCCTGGGAAAGCAGCAGAAGATGGTCCACGTGTTTGGGCCCCTGCACCCATGTGGGGACCCAGATGGAGCTGCTGGCTCCTGGCTTCAGTCTGGCCCAGCACTGGCCATTGTGGCCATCTGGGGAGTGAACCAGCCTGAAGCTCTCTCTCTCTCTTGCTCTCACTCCCCCTACCCCCTGAGTCTCCTTCTCTCTCTGTAACTGACTTTCCAACAAATTTTTAAATTAATTTTTAAAGAAAGAAATGGAAATTGGTTGCATCCAGGAGCAAGATTATGGGTTAAAAGGTAAAAGGCAGGAGACTACTGATTCTAGGGGCCTGGCGCTGTGGCACAGTGGGTTAACACCCTAGCCTGAAGCACTGGCCTCCCATATGGGTGCCATAGGGGTGCTGGTTGGAGACCCAGCTGTTCCTCTTCCAATCTGGCTCTCTGCTGTGGCCTGGGAAGGCAGTGGAAGATGGCCCAAGTCCTTGGCCTCTGCACCCACTTGGGAGACCCGGAAGAAGCTCCTGGCTCCTGGCTTCAGATTGGTGCAGCTCCGGCTGTTGTGGCCAGCTGGGGAGTGAACCATCGGATGGAAGACCTCTCTCTCTCTCTCTCTGCCTCTCCTCTGTGTAACTCTGACTTGCAAATAAATAAATAAACCTTTAAAAAAAAAAAGGCAAAAGGCAGGAGACTACTGATTCTCATTATTAGTTTTCAGGACCATTGGAGCCATTTATGTGTGTGCATTATTCAATCAGAGTAAAAATTAACTAAACATTCAAGCAACTGGGGTTCTAAAACATAGTTACCTATGTTGCCAACAACCAGAGGGGACCAAAGGGCCAAGGGCGACACTGGAGAGGGCTAAGGGGTGGATGGAGGACGGGCAGAGGCAAGCTGCATGCTGGCAGGAACTCAGGACAGCAGGTGGCCCTGAGCGGGTGCAGAAATAGATCACCAGGCCAGGGCGGGGCGGAAGTGCAGGGAGAGCGGGCGGCTGGTGGGAGTCGTCCGGGCAGCTCTGCCTGGCTGTCCTCATGTTTGGAATTTCTCCCAGGAAGCACAATGGGGCCTGTGGCTCAGCCATGGGTCCGCACCGCACCCGGAGCCTCGAGTGCCTCCCCTGGGCATCCCTCATGCTGCTCGTGCACCTGGCTGTGCCCAGCGGGCCTGCCCTGCCGCTGCTGGCCTGGAACGCCGGACCCTCCACCTCCACGCAGACTTGAGAGCGGACTGCTGGGGGGTCTCCCGGAAGGCCTGGCCGCCCTGGTTCTTGCCATGGGGAACTGAAGATGGACGTCAGCTCTGAGGGCGGCTGTGGGGAGAACCGTCCCAGACACCCCGCCAGAGCCTCACCGAGCTCCTGCGCCGAGGACACGCTCGTGTGGCAAGGCCTCTGACATGGGACGCGGCCCAGACTCCAGCTCTGCTCCTGGCTCCTGACCTCGCACCGGTGACGGTGACAGTCTGACCGCCCTGCGCCCTGCGCCCTGCAGCCGCGGTCTGGAAGGAGCAGATCTTTGGTGGGGGGTGGGGGACCAAATGCTGTGTCCCTCTCCCCTGTCACACCGAGTGAGATCCCATAAACCCAGGGACCAGCTGAGTCTGTAACAAGTGATTGCAAACCCAGTGACTTTAAACCGAATTTTTTTTCTCTTTTATTTCTGGAGGTCGTTCGTCCGCAGTCTCACAGGGCCAAAATTGAGGCCTGCGTGTTTTTTTTTTGTTTGTTTGTTTTTTTTTTTTTTTTAAGATTTATTTTATTTATTTGACAGGTAGAGTTACAGACAGTGAGAGGGAGACAGAGAGAGAGAGAGGTCTCCCATCCACTGATTCATTCCGCAGATGGCCACAACGGCCGGAGCTGCGCCGATCTGAAGCCAGGAGCCAGGAGCCAGGAGCCAGGAGCCAGGAGCCTCCTCCAGGTCTCCCACGCAGGCACAGGGCCCAAGGACCTGGACCATCCATCCTCACTGCTATCCCAGGCCACAGCAGAGAGCCGGATCAGAAGAGGAGCAGCTGGGACTAGAATCGGCGCCCATATGGGATGCCAACACTGCAGGCCAGGGCGTTAACCTGCTGTGCCACAGCGCTGGCCCCACGGCCTGCATTCTTATAACTTCCAGGGAGAATGGTTTCCTGGTCTCTTCCTGCTCCCAGGGGCTACCTGCAGTCCTCGGCGTGTGGCCTCTTCCTCCACCTCCTCTGACTCTGCTCCTACTGCCTCCCTGTTTTGTTTTAATTTATTTTTATTCCTTGAAAGAGAGACAGAGAGAGGTCCATCCACTGGTTCCCTCCCCAAATGCCTGCAACAGCCAGGGCTGGGCAGGTGAAAGCCAGGAGCTTCATCTGGGTTTCACAAGTGGATGACAGGGACCCAACTTTGAGCCATCTCCTGCTGCCCCGCAGGGTCCATCTGCACAAAGCTGGGATCGGAAGCAGAGACGGGACTTGAACCCAGGCACTCTGGGATACGATGAGGATGTCCTAGCCCTGCCTTAACTACAGCACCAGTGCCCACACTGGTGATTGCATCATGCTCACCCAAACGATACAGGACCATCTCCTGTCTCAAAGGCAGAGAGAGTTTCCATCCACTGGTCCACTAACACCCCAAATGGCTGCAATGGCCAGGTCTGGGCCGGGCAAAGCCACGAACCAGAAACTCCATCCGGGTCTCCCCCATGGGTGGCAGGGGTTCAAGGCCATCTTCTGCATTAGCAGGGAGCTGGATCGGAAGTGGAGCAGCTGGAACTGGAAGTGGCACTCCGACATGGGACGCTGGCATTGCAAGCGCTGACTTAACCCACTGCACCACACCACCAGCCCCTTCCCTCCCCAGAATCATTCTAAGGAGACTTTACTAAAAAATGATGGACAAGAGACAAACACAATTGAAAGGTCAGAATCACAGGAAGCTGCCAGTTGCCAGGGTTCCAATCCACACATCAAGATGCCGGGAAAGCACTGGGCTTCTCCCGTGTCAGACTCCAGCTTCAGGGCAGGAGGGGAGGGACCTGACCCTGGGCGGAAGGCTCAGCCCCAGGCAGGGAGGGGCCCCAGGCTCTAGGGCTCAGCCTGGTTCAGCACTGGATACTGACGGTCAAAGCCTGCCCTTGTCAGGACTGGCAGAGGACACAGCGGTGGCAGCCAGGGGCTTCCCACATCTCAGCAGCAAATTTCCTGCGAGCCAGGGCACGCGTCCACCTCCCCGTGTGGCGAGATGGACCCTGCGACAACGGCTGGATAGGAGAACTCGGTGTCGCCATCCTCGCCGCTGAGAAGCCACAAGTAGCTCAAGGTGAGACCAAGCTCTGGTGAGCGTTAACTCACACAAAGCCCAACAAATCAGTTCAGAACAGACTTCCCACTCTAGGAGGAAACACGGGTCGTAACACTCTGTAGCAGTAAGTCAGACTACCTGCTTAGGAAAATAATTCTCGGGCTGAAGGCCCTCCCATCACCTAGGGCGGCGGGACCACTGAGACGAAACCTTGGCACCTACCTTCGGACACGAAGCCCCATCACAACCCTCTGCTGATGAGCACAGACGGACCTCCAGGTGGTGAGGAGTGACGCGGTGCAGGTGGAAGCCGACTCAAGCCCAGGCAGGTGGAGAAAGGGGGCACTGGCTGGTGTGAGGTCAGCAGCACCCGGGGGAGGAGCCGGCACACAAACCCAGGATGTCTGAGCCAGGCCCAGGCTCCTGGCTACTGCCCCAGGCTGCTGGGCTGAACTTCAATAAGCTGTCACTTCCTGTGACCAGTCCAAGGAGAAGGGAGGAGGGGGATTCTCTACTGTTCTCACAAAGAAAGCCAAGTTGAAGACGGTCCCATCCTCGAGTGAACACAGGCTTCCGTTCTGTCTGGGGCGCTCAGGGCAGGCGCTCTGGAGTTAAGAGGTGTCGCTGTGCTGCTAGGGGGAGTCCGGGAGGTGGGGAAGGGAGGGAGTCAGGCCAGAGCTCTGGCAGAGGGGTTAAAGGATCCTGGAAGCAGGTGCACGCACCCAGGGAGCAGCCGCCGGCTTCGACTCAGGCCAGGCTGAGCCGGCGCAGCTGTGCTCGGCTCGCGGTTGCACGATGCCCATCAGACCAGAGGTGACGCGGCTCTCAGGACACGAGGCGTGCCTGCAAGTGCCGGGACCCTAGGCCCGTTCCTCCCCTCCCCAGCCTCTGCTCTCCCTCAGCCCACAGGGTTCTCCGGGGCCTAAGATTTGCACTTCTATGAAAACAAAGCCGCCTCTGTGCAACCCAACACATACTTTCTCCTATCAGTGAATGCGGGAGCTCTCACCTCTGACCTAAATTCACTTCAACAAAACTCTGCCAATCCACCTCATTCCTGTTTCTGCTACATTTTGCTTTTGTTTGGGAGACAGAGAAAACATGTGCATGTGCTCCCCAAATGCTTGCAATCAATCTAGTCTCCCACGTGGGTGGTAGGGACCCATCACTACTGTCTCCCTGGGTACCCATTAGCAGGTAGCTGACTCCAGCTGGTGAAGCCATTTGGAGAATGAACCAGTGGATGGAAATCTGTCACTCTCTCTTTCAAATAAATATTTTTTTAAAAGTTGCCTTTTGTCCTGAAATAGTTCCAAAACATAGAGCATAAATGAAGTGTAACATTTATGTAACCACCAGTCCATGAAACATAAAAACCTGAAATCATAACAATGTTTAATCTTCTAAACTACCTTCATCTGTTTCTAACCGGATACCCGGCTTCAAGCTGTGACAGACAACACCCAACACAAGTCTGACAGCAGCCACATGTCCGGGAGCCTAGGAGCAGATCCTGTCCTCGTGGAGACAGCGCGGGCTGGTGCACCTGTCTGGGGAACTTGAGGTTCACTGCTCTGACCTCACTGTGCATCCTAATTATGCAGACCTTCATAACTAATCATAGTTATCAGACAGCATCTTCAATTTCCCACTGGGTAAAGACTGGCTAAGCAGATAGGAAAGAATTTTTGTTTTGTTTTGTTTTGATTATTTGACAGCTAGACTTGACTGTGAGAGAGAGAGACAGAGAGAAAGGTCTTCCTTCCATTGGTGCACTCCCCAGATGGCCGCAACGGCCGGAGCTGCGCTGATCCGAAGCCAGGAGCCAGGAGCTTCCTCCAGGTCCCCATGCGGGTGCAGGGCCCCAAGCACTTGGGCCATCCTCCACTGCCCTCCCAGACCACAGCAGAGAGCTGGACTGGAAGAGGAGAAACCGGGACCAGAACCGGCGCCCATGTGGGATGCCGGTGCCGCAGGCGGAGGATTAACCAGGTGAGCCACGGCGCCAGCCCCAGATAGGAAAGAGTATTCATTAACTTCTAGGAAGAGCATTTACAAGTCTTGCAGAGCTGGGTGACTCCTGACATTCCTAAGTCCTCTGGTGACTTGGTCGCATCTCGCTAAGATTCACAGGTTTCAGGGCCAAACTGTTCACTTGGCAGCCTTCTCCTGGCCCAAGGACAGTCCAGGGACGTTTTGTACACGAGTCAGCTTCTCACCGTTTCACTCTTCAGACGAAGCTAAGGGGTGAATAAGCAGATCTAAGGAAAAGAAGCAAACCCACAGAGCGTGACCACGCTACACCCCGGACGTGAAGCCGAGGGCCCCTGTGCAGGCCTGGGTGAGCGACTCTGCCTGGTTCTCACCCGGGCGGCATGAAGCCTTTCCCAGGGCAAGGTCACAGCCTTGGCGCACCACACCCAGCAGCTCCCACAGCCCTCCCTCTCTTCCATCCCGCCGACGTGTTCCAGCCTCCTCTAGGATTTCTACGCGTGCTCTTCACTTCCAAGGCATCCACGGACCGGATGTACAGTTCACACCACAAACCCGACCTCAGGCAGGAAGTGTGCAGACTCCTCCCCAGGTGCATTCCAGAAACTGAGTGGTCAACATAGAAGCAGCCAGAGGGCGCTGGGGCCAGGAGCCAGCCTCCCCCCATCCCTACAAATGCACCACCTTCCCCGCTCCGTCCCCAGACGCACTTCTGCACCCACGCTCTGGAGACCAGGAAGGACCCGGCCCTGGGATGGCCCCTTCCCCCCAGCCTGGGAAGCCCTGCTGGCTCCTCCCTAACCGTCTTGGGAGGCAGAGACCATGAGCGTCTTACTAAGACCCTGGACACCGACTCTCTGCTGTGACTCCAATTATTTCCTTTTTTTTTTTTTAATGATTTATTTATTTGAAAGTCAGGGTTACAGAGAGGAGAGGCAGAGAGAAAGATCTTCCATCCGATGGTTCACTCCCCAATTGGCTGCAACAGCTGGAGCTGTGCTGATCCGAAGCCAGGAGCCAGGAGCTTCTTCTGGATCTCCCAGGCAGGTGGAGGACCTTGGGCCATTTTCTACTGCTTTCCCAAGCTATAGCAGAGAGCTGGATAGGAAGTGGAGCAGATGGGATTCGAACCGGTGTCCATATGGGATGCCGGCCCTGCAGGGTGTGGCTTTACTCACTACACCACAGCGCCAGCCCCTACTTCCTTTCTTATAAAGGCCCCACTTGAAACCACCTTGCAATCATTTCTTTCTCTCTGAGAGGCAGAGGGGATGTAGACAGCACCCATTCACTGGTTCAGGCCCCAGATGCCAGCAGCAGCTTCCCGGATGGAGCTGGGAGTTGGGAACTCAGCCCAGGTCCCCCTCAGGGGCAACAGTGACCCAGCCGCTAGGGCTATCACCTGCTGCCCCGCAGGGCACTGGAACCCAGGCGCTCTGAAACAGGACCCTGGCATCTGAATGGTGAGGCCACGCGCTCACTCACCCAGCTCCGCTAGACAAAAACTCTGCATACTTCCGGGCGATTTGATGTGTCGATACAGAAAGGCCCGATCATCTCAGAAACAAAATACCCACCGCACCCACAGCCCCGCAGGCCGATGCCTGCCCCCCGCCCCCCCCTGCAGCACAGGCTCTGAGGATGGCAGGTGCAACCTCGCCTCCTCCGTGTCCCTCCGCTCAGCCCGCCTCCTGCTGGACTGTCCACTCGGCACTCAGAGCACCACCTCCCCTGGCGAGCCGCAGCTCGGGGCCGATTCCTGCAACAACTCAGGAGCAGGTGCGTCAAGGGAATGCCACTCCCAAGGCTGCAGGCACCACAAAGCCCTGCAGGGCTGTGCTCAGCGGGATTAACTCACGCACACACAGGGTCCCGCTGTCGGCAGTTTATTTTAAAAAAACCACACCCCAGTCGTCACATTTTCTCTGTCCACCATTTTCCTTGACGGGAGAAGTGAGCAAACAACCGGGGGTGTTATCTTTGCAGACCGACACAGCAGCAGAGGGGTCACGGTCAGCAGGGACTCACAAGCTCATCTGCGTCCCCGGGTCAGGGAAGGGACAGGTGACCACAGAACAGGCTCCGTCTACAGCGAGAGCGGGAGACAGCACTGAATCATTACGGCACAGTGTTGTAAACAGGTTCATCGCAGACTCTTCTCAGCCCGAACACCAGACGAACGGAACCCAGCCTCAGCCTGCAAGCCGGCAGAGGGGGTGCAGGAGAGGCCGCGCGGCGAGGGCTTCTGGGCGGCGAGGCCCTGCGGGGCGGCGGCGCCCGGGCCCTCACTTGGAGTCCTGGTCTTTGTCTTCACCCAGGAGGGCGGAGCGCACCCCCAGCTTCTTCAGCTCCTCCACCAGGTCCCCGTTCTGGTGCATCTGCAGGAGGATGTCGCAGCCCCCCACAAACTCGCCGTTGAGGTACACCTGCGGGATGGTGGGCCAGTTGGAGTAGTCCTTGATGCCTGCGGGGGGAGGACATTCAAGCGTCAAAGGTCGCATCCGAGCTTCACAAAGACCTCTGCCCAGCGCCCCTCCTCTTCTGCCTTCCCGTCTCCGGGACAGCAACATGTCAGTCCCAGGGACACACGGGCCAGGGTTCAACTCCCCATCACAGACCACGAGCCCTCAGCGGGTCATGTGACCTCGGACATCTCTCTTCACAGGCCAACACGAATGCACTTGCAAACATTCGCCAGTGAAGGCTGTGTTGCCTACGTAAAGCACAAGGTCAAGGGCACGACTCATAACTCCTCTGCACAGATTACACGGAGCGGACTACAGAGCTATTTTTAACTGGCCAAACGGAGCACATAAACAAACAAATCAGTAGTGATTTTCATGCAAATTAAAAATACAAAATGTGTTCCCTCTATCTAGCACTTCTTAGCAAACATTTTCCAAATAAAATGACCAAGCTGACTTACAGTATCATCACAGGTAACAGCCCCCAGATGGAAGTCACCTGCCCTCAAAAGTTGGTGCCTTCTACACAAACAGTGGGTCTGCTCTGAACAGCGGCGTCAGCCTGGGCGCGGGTGCCGGCGCCTTATCTCTGCTCTGCACACCTCACCCATGTCCCCCACCCCCCGCCCCGCCCCGGGCCTGGGAAAGCCACTCTGGGGTCTCGGGTCCCCAGGAAAGGGTCAGCACCACTCATCATCAGGACTTCTCTCCAGGCCAAGCGCGTGGATACACGGGCTCCTGGCCATTCTGACGGTGGGCGTCAGAGATGAAGGACTCACATGTGCGCTGCGGGCCAGGTGTAAATGCGACCCTCCCTCAGTCTGTGGGCACTGACTGCACTGATGTCACCTACGAAGTGGCTTCTTTAACCTCCTCAGCTTCCTTCAATACCTTTCACACACGAGCCATTTATGTGTACATCAGGTGTTTTTCAACTACTAAGACATGGCGAATCCTCCTAGGACAGTAAAGTTCTATCAGTTTCTTCCAGTGAGGGCCTTCAATTCTGACACATACCACAGATGCTGCCTGGGCCGGGCAGGTGGCAGAGCAGTTACCACGCACTCATCCCATCCTGGGTTCAAGTCCTGGCTCCACTTCCATCTTCCTGCCAACCTGCACCCTGGGGCTGGCAGATGATGGCTCAGGTGTGGGGCCCTGCCACCCACGTGGGAGACCTCAACTGGGTGCCCAGTTCTTGGCTCTGCCCTGGCCCTGCCCTGGCTGTCGCGGACCTTTGGGGAGTAAACCAGTGGACAGAAGATCTCTCTCTCTCTCTCTCTCTCTGCCTTTCAAATAAACAAAATACATTTTAAAAGTTTTAAAAAAATTTCTGCCACAAAACTACATGTTTAATCCTAAAAGGTAAAAAACAAATTTTTTTTAATTTAAATCTTCGTTGAGTAGAAGGGTGAATCTGTCCGTCACTTTTACGATCTGGCCTCATTCATGAAACTTCGTTTTGCTGCAGACCCCACATCCTGACACTGGAAGCTGGGGGAACAGCACCGAGCCCCCACCCCACGGCCACCGGTACAAGGAGCCTGCAGACCACAGATTCCAGAGAGCCCGCATCACCCGACACGCACAGCCCTGTGCAAACGAAGCCACCCCTTCACACCACTCCTCCTAACACACGCAGGCCACAGTGAATGCCAGCACCTGCCGGACAGCACCCGCGTGCCCGCTGGCTGACGGGGCCGGGGGAAGTGCACCAGCCGCCTTTGCGTTCCCAGTAATGCGCAGCCAAAGCTCTGGCTCCTTTCTTCAAAGCTATGCGATGTGCCGTTTTAAAGAAATCCGATATAAGTTTAACTACTTAAGGAAATACCCAATTGTTTCCTATGGAATGAAGTGAGAAACTTCTGCAAGAAAGAAAAGACCTTGTTCGCAGGTTGAACAATTAAAAAGAACCCTGTGGACTCTCAATGACTGTATCAACATGGTTAATTTCTCCCACAGGCAGCTCTCAAAAGCTGCACCTACTGTGACAGTTTTTACAAATATCACCAGAAGTAACTCAGAATCAGGGACCAGCTTCCGCCATTCAGGAAATCATAGCCCAGAACAGAGTTCAAGATAATCCTATTTCCTACGACAGACAGGGTTCAACCTGGGACAGAAAAGGTTAACCGCAGTTATGTAACCGAGAAACAGGAGGAGCCAGGGGTCAGGAGACTCTTGCAAAATCGGTTTACACAAATATTACTGCTCCACAAAAAAAAAAAAAAAAAAATTCAGTATTCCAGTGGCCTGAGCCGGCGAAGGCAGGGCAGATGCACGCCCACCCCCTCCCGAACCTCCAGAGGCACTTTCAAAGTGCCGCCCTGCAGGGCGCTGGACTTTGCTCCTGGTCTGGACCCTGGACTGTGCAAGCGCAGCAGCCCCGGCTTCCTTTCTCCTGGGGGTTTCACCACAGGGCCTCCACCCACTCGGCTTGCTGGGCTCCGTGGCCCCGCACAGGGCACGTCACCACCAGTCATCTGGGTCTTCCCTAGCCTCGAGAATGGCGTCAGGCCCGAGACAGCCCGAGCCGGAAGCAGCGGCCAGGCCGGCTACCCCCCGGGAGGAGCGCGGCCCGCTGGCAGGGCAGGCAGGCCCGCTTGCTGGCTTGTGAACACGGCGCAGACGGCCTCAGCTTCCCCGTCTGTCAAGTGGGAGCGGCGCTGTCTCACAGGCTTGGAGACATAACAGGGAAAAGGAACTAAGCTCCCAGCACAGCGCAGGGACCCCATGCACCCCCCTCCCCATCACCGCTCTCCATCCCACCCTGACGGAAACACTTTCCTGAGAAACACGGAGAAAAAATATAGAAAAATACTAGCAAGAATATCATTTACTGAGCTAAGGGCCACTCTTTCAGTGTCTTCCACAAATAACCTTATTTAATCTTCGCAAAGAGCCCACCAGGGAGGTACAGCTGTCCCTAGGCTATGGATGAGGGGAATCAGAGCAGCTGAGTCACCCAAGTCCCACGCGGTGGAGCCAGGCTCGGCACCGGGCACCGCCGTCCACAGCGGCCCGGCACTGCACCCGCACCTGCCCGGCACTGCACCCGCACCTGCCCGGCACACTGCCTGACTTCTCTAACGTCTGTACACACATCCTTTCAACCCACAGTCTTTTTCAAGGTTTACTTGATTGACTTGAAAAGCAGAGTTTCAGAGAGAGACAGAAAGATCTTCCACCTGCTGGTTCACTCTCCAAATGGCCACAACGGCCAGAGCTGGGCCAGACTGAAGTCAGGAGCCTGGAGCTCCATCTGAGTCTCCCACGTGGGTGGCAGGGGCCCAGGCGTTTGGCTGCTGCTTTCCCAGGCTCATAGCAGGGAGCTGGATCAGAAGTGGAGCCGCCGGGACTCCAACCAGTGCTCACATGGAATGCCAGTGTCGCAGGTGATGGCTTAACCACGACACCGGCATGACCACAACACTCACACCAAACATATTCTTGTGATTTTGCCACGCTGAATAAATCTAGTTCTAGTACATTTTAATCCCAATTTCGTTTTCTATCACATCACTGAACTACTTTATCCAGTCTGCTACTAAGCAACCCAGACTTCCTCCCGTCAGTTTTCCACCCTTCCAGCAACACGGCAGCGGGCATCTTCGCGTGTCCCTTACGCAGCAAGCGTCACCTCTAGCAATGGCAGCAAACCGCGGCCTGCGGGCCAGATCTGATCCACTTCCGGTTTTGTAAATAAAGTTTTATCAGAAGCCAGCAACACTCATTCGTCCATGTACTGCCCGACCACTGTCACACAGTGGTGGCGCTGAACATGTGCGGCCCACAAAGCCTTTTCTTACAGAGGAAGTGAGCCCCTCCCACTCCAGACTGTACTCCTGGGGGTGAGGCCACTGGGTCTGGGCCCTGTCCACCTCCGGCTTGGTGCTGACACTCGAGGGACGTGTGGGTACCACCCTACACTCTCACCTGCAGCACGAGACAGCCACAGACAAGCACAACCACACAACTTATTGTCCGACTTCTAGTGGCAGCCAGCTGACAGGTGTCGTATTTTTACCACTGTCTTAAATGTGCGGATACCGGAGACACTGGGCAAATTCTCAATGTGGAAAACGGCTGTTTATTCCACAAATATTTGAGTCTCCGCTCCACCACGCTGTTCCTAACGCAAGGAAAACAACGGTGATCCAGCAAGCACATTTAAACTGCGTGTGTTTTTCAGAGCAAGGGGAGAGCTGGCCACAGGCTGAGGGCTGGCTGCAAGCTTGCGCTGCGCAGAGGCAACCTGGCCTGGACGGCAAACGGCGAAGCGTGACGGCACTGGGTGACAGCGGTGTGCTCTGGCCTGCCCCCGGCCTCTGGCTCTGGCTGTGTGACTGCAGATAGAAGGGGAGGGCAAGAGGCCTCGCCCACTCCCCGTGCCTCAGTGCCTGGCACTCACAGGCAGCCCCTCCCCGCCTGGGCCCCTTCAGACCTTGCCTTCACTGGGGCAGGAAGAGAGAATTCCGCAGGTGCTCACCCCTGCGGCGGGTGGCGGGTGGCGGGCGGCGATCCCTTGGCTGGGGCCGGAGCACAAACCCATCTTTGGCAACAGCGAGCACCGGCCAGCCTGTCACTCGCCTCGGTACACAGCACAGGGGAGTCTTAGGGCTCAAAGCCGCGCCCGGCTAGGCTCAGGGCCTCAGGGCCGCGCTGGGCTGGGCTCCCACCTCCCGTCCCAGTGGGACTGGCGGCCTGCACTCACCTTCACTTTCCCCGGCAGCAGCAGACGTGTGTGTTACAGCCCACGGGTACAGACACACGCGTCAACCACATATCAGCGAATGAAACTCGGTGGTCAAGAGATTTTTTTTTTTAAGTACAGATTTGTATTTTTTACATGCTTGCTTATTTTCATGAAAGGCAAAGTAAGAGTGAGCAAGAAGAGAGAGGGGAGAAAGATCTTCACTCCCCAAGTATCTGCAGCACTCAGGGCTGGGCCAGGCTGAAGCCAGGAGCCTGGAGCTCCACCCGGGTCTCCCACGTGGGTGGCCGGGGTCCAAGCACTGGAGCAGGGAGCTGGATCAGAAGCAGAGCGGCCAGGACTCGAAGCAGTGCTGTTAAGAGGCAGGTGTCGCAGGCAACAGCTTCACCCACCGTTCGGCCGCCCTCCCCTCCACAATCAGAGATTTCAGGGCTGAACTCCTGTTGCTGCTCTGTCAGAAGCAGACATGGGGCCGGCACTGTGGCGTAGCGGGTGAGGCCATATGCCTGCAGTGCCAGCATCCCATATGGGCGCCGGTTCTAGTCCTGGCTGCTCTACTTCCCATCCAGCTCTCTGCTATGGCCTGGGAAAGCAGTAGAAGATGGCCCAGGTCCTTGGGCCCTGTACTTGCATGGGAGACCCGGAAGAATCTCCTGGCTCCTGGCTTAGGATTGGCACAGCTCCGGCCGTTGCGGCCATCTGGGGGAGTGAACCAGTGGATGTAAGACTTCTTTCTCTGACCTCTCTGTAACTCTGCCTTTCAATTAAATAGACAAATCATTAAAAAATAAATAAATAAAGGAAGCCAGATGTATAAGATAGAAGACAGAAACACAAATGCTAAACAGTAAACAACCCAATTTCTGCTTCTACTTGCAATTCATCGGCCATAATCCAGGACGGTCCACGTCCAGTGACATTCAACAGAACATGAGCTTAGAAACCGAAGACCCTCAGAACTTATGTGAAGCGAGATGTCAACCACACAACTTGTCGGCACTTGGCCGGGCGCCAGGTGGGGCCCAGCCGACAGCAGAGCGGTCACTCCCTTCTTATCTTGCAGGCAGGCAGCTGCCGTGAATGAAGACCACAGAGCCAGCCGCCAGCCCCTGATAAAGCCCAGGGCCTGACCGGCTGCATTCCAGTGGACGAGAGGGCAGAGGAGTCGCCAGCACGTGCATGGCATCATAGCCGGCATTACACAGCCAGCAATGCTAACCTGCTTCTCCACGCACGGTACTACTGTAGCCGGCATTAGACAGCCAACAACGTTAACCTGCTTCTCCACGCACAGTACTACGGTAGCCTGTATTATACAACCAGTAACGTTAACCTAATTCTCCACGCACGGTACTACTGTAGCCTGTATTATACAACCAGTAACGTTAACCTAATTCTCCACACATGGTACTACTGTAGCCTGTATAATACAACCAGCAATGCTAACCTGCTTCTACACGCACGGTACTATTGTAGCCTGTATTATACAACCAGTAACGTTAACCTGCTTCTCCACGCACAGTACTACTGTAACCTGTAAAATACAGCCAGCAATGCTAACCTGCTTCTCCATGCACGGTACTACTGTAGCCTGTATTATACAACCAGTAATGTTAACCTAATTCTCCACGCACAGTACTACTGTAGCCTGTATTATACAACCAGTAATGTTAACCTAATTCTCCACGCACAGTACTGTAACCTGCATTATACAACCAGTAACGTTAACCTGCTTCTCCATGCACAGTACTACTGAAGCCTGTATAATACAACCAGTAATGTTAACCTAATTCTTCACGCACAGTACTACTGTAGCCTGTATAATACAACCAGTAACGTTAACCTAATTGTCCACGCACAGTACTGTAACCTGCATTATACAACCAGCAATGCTAACCTGCTTCTCCACGCACGGTACTACTGTAGCCTGTATAATACAACCAGTAATGTTAAACTGCTTATCCACGCACGGTACTACTGTAGCCTGTATAATACAACCAGTAATGTTAAACTGCTTATCCACGCACGGTACTACTGTAGCCTGTATAATACAACCAGTAATGTTAACCTGCTTATCCACGCACGGTACTACTGTAGCCTGTATAATACAACCAGTAATGTTAACCTGCTTATCCACGCACGGTACTACTGTAGCCTGTATTATACAACCAGTAACGTTAACCTAATTCTCCGCGCACAGTACTACTGTAGCCTGTATTATACAACCAGTAACGTTAAGCTAATTCTCCACACACAGTACTACAGCCTGCATTAGACAGCCAGCAATGCTACCCTGCTTCTCCACGCCTCCACCCAAGGCGCCTCCTAGGCACCACCAGCAGTGACAGCAGACGCAGGATCGGCTGTCACCAAGAGTTCTGTAAGGAGCAGACAAGGTGGGGAAGAACTTTGAGAACCAGCGCGTGCCAACAGTGGAACAGCTCCCTGTGCCACACGAAGACGCATGTGCTCGTGGAACCTGTACTCTTTCCTCCTCACAAAACCCAACGTTGCCGTCGGGCCTTCATATCTTCGTTTAATGGAAAAGGCGACCTGAGGACGTACAGTCGACTGGCCAGGGCAGGAGGGCCACCACGGCCCTTCCACACACCAGCCTGCCTCGGCACAGCACAGAATGGCCACGGCCAGTCGTGGCTGTCCCCACACAGAACCTGGGGCCACCATTTAGCAAGCTGGACAAGAGCCCTGGGCTTGGGAGAGGCAGGGTCTCGGTCCCGAGTCCCCAGCTGGAGCACAAGGTCCCCTGGGCCCCTGCCCGACACCAAGCTGGACGTAAGAGACGCCCCGGCGGGTGGGGGCAGCCTGTGGCACAGCAGGTTAAGTTCAGCTCAGCCGCAACTTGTGGTGCCAGCGCCGTCCTGTACCAGAGTCCCGGCTGCTCAGCTTCCAACCCGGCTCCCTGCTCATGCGCCTGGGAAGACGGAGGAAGATGGCCCTAGCACTTGGGTCTCTGCCGCCCAAGTGGGAGACCCGGGCGGAGCTCCTGGCTCCTGGCTTGGGCCTGGCCAGCCCCGGCTGTTGTAGCCACCTAGGGGAGTGAACCAACAAATGGAAAAATCCCTCTGTCAATCAAATAAATAAATCTTTCTAAATGCTAACTGGCTATCAGCACCCCCCGACTCCCACACACATGGTGAAATCCACAGTCCTGCTGCACCTGCCCCCCCCTCCCGGGGCTCCAGGCTGGGGGCAGCGAGTTCACCCGGGGCCAGGAGTTCCCTGCTGCGCCCCTCTCCATAACTTCCCAGGGCCAAGCTCCCAAACGTCGGCCCCTCAACCTGAGCGCCTGAAACCTAAGGTTAGGTCCCCCCACCCGCCCCGGACCTCAACTAAGACCCCCCAACCCTGCAGCCAGCCCTCTCCTGCCACATCAACACCTGCGCCTGGGACGCGGCCTCGGACGAGGGTCGCTGGGTCGTCTCCAGGCTAACCAACCCCCAAAGTGCTCGCCTCGGCCTCAGGTCCGGCTCTGCTCCACCCCCAGCCGTGCGAGGCGCGGAGCCGGGCTGCTGACCACCGTCCTCGGGCCCTGCGGGGCGAGCCCCCGGGACTTCACCACTGCCCAAGCCCAGACCCCAAGACCGCAGGACTCGGCTCGAGGCAACCACGCGCCCACCCCGGACCCTCGGTCCACAGCCCTCGCGCCGCACCGACCCCGCCCGGCCCGGGGGCCTCGGCCCGTCCCCCGCCCCGCGGGCCTGACCTTGCCGGAGGTCGGGGTCGTCCAGCACGTTGTAGGCCGCGTAGTCGCGGACGCCGTGCAGCCGCAGGATCTGCACCACGGCGTTACTGAAGCCGCACTGGGGCTGCTCCGGCGTCCCCTTGAGGAAGACCACCACCTTGTCTTTCTTCACCAGCGCGTCCAGGTGCTCCGTGGAGCCGCTGCCGCCGCCGCCGCCCGCGCCTGAGCCCGCCGTCCGCACGCCCGGACTCCACAGGCCTCCGCCGCGCCCCCAGCGGAGCAGAGCCGCCGCCGCCCGGCCCAGGGACCCGCTCATGCCCGCACCCTCGCCGGAGCCCTAGACGGCTCGGGATCTCGGAGAACCACCGGGAGCTGTCCCCGGGCTCGCGGCGGAGGGCCCGCCTCCCGCAGCCTCTCATTGGGCCTGCGCCGAACTGCTCTCTGTCATTGGGCAATACTGGCCCGCAATTACTTGATTCAACCAATCATGTGACTCGTCCAGCTCCGCCAAGTGGGAGGTGGTCCTTACGCTGGAATAGCATCCTGCTACCTTACAATTGGCCGTCGGCAACCTCTTTGCCGCTTGATTGGAGAGCGTGGATGTCCATTAGGGCCACGCTGCCCGGCAACAGAGGCAAAGCGAAGGGGAAGACGTCCTTTCTCCTGAGAACGGGCGGGACCAGCTGGGGTACTGGGGACGACTGGGAAAGACGCTGGGCGGGGCTTCGCCCGGCGCCTGGGACTCTGGGATAGGGTCACGTCCAGATGAAGGTTCTGCTTCCGGTGTCGGCCGTAGTGGGTTGCCATGACAGTGCGGCGGGCCGGCGCGTGGCGCGGGTATCCGGGAAGGTAGAGGGGTAGCGCCGGCCGGCATCTTCCTCGCTCCCACATAAGTGGCCGCCCTCGCTAGCGGCCGAAGGGCGGCGGCCGAGGAACTGGGCCAGCCCGGGCCGGAGACTCGGGCCCCGCCGCCCAGCGGGAGCTGAGGCCCGGGCGGCCGGCGTGCGGTGGCTGCTGGAACAGCAAGGCAGTCTCGCCGGGGCGCCCTGGCCTTGCAGCCCGCTTGAGCGCTTGGGTCCCGGCTCGGGCGGCGTTTGCCGAGAAGGTAGCCAGTTGGGCCGTGCCGGGCGCGGGGTGCGGAGCGCGGTGGGCGCTCGGGTGGCGGGAGGAGGCCGCAGCTGCAGCCTGGGCGCCGCGCGGGGTCGGAGGTCCCCAGCGCGCACCAGGCTTGCAGACACAGCATAGCCCGGAGGAAGCTGAGGCATGGCCGCCCCAGAGCCGGCGGCTCCGTGTGCAATTTTCCTCCGATAGCTCCTGGCAGCTGTTGCCACGGGGGTGATGGCTGTGCCGTGTCATCATCGATCCGCCAACAGTGAGAGAAGCCTTGCAGTCGCGATATTGTTTGGCAGACCGAGTGGTTTCTGTCTGACACTAAGTACTGCTACAAACGACTGAAAGTTGTGGAGGGTGACGAGTCTGGGTGCTACGGGAGTGCTCGCATTTAAAATCAGAGCGGCAGCCCGTGTCGGCCAGGCGGTCTTGCGGGGAACCTGTCGGCGCGGACTGGAGCCTGGTGGGCCGTCCACCTCCGGGGGCTCCTGGGTGTCCATTGCTGCATTGAGGGGGGCCCTGGGTGTCCACTGCTGCATTGGGGGTGCCCTGGGTGTCCACTGCTGCACTGGGGGCTGCCCTGGGTGTCCACTGCTGCACTGGGGGGTGCCCTGGGTGTCCACTGCTGCACTGGGGGGGTGCCCTGGGTGTCCACTGCTGCACTGAGGGGGCTCCTGGGTGTCCATTGCTGCATGGGGGGGGTGCCCTGGGTGTCCACTGCTGCATAGGGGGGTGCGTGCTGATTCCATGTGAGGCCCACGAGTGCTGCGGTTCTTAGAAGACTCTTTCTGTTTTTCAGATTTGGGGATTGCAGGCGTGGTCTACAGACATGATGCAGAACTTGGCACTCCGCGGTTAGGGCAGAAGCCCGGTGTCCGGTGTGCCTCGCAGGAGGACCCACGAGTCCCTGCCGGAGTCTCTGATTCGTGCTGAGGTCGCAGCGAGTGGCTCTTGCTTGTCTAATGAACGCTGGCAGTTTTCCCCTGAAAGCCTGGCTCGGTTCTTGCCGACCGTGGGTCAGGCCGCTCTCTGGTTGCCTGGGCATGGGAGAAGGGTTTGTACGGGGGCGTTCTGAGGACCCAGGCCTAGGCCGGCGGGGATGGAGAGTGGCGCGTCCTGCCGTCTTCCCTGGTCGTCAGATGTTTGTGCTGCTGGGAACCCAGCTGTCGTTGGAGATGAGGACTGAGAGGAAACCTGTGTTTTCAGAATTGAAAGGAGGCGCAGCGTTTGGGAGGCTGTGCTGCTGTGATAGGGGGGCAAATGGAGGGGAGCCCGGGCGCTGCGCCCCGCCTTGCCGACGGGGGTGGAGCCAGCAGGCTCAGCGAGGTGTTGGTGTGTGTCTGACACCACTCTCGCAGGACGCGGCAGCCATCAGAGTCTTAGAGAGGGAGGCCGCTGTGTGCTTCAGCTCTCGGGGTCCCTGGGTCCTGCCGCCCACTGCACTTCTAATCTGCTTCCCTGCCGCCGCACGCCCCAGGGGACAACCGGTGATGGCCAGACCCTTGAGGGCCTGCTGCCCGCGTGGGAGGCCTCGGTGGAGTTCCGAGCTCTGGGCTTCCGCCGGCCAAGCCCTGGCTATGGCAGGCGTTTAGGGAGGGAACCAGCTGATGGGAGGTCTGCCTCAGCCTTTCAGAGTAAAAAGGAACAAACCTCGGAAATGTGATGGCCTCTTCCTCTATCTCAGTCCCAAGTGACGTGAGCTGGAGTCGGGGATTTTTTTTTTTAAGGGATGTATTTATTTGAAATGCAGAGAGCAGAGAGGGAGCTGCAGATCTCCCTTCCCTGGTTCACTCCCCAAACGCCTGCAACAGCCGGGAGCCCAGGTACCGGGCCTCCTGCCTCCCGCGTGCGTTAGCAGGAAGCTGGGTGGGAAGTGCAGAGTCGCTGGGCGTCCCAAGCGGCAGCTTAGCCCGAGCACGCGGCGCCCACCCAGGGTGCGTGGCCAGTGCCGAGTCCTTGTGTGCTCAGCAATGACCGTTTGTAGAAGATGGGGGGGCTGTCACAGTGTGTGCCACGGAAGGGCCTGGCTTTGTAAAAGCGTCATTTTAAGAGAAAATTGGCAGCCTGGGCTGCACTTGGGGTGGAGCCGCCAGACATCGCTGAGCTAAGATAGCATCTGGGACCCAGAATTCCACTGAGCAGGGTTGGAACCCAGAACCTTTCTCTGATGCACTTAGCTGTTACCAGTAATTCTGGAGCGTCTGTGCTAGGCTAGAATCAACGTGCCAACACCAGGGAGGAGCCAGGCAGAGCCCTGTCTGGGTGGAGCCTCTCGCCGGGACTCCTCTGTCCGTGGGAGTGGCCCACATCATGACCGCTCTGCCTAGGGTGCTGTCCTCCGTGGCCCTCAGGGTGCCTGGGGATGCAGAGAAGTGGGGAGCTAGAGGTGCGAGTGGCTCAGTCTGGAATGCACCCTGGGATGGGGTGAGTATCAGCACCTGGGTGTCACGGAAGGTGACCGGGCCCCAGCTGCGGCCCTCACCACCACCAGCTGTTCAGGAGCTCTGCTGCCCAGGTTTCTGGCCTTTCCTGTTTTCCACTTCCTGGCCGCCACGTTTTCAGAAATCTGTACTGGTAGTAAGATGGTGGTGTCTTATCGGGGCACCATCTTGAGCCCCAGGTGCCACCTTGGGCTCTGGCCCAGCCGCCACCTTGCGCAATGGGCTGGGCCTCTCCAGGACCCAGCCTGGCCTACCAGGGGTCAGGTAACCAAATGGCCCAGCCCAGCCTGGCCTACCAGGGGTCAGGTGACCAAATGGCCCAATCACGGCAACAGCCCCACCCCCACCCTGGTGGAATTCGCAGCTCCCACTTCTACCTCAGCAAAGCTATGATGAGACCTGTTTTCTCTGCCCTCTGCCTCCAGCCTGTGGGGTTCCCTGCCACCCGACAATAAACCTTTTCCCTTATTCCGGTGTTGGGTGTGTTTTGTGGTGGCCTCCCCTGCACTGTGTTCCTCTGCTCTGAGGTGCAGGTGTGTCTTCGCATGTGTATTGTACGTCTTGTTCAAGCAGTGTTTGCGTACGTGAATTCGCGGGACCCTGCGTGAGCCCTCGGGTGACAGCTCTCACGCCTTGGTCTCCCTTCTGTCTCGCATTTACTCACAACATCCGGGGGTCGGCTTCGCTCTGAGTTTCTCTGCAGAATTGAAGACCTGAGTGGCCTCTGCTGTCCGTGCCTGTAGATGTTCTGGGCAGAGAGTGACTTTTTTATGCTCTGTGAATTAAAATGGCAGCAACTTCAATGCAAAGATCCAATTTAAAAAGTCTCCTCCTAGCTTTTCACTTCCTGTGTTCTGTGTCCTCAGGCTTCTAAAGCTTACTTTACTCCACAGATAGAAGCCCAAGTCCTGCCTCTTACAAGGGAGTGTCACACAGCAGCTCAGGTGCCACTTGGGACACCTGCAGC
Organism: Oryctolagus cuniculus; assembly: GCF_051225735.1. NCBI lineage: Eukaryota > Metazoa > Chordata > Mammalia > Lagomorpha > Leporidae > Oryctolagus > Oryctolagus cuniculus. Next base: position 44,629,562 of record NC_142886.1, on the reverse strand, counting down.
CCATAGTGGAGTTCCAGGGCTCCAGTCCTGACGCCTGCTGACGTGCGCCCCAGGAGCCAGCAGGTGCTGTGGTACTGTGGTCCCTGCTACCACCTGGGAGACCTGGATTAAGTTCCTGGGCTCCTAGCTTTGGGCAGGCCCAGCCCTTGGCGTTGTGGGCATTTGGAGAGTGAATCAGTGGGTAGAAGAATCTCCCTCTGCTTCAAACTAAGAAAAGTTAAAATTAAAAAAAAAAAAATATGAAATGGTAATTACAAAAATTACATTAAAAAGCTTTTGATTAAAGGCGATGAAAGAATTGTTGGCTTTCCCTCTACCCACTGTTTAACGAGTGACTTTAAATTTTGTGTTTGTTTCTTTCTGTAGTAGCAGATGGGTTCTGTAACTCAAACTGTTACATTCCAGCTAGAGTGACAGCCAGGGAGCCAGTTAGGAAGGTGTTCCTGCCGGGGGAGGTTCTGGCCTCCGTGTGTCACCGAACCTGCATCCAGAACGCCGGGGGCCTGCGTGGTTGTGCAGGCGGATCGCAGGCCGAGGCTGGGCTCTGATGGGCCAGGTTTCACTCTGAGCCTTGATCATTGCAAGCCTGCAGAATGAAAGCTGGCCAGCACGGGACCCACTGCTGCCACGTACGTCTCAGCTGGAAAGAAAGGGGATTTCACCCCGCTTAAGGGGCCAGGACTTCGGGTTAGAAATGGGGAGAGACGTTAACTGTCATTGTCTTTGTGCAAGAAAATGGAAAGACTTTTAAGTATTTTTTTCTCCTTTTATGATGGAAAAGCCCAAAACCTCATTTGTTAATTCTAAGCTTCCTACTTTGAAAATGTAGCCCAGGGAGATAGGAAGTGCCTATCAAGGTTCAGAGTTTTAAAGAGTTCTAATAAAATAGCATTGTCAGTCAGTTGTGCTCTGTTAAAATAAGTGGCGGGGGGGCTGCTCTGTCGCATGCACCTCCCTTGGAAGACTGGGTGACCGAGCGAGAGGGTGCCGCACGCCGCCTCCATCTCCGGACGGGCTCTGTGCCAGCCAGCACAGTGGGGGCCCTGCACCTCGTTTCCCTCCAGCCGTGCGGCTGCATCCCTGGGGCTGCGTGGGGGCAGGGCCCGTGCCACCCTCTCACTGCTCCTATACTTGGCATTTCCGTCATTTCTGCTCTCAGAGAAGCACGTGGGCCTTTCTGTAAACGAGTCTCTGCCTTCCCCAGCCAGGCAGGCAGGGGGCGCTAGTCCTTGCTCCTCCGGAGCCCTGGGGCCCTCCTGTGATCACCCGCACTATCTGGGAATGAGTCCCCGCGTGCTCAGAGCTGCGCCCAGCCCACTATCTTAGGGCGGTTCCCTGGGGTTTTCCATAGCAAGGCCGCAACAGATTAGAAGCAGTGCGTTTAAAAGGCTAACGCTGAAAGCAGGAGAATCCGGGGCTGGTCAGCGAGAGATGAAAAAATAAGAACCAGAAATTCTGGGGCTTCCTCTTTGCAAGCAGCGGCACTCTGGGCGCAGATAAGACAGGCAAGCAGCCTCCATGCGGCGCTGTCCTGCATCCAAAACCCGGAAGCCCCCAAATCACCCACATGGCGCTGCAAGTCGGAAATTCCACAGCTGGCCTCACGTGGTGGACACGGGCAAAACTGGCACGTTGGAAGTACTGCCCCACATGACCTCCATGTTGTCTTGTGAGGTGGGTATGAAACATACATGTATTAGGCGTAGTCTTGGGTCCTGTCCCTAAGCTATCGCGCTTACGCACGCAGATATTCCGAGATCTGGAGTCTGTGGTCCCATTTTGCAGAAGGATGTTCAGGCTTGCGGGCCCCCTGAGGAGCATAACTTCCACACGCGCTGGGTAAGAAGTCCTGGAACCGTGCAGTGTGTTCAGGACTAGAATGAAAACTGCACACACCCACAGTTTAAAGGGGTTATGTTAAAAAAAAATTAGACTTCAGAGGAAGCCTTCATCCATTATGCCAGATAAGGGGTTTGTTTCTTCTTCTTTATTTGAAAGACAACCTTTGGGGCTGGTGCTGTGGCGCAGCGGGTTAAAGCCCTTGCCTGAAGTGCTGGCATCCCATATGGACGCCAGTTCAAGTCCTGGCTGCTCCACTTCTAATGCAGTTTTCTGCTGTGGCCTGGGAAAGCAGTGGAAGATGGCCCAAGTCCTTGGGCCCCTGCAGTCATGGGAGACCCAGAAGAAGCTCCTGGCTCCTGGCTTCAGATAGGCGCAGCTCCGGCCATTGCAGCCAACTGGGTAGGGAACCAGCAGGTGGAAGACCTCTCTCTGTCTCCACCTCTTTCTGTAACTCTGTCTTTCAAATAAATAAAATAAAAATCTTTAAAAAAAAAAAATCTTAAATCCACCGGCTCACTCCCCAAATGCCTACAGCAACCAGGGCTGGGCCACACTGAAGCCAGGAGCCTGGGACTCCATCCAGGTCTCCCATGTGGGTGGCAGGGACCCAAACACTTGAGCCATTGCTGCTGTCTCCCAGAGTGTGCATTAGCAGGAAGCTGGACCAGAAGCAGGCACCGTCGTGTGGGGCATGGACATCCCCGATGGCACCCTTAGCCACTGTCCCAGGCCCTGCCCGGGTTTCATTCTGTGGCCAGGTGTCTTAGCTCTGTTTCTGGCACCAGCGTATGCCTAATACATAATTCTGGAATAAAGACCACGTAACACGGTAAAGCACCCAGGACTGGGACTCAGCAAATCCCGAACTGTGTGAAACTCGTCCCGTGGACCGCAGACACCACAAGCTGTGTGCCAAGCAGGGGCCAGGTGGAGCAGGAGGAACCCCTCCCTCATCCCAAGGACCTCACGGCCTTGTGATGGACACAGGGTAGGAGCCACTCAGTCCCACAAGGGGCGGGGAGCTTGAGCACTCCTGGATGACAGAAGGTTCCAGAAGGCGTGCAGGCTGCAGCGCTCCAGAGAGATGACGGGGCAGGACGGGGGAGCTGGGGTGGGAGGCAGGCCAGTGCGGAGACTGCGGCAGGACTGGAGAGGGAAGGGCACGTGGGCACCCCTCGGAGGGGGGCCGGGCAGCCCTCAGGGAGGGCTGAGTGCAGGGAGGGGCTTGGGCCTGTCACCAGGGGACTACCGGGGAGGAAGGAGGGCTGCCGAGGCAAGGCCCTGGGTCACTTCTGGGCATTCGGATTCCCCAGGTTCTGAGGGACATCTGGGCCTTCCGGTGATGTCTCTAAGATCCCAGGACCAGGGTCCTGATTGTTGCCTGGGGTCTGGATCGGTCCAGACCCCAGGAGAGCGACAGGAGGGCAGGGGAGAAACCCTGGGAGCATCCATAGTCAGGGAGGGCAGGGCCCAGGGAGGATGAAGAGGGGGAGGAAGGGGAACCCCATCAGAGCCGCAGAGAGGCAGCGGCGAGGCTGCCAGGGCTGCGGGCTGCAGCTGGCTGAAGCGGGCAGCGTTCCCTGACTGCGCTCTTCAAGCCTCCTGGGGGCTCCGGGACAGGAAAGAGCTGGGCCGGGGGTTTGTCCAGTTGTCCAGTGCCTGCTGCGTGCGAGCCTCTGTCGTCCGCAGTCACTGCCATCTGTGACCTGCGCAGACAGCGTCCCGCCAGTTGGCCAAATTCACCCGTGACACAAACACGCCGCCTCTGCACGGTGAGACAACCAGGAGCTCCGAAGGCGAGAACCGGTCCCACGGGCCTGGAGCTGGCAGAGACCTCTGAGATGCCAGGATGTGCGTGCCCCTCCCCCACCCCACCCCCACCCCCACCCCTGGGGTCCTTCTGTCTGCTCAGGGCGCCTGTCAGGGCCTTGGGGCGGCTCTCAGGACTCAAGCCCCTCGCAGCCTCGGGCCGGTGCTCCCGCACTGCAGCTGAAAGCCGTTTTCCCCGCGCGTTATTGGAGCCAGCTGCTTGCTAGGTTGTGTGGAGCTGGGCCCCGGCAGCAAAGCCAGCGTCTGTTAGGGAAGTGTCCTTGCCCGAAAGAATCCCCACCAAGGGGCGGGCCTTTGGACTCAACGGCGGAGCCACGTGACAGCCCACAAGGGAGACCTGGACGGAGTGCCAAGGTCCTGGCTGTGGAGGGCATTAGGGGAGTGAACCAGCAGGCAGGAGAGCTGCCTCGCGCCCCCTCCCTCCCTCCCGTTCTCACAGACGCGGGAACCCACTTGGCATTTACAGGTCCCTTACTGGGATAAGTGTGGACTTCCCCAAAGACTGAACGCCCGCTCATCTGGGACGGGATGATGCCCCTCTGGGTTCCGCTGCCCTGAGGCTTATACCACAGCCATGCCCCTGCCTGTCAGCCAGCTTCCCCCGGGGAATTCTGCCTAGCACACAGCGTCTAATGGCATCACGTGTCCAGAGCGGCCACGCCCCCCCCCCCCCCCCCCCAGCAAGCACACCGGCAGAGTTCAAAAGCCATGTCTCCAGGGAGCACAAAAGGCAAAGGCTGCCTGCTCCTCCCTCCCTCTGTGCCGTGCTCACCTGCAGCCATGTCCTGGCGTGGCCTCTGTCCTGAGCTCTGCCAAGGTCATCTGCAGCCACTACACCTCACGGGTGCAGCTCGATCGCTCGATCGCTCGCTCGCTCCCTCCTACTCTACGGGATCCCCATGACGGCTCCATAGGGAAGACGGAGCAGGCGTGGACCCATTTGCCGGATGTGGAGGCGAGAGGCGGGGACACGCTGAGCCCAGAGACGCCAGAGCCCAGAGAGACGCCCCACCAGCAGGCTTTGATCCAGGGAGCCTTGCTCTGCCAACCACCCCAGGGCTGGAAACAGACATTATGAAAGCTGCATTTCAGATTTCAAAACAAAAACAAACGGGCTGCAAGCCAACCCACAGTAGGCTGTTGCTGGATCCTGAAGAATGGCGCTGGAAGGGCACCTCGCCCCCGCTGAGCGCTCACAGCCCAGGAAGTAGCCGAGCGGGGATGCGGCAATTCAGAGAATACAAAACCACATTTATCTCTGAAACGGGCACAACCGGCCCCGCGCGTCCCGTGGTACAGAGCTGGAAATTCTGCTGTTTTCCTTGCTGCAAATGCAGATATCAACATAGCTGGAGGCTTCAGTCCTGCTGTGTGCACACACACAGGGACAGCCCCCCAGGGTGAGCGCCCCCTGTGGCAGCAGGCACATCACACACACACACACACACACACAGTCTCTCCTGCTGCAAACGCTGCTACAAGGTGTTTTAGCATTTCATCCATGACCTTGACCCAGAAAAAACTCACTAACATCCTGAGTTCAACAGAGCTCTGTGGGGAAACATAACCTAAGAAAGAGACTAGGATTTAATCCTTTTTTATTTTATTTATTTATTTATTTTACAGGAAGAGTTAGTGAGAGAGAGAGAGAGAGAGAGAGAAAGGTCTTCCTTTTTCCGTTGGTTCACCTCCCAAATGGCTACTATGGCTGATGCGTTGTGGCTGGTGCACCACGCTGATCTGAAGCCAGGAGCCAGGTGCTTCTCCTGGTCTCCCATGCGGGTACAGGGCCCAAGCACTTGGGCCATCCTCCACTGCACTCCCGGGCCACAGCAGAGAGCTGGACAGGAAAAGGGGCAACCGGGACAGAATCCAGTGCCCCAACTGGGACTAGAACCCGGTGTGCCGGCGCCACAGGTGGAGGATTAGCCTAGTGAGCCGCGGCGCCGGCCGGGATTTAATCCTGACTTCCACTATTGCCACCAGCCACACAGAGCTGGAGGAGTTAGGACGCTGGGTGCCAGGGCCAGACGGTGGGGTTTGAGCTCTCGATGAGTCACGTGATGGCTGTGTGACAATGGCTGAGTTGTCATCCTCCTTTCCCTCCTGGGCACATGGGTAGGTGACGGTGGCCACCTTGTCTGGTGGTAATGAGGGTGACGGGAGGAAGTAGGAAAGGCTAAGAGCAGTGTTTTCCACATTGGAAGCCGTTAGTACAAATAAAATTTAGAAAGGAAATAAAAGACCAACATAAATGGCAAATCTAATTAGAGTCCTCCGTCCTTAAGGCACAGCTCACTCCCTTAACCAGGGCTTCTCCCACCCCCACCCCCCCACTTGAGTCTTCACTCCCTCCCGCTTCTGGATCTTCCATCTGCTGGTCCCCTCCTCAAGTGGCCACAACGGCCAGGGCTGGGCCAGGCCAAAGCCAGGAGCCACGAGCTTCACCCGGGTCTCCCACGTGGGTGCAGGGCCCAAGCACTTGGGCTACCTTCTGCTGCTTTCCCAGGCGTATTAGCAGGGAGCTGGATGGGAATTGGAGCAGCTGGGACTCGAACCGGTGTCCATATGGGATGCTGGCGCTGCAGGCTGTGGCTTAATCTACTACCCCACAACAGCCCCCAAAAATAATTTTAAAAAAAGTTTGTCAATTGTACTTTAACATTTTTGCTAATGATAGTACTTATTTCCTAGAGTGTTATGATGACTGTTTAGTTGTATTAAATGATGCTCTTATCTAATATTGCCAAGATCCTCATGATTTTAAAGTTGGAGGAACAACGTAGAGATGACCTTTTCCATTTGTCTCGTTGGACAGATTTAGGAGTGACCCAGAGTCACAGAGCCAGTAAGCAGTGCCCGCGAGGGCTAGGACAGTGGTCCGAGGCGTCGGTCCTGGGTTCCCCACACCCTCTACGTTTTATCTTATAAAAGCAGCATAGTGAAACACACACAAGGAATATCCTACAGGCTCCAGTCCCCAGGCTCAGGGCTGAGACAGCTCACTGTGGGCTGGCAGCTGCCCCACGGGAGGCCACCAAGCCAGAGAAGCGGGCAAACCAGAGAGTTAGCCACCCACCCCGGAAACACATGTGGACCCGAGTGGGAGAGAGAGGCAGTCACTTGGAGGACTGGCAAGCAGAAAACACAGCAAGACGAAGGGGCGGAGAGCTGGGGCGAGAACCGGCTGCCCACGCTGACGCCAAGCACCGCGGAAACTGGCACCCCAGCGCGAGCTTGCTCTCTGTTTAGCCAACAGCACTTACACAACTCAGCACCACGGGAACCCAGGGTGGAGATGCAGAAGTGGGAACCCTGGCACCCTGGGCAGAGCCCTCCTCCACATCCCCTCGCCTCAGTTTACCCGTTCATACAACGAGGGACTCTGTGAAAGCAAGACAAAGGTTCCAGCTGGCTGAAGACACCGCGCCGGGCAGCTGTCGCCGCGGGCGAGCCAAGTGCACAAGGCGCAGGGCAGTGTTTCCCCTGGCTCGGTAGCCGGGCCCTGCTCCCCCCGCCCCCCCGTGGAGGTGGGGAGGCGTCCTGGGGAAAAGGCCGTAAAAACGCTGCTTCTCGGGGAGTCGTTTTGTGCACTCGCAAACAGCCCCGCTGCCAAGTGAGTCAGAATTTCCGAGTGAACGCGGCATCGGTGCAGAGCCCTGCTGTGGTTCCCTCTCTGCTTCTGAAAGGGGGGCTTGGGCGGGGCTTCCTGTGCTCGATTCCAGGAACGAGAGGGGCTCTCCCCTGGCCCAGTTCTCGCTTGCCCGCCCGCCCGCCCTTCGCAGCTAAGGACGCTGAAGCATCCCTAGCGCCTCAAGTGCCCCGTCCTCCCGCGCTGCCTGCTCAGCCCTTTCTCCTTAGGACTCCAACTGTCGTCACACAAGCACAAGGTCGTGGTTTGGATGGGAAGTTTGTGAAAAGTCCATGCAGCCAAAGATTACTAATCTACAGCATCTACTAATATCTGCTCGGGGTCTCGCGGTTTGTCAAATATTTTCTCCCGTGATCTTGCTATTCCCATCTAACAGGTGAGATAAGTCATGTTTGGGAAGGTCACACAGCCTGCCAAGGTTCACGCCAATAGTAAGCAGCAACGCTGGGCCTGGGATTTGAGTCTCTCCGCTGTTCTGAGCTTGGGGTCCGTGCTGTGGCAGCGGGGGGGAGGGGGCAGGTCATCTCTGCCCTGCGCTACCCTGTCCCGGACACAGGACCCCTGTACCGTGGCCTCCTGGGAGGTGGTAGTCTGTGCCTCACTCTCCTCCGTAGTCCCAGGCACTAGCACATAGTAGGTGCTGAAAGCCCGTATTGCTGGGTGCCAGAAACCATGGTGACCACCCTCCACCAGGCCACCGGAGAACAGCCACGTACGCCGGGAGCTCACGAAACCACACGAGCCAAGTTCCTATCATTAGATTCATCTAACAGAAGAGGAAACCAGGCGTGAGGAACCAGCTGAAAGTCTCTCATGGGGGCAGTTGGGCGCCAGGGTCCTGCTGCCAGCCGTCAGTCGCCCCTCGCCATGGGTCCGTGCGGGGTGTTCACTCCAGCAGTCCGCGGCTCCACCCTCCGGGCAGCACGGGCCCCACCGCCCCGCCCCTGTGCAAATCACCCGACCTCTTTGTGCCTTTGTCTCCCTCACAAGACACACTCATTAAACCTTTCCTAACACCCCAAGGAGCTCTGAAGAGACTTAATAAGGAGACACACCTGAAAGCCACCTGTAAAGTAGAGAGCGTCATCCAGGCATGGCTCTCTAATGACGGCTAATCACCACCTGCATCCAAAGTGCCGGCTGAGCTGGGGCCCCACGGCGCGCGGCGACCTCTCCGATGCTGTCAGGCTGGTGGTGGGACCTGGGCCAGGACACTTGGGTCCTGCCAAATGCGACGGTGGGCGAGGCCCTTTATCCTCGTCTCCAGTGTCCCAGAGAACAGCCCTGATTGGCTGCCCGCGCTCTCACCTAGGGGGCGTGGCTGCCACTCTGATTAAGCTAGGTCTGCCCCAGTGCTCCTCGTGTGTGGGTTTTGGCTACGTCCTCTACCCTGTCCTTCAATCACACGCACACACACACTACAACACGGTCCTGTTTCACAAGTCAGTCTCTTAGGACACTGACTTTTACACTGGTTTAGTCAACAAACTCTGGCCAGACCTGCTACGAGACCCAGGAGGAAACACCCCCTGGAAGCAGTGGGTTGGGGCAGTCACCTCTCTCCAGAGTCTCCTGTTCTTGTCCCTAAGCCTGCAGGCTGGAGGAGCGTTGTCCTCCTTAGCAGCTCACCCCCATCCAGGAGACAGAACCAATCATTCAGAGACACAGTCACTGGGAAAAAAGAGAGCAGGGGCCGGCCAGGCCAGTGGCCCTGAGACCTGGGCCCAGAGGTGCAGAGAGACAGGCAACAAGGCCTCCGGCCCGCAGGAGGAGCCCCACGGGAGGTGTGGGAGGAAGCCCTGCCCAGGGCAAGTGCAGGTGTAAAGGCCCGGGGCAGGTTAGGCTTCTGCCCTCAGAGGCCAGGTTAAAGGGCTGCGGGCCCTGAGCGGGCGGGGAGGTGTCTGGAGAGCTGGGGGAGGGCGCGGGGACGCACATTCTTGGGCCTGGGGGTTGCCCGAGGCTCCCATTGAGGGTGGGATTCCTATTCCCTGCGGCTCTGGGGACCTGGGGTGGGAGGGGCGCACGGGGAGTTCGCCCCCGCCCATCGGGCCGGCTGCGGAGGTCACTTCCTTCCCGCATTTCACGCCTCACCTGGGCTCCGGATGGCTGGAGCTGCCGGCCTCTCCCCCTCCCCCGCCCCAGACCCAACTTTCCCGGAGGCAGAGGCGGCTGCGCGCCACCCCAGAGGATGAGCCCCTGCGGAGCCTGCGTGCGCCGCGTCCCCGGGCCCCCGGCCCTCGCGCGGGAGCCGCGGGCTTCTGCCGGGCGCCTCGCCATCCCGCGGGCCTCAGGCGGGTCCCGGCGGGGCGGGAGCGGCCGCGGGTGTCCGGGCCCCGCCCCGGCCCGGCCCCGCCCCGGAGCCGCCCGGGACGCAGGGACGAGGGCGGGCGGCTCGGCCCCAGCTGCCCGCGGCGCCGCGCTCCTGCTCGCTCCGGGCCGGGTAAGTGGCGTGGGGAGGCCGAGCCGGGCCAGGGGCGGCGGGGTCGGGCCTCACTCCGCGCCCTGCTGGAGCCCGGCGTAGGGGTCGCGGTCCCCGAAAGTCAAGGGGAGCCGGGGAGGCGCGTGTGTGTGCGCGCGCGCGCGCAGGGCCAGGGCCGGCGTGACAGCTGCGGGCGAGCGCTTCTTTCAGTTTAAAACCCGCCGCTCCTTGGGGGCCGCCAAAGTCCCAGGCTTCCCTCTGCCCCTGGAGGTTCCGGTCCGGAGGAAAAGCCCTGGAAGCCTGGGCGGTGGGTCTGCCAGCTGTCCCCTGGGCGAGTGGACCCTGTCACCCCTGCTCGGCAGCGCACGGGCGGTGAAGTCGCTGGTGGCACCGCGGCGTCGAGGGGGTCCCGGTTTCTTCCCACACCCCGGGCTGTGCAGCCCCGGGCGAGCGCTGGCCTCTGAGCCTCACTGCCACGTCTCTAGGAGCTGGCTCGCAGGGCTGGGGGAGCCTCGGGGGTGGGGGGTGTTGACTTCCTCTGGGGTCTTACTGTGTGACTCCAAACAGGAGACCCGGGGATGTGGCCGCGTGGTCACCCGGGAGTAGTGGCCCATGTGGCTCAGCTGGCCTCTGCTTTGGGACTGGAAGCCAGGGGGCTCCAGCCCGAGGTGTGGCGATAATGAGCCCTGTTACTCTGGGCGGCCCTGGCCCAGGGAACTTTCCCGTGTCCTGGGCTCCTCCTTAGTCTCTGAAGGGGTCCCCGCCTCCTGCCTTTTGGGAGGGGGCACGGTAGGGTCCCCAGATGTGTTGAGTGAGGACAGGAAAGGGGCATGTCGCCAGTCACTGCCCTCTGCATCCACCACGAGGAGAAGAAACCGAAACAGAGATGGGGACTGCTTTGCCCAGAGCGGCACAGCCACAGCAGAGCCCGGCCCTCGGGAAGGGCCTGGCCTTGGCCTCCCGCGCAGCTGGGGCAGCCAACAGCCCCCAGGGCTCCCGAGCGAGCGGGGAGGTGGGAGGGGCGTCCTGGTGGCCACGGCTGCTTTGCTCCCTTTGCTGTCGCCGTGCGCCAGCAGCCGCGCCAACACGTGTGGGTCTGCACATTCCTCAGGCAGGACAACGCTGTGCTGCTGGCAGCCACAGCTGTGCCAAGCCTGCTGGCCCCGGCGTTGTTTTTAGCCAGAGAGGCCCCTCTGGGGGTGGCTGAGCGGGAAGTGGGCTGGGAGGTCATTTCTGGAACTCTCGCCCTGCTGGGGGTCTGAGGATTTGCTGGTGGCACGGAGGGGAGGGGCTGAGACCCCAGGCACTGGTTTCTGCTTGGAGGTGCAGGCGGCTGTCTGAGGGTGAGTTGGGTCTTCTGTCTCCATGGGAACAGCCCTGCCGACCGAGTGCTTTGCATGGGCCTGGCCGTGCCTGGCAGCCCCTGTGCCCGGTGATACAGAGACCTGGGGCCGGGGCTCCTTGGGCACCCTGGCTTGGCTGCTCTGGGAATGAGACTGGCAGGTGCAACATGGACGCTTCTCCAAACACCCTGGAGCCTCTGGGAGCCCCCAGGGCTGCCGGGCTGCCTGTGTCCCCCATCTGTGAGCAATGAGTGGACCCAGTCCTGCTCTCGCCCATTCCCAGCTGTGTGGTAGGAAAGTCACTGCAGCTTTCAGAGCCCTGGTGGCAGGCGGGGGGAGGGGGGCATAACCAGAGCCCCCACACAGGAGGGCGCCGTGAGCCTTAAATGATGCCCTTCATGGGCAGCAAGCTGCGTGGCTCCAGGCACAGCCCATACAAGCAGTTGTCACAGCCTCGGGGAGGGGGCTTGGCTGGGGTCTGCCCCGTCCCTCTCTGCCTTGATTTCCCCATGTCTGTCAAATGGTCTTGGCCGCTGACACCTGTTCCTTGTCCCAGAGGAGGCTGGGAGGGACTGTGTGTGTTATCTAAGAGACGGGGGCGTGAGTGTTTTCTAAGGGAGCATTTCCTGTCTGGCAGCAGTCAGGGCTCCACTGCTGCCCAGTTTGCAGATGCAGGACTGATGCCTGTGCCCGTGCCTGCGTGTGGCGGAGCCAGGATCTGAACTCTGGGCTTTTGATGTTCTGCACAACACCACACAGCCTGTCCAAGGACAATGTCCGACATTACTCACTGGGACAACGGCCCTGGCCAGGCAGGATCCCGGTCATCATGAGCTCTGGCTGAGAAAAGAGGGGCTCTGAGAGTAAACATCTAAGAGCAGCCCACCTGGGCCCCCAGTAGAGGAAGCCGGGCGGAGCAGATGGAAGGCAGGCAGTGGCTGCTGGCCTTTGCCACCTGACAAGGCATCTTTGCTGTGGGACTCCGGGGTGCTGGCCGTGTGCCGAGCCCCTAGGAAGCAGAGGGGTACGAGTCCCGGAAGCTGAAGCCTCACGTTTGTCGTCTTGAAAGTAGTGACCATCGCCCCCAGAGAGAATAAATGAGGTGACTGGGACCAGGCTCAGCAGAGCGCCTGCCTGGGCAGGGTGTCGCGTGGCGTCAAGGGTGAGAGGGAGGGTTTTTATTATCACCAGTCCTCCTGCAGGGGTAAGGCTGGGTGCAGCTGGGTTTCCTTCCTTCTGGCAGAGGGAATCCTGAAGCCAGAGTGGTGATCGGTGATCTGTTCGGGAGAAGTCAGAGGAAGACAGAGAGTGGGATTGGGGGTGGGGGTGGTGATCACCTTAAATAAGAGTCGGACCTCACCGTGGGGGCAAGAGGAGGGCTGGGGGGCGGGGGGAGTGGCAGGGTGCAGGTGCACGGGAAGTCACGTGGTAGAGGCTTAAGTACATGTGGGCTTCCATGCGTGCGTTGTTTCACAGATGGAAGCAGGTTCTCCGAAGGGAAAGGCGAGGGGGTGATCCTGCAGCAGAGAGAGAGAGGGCCGCTGCTGCCCGCCGTGGGCACCTCAGGCTAGCTGCTTTGATGCTGCGTCGTTTACAAACAGGGTGTACATGTGTGCCCTCGCTTCAGGAAGTTTCAAAAAGCTCATGGAAAATGCAGATTATGAAAACTATGCCTGGATCTCAAAATGTTTAAAATTTTGCTTATTTGAAAGGCAGAAAAAAAATTTTCCCTGTCTCTCTCTCCTCTCTCTCACTCTCTCCTCTCTCCTCTCTCTCTCTCTCTCTCTCTTTCTCTCTTTCTCTCTTTCTCGATCTCCCATCCTCTGGTTCTCTCCCTGGATCCCCACAACAGCCAGGATGAGCCAGGCACTTAATCCAGGTCTCCCATGTGGGTGACAGGAACCCAAATCCTCGAGTGGTTGCCTGCTGCCTCCCCGGGTGTGTGTCAGCAGGAAGCTGGGCTTGTGGGAAACAGCCAGAACTCAAACCCAGGCACTCCGATTTGGGGTGCTGGTGTCCCACACATTCATCCCAGGTTTCAAATTTTTTTTACAGCAAGATAAACATCTTTTAATTCTATAACCAATAAACTTTTTGAAGTATTCTCTTATATGTACAATTGTGTTCCATTATATGTATTTTTAATATTATATATGTAATTTTAGGACCGATATTAAAGATAGTATGGCACATTTGCAAGTTACATCTTAGAAAATCGGACTCCGCCCTTGGATTCAAATGTTAATCTGCTTGGATTTAGTAAAACACATGGGCTGGCGCTGTGGCCCGGTAGGTTAAGCCACTGCCTGCCACACCAGCATCCCATACAGGCACCAGCTGCTCCATTTCCGATCCAGCTCCCTGCTGATGTGCGGGTGCAGGCAGCAGAGGACGGCCCACATGCTTGGGCCCCTGCACCCACGTGGGAGACCTGGATGGAGTGCAGGCTCCTGGGTTTGGCCTGATCTTTGCAGCCATTTGGAGAGTGAACCAGATGAAAGGTCTCTTCCTCTCTCTGTCTCTCCCTCTCTCTGTCACTCTGCCTTTCAAATAAATAAATCATATAAAGAAAAAGTCAAAAAGACATCCTGTTGTAGGACGCGTGACTTCTCTTCATTCAGCAGATATAATCGCCCCCTTCACAACTCATAAAGAAAGTGACATTAGCACTCTGTGATCTCAGATTATCGTCGGATGTTAAGTCCTGGCCTAATGATTTACACTTCTGAATCATAAAACGCTGACATGTTTGAGCTGGGAGGGGCCTCGGGTCACCTGGACCGATCCACCGGTTCAACAGCTGGGAAGTGCCCTGGCCAGGTCAGCAATGGACACACAGGCGGGGAGGATGGTTCGCTGTGGGCTGCCACACCTGTGCGTGTGTGTCTCCCCTGAGGATGCCACCTGCCACGCCGGTGTGACTTCTGGAACTTCCTGCTTCAGACGGGGGCATACGTGAGATTCAACTGACTTGATCATTTTAATCTTAAAAAGTCAGAGGAGAGCGGCAGCAAGCAGCGTGAGCATGCTGGGAATATCCCCCCAGGAAGCTCAGAGCGGGCAGCGTCTCTCTCAAGTCTTCCGCACAGAGTCTGCCGGGGCTTGCGGCTCAGCTGGAGCGATGGGTTCCGGGAGGCGGGGTGGGCAGTGATGACGGAGCAGGGGTTACTGCCTCCTGGGGGAGCAGGGAGACCGTGAGCCACTTCTGTTCTCTGGGCGCTGGTGTTCTGAGCACATTTTTCACCCCAGCCTGGGCGGGCCACCGGGAAACACGCCTGTGAAAACAGCTGGGTGGTGGCTCGCAGCTGTCAGATTCGGCCAGGTCCTGAAGACTGACAGCTCTGACTGGGCCAGGCTGCTTCCCTCCGTCCGTGGCTCTCACTGGTTTTGGAACGTGGCCGTGGGGCCCAGAGGCGGGGCACCCACCCCCGTTCCCTCCTGGTGCTTTGCTGCGTGCTGTGACCCCCGGCTGCCTCCTCTCTGCCCGCCCCAATGCATTCTTTCAGACTTGCCTCTGCCCAGTGGTGTCCCCGCACGGCACGTCCCAGCGGGAGCGGCCCCAGTGGTTTCCTGATGCTCAGTCCTTGTGTCTGGATTGGGTGCCCCTGGCACGTGTGAGGCCCTGATGAGAAAGACCCTTATGCGGTTGGCCGCTTTCGGACACTGGGACCCGGAAACTGTGTGGGTGCTGCACCAAGACCGCCCGAGTACCCCTCACCCACGATGCTGGGGGACCAGAAGTGTTGCGGATTTTGGATTTTGGTCTGTTCACAATTCCGTAGCGTGATATCTTGGGGATGGACAGAAGTTGAAGCATGAAATCCGTTGGTGCTTCCTGCACGCCTTGCACGCATAGCTGGAAGATAATGCCATCTGTCTTTGGTGTGTGTTCTGACGGTGACCTGTCACGTGAGGACAGGTGTGGGATTTTAAACTGTTAGTGTCAGGTGGCTGCTTGAAATGTTTCAGGCTTGGGGATATTTGGAATTGGGGGGTTGGGGGCACTCAGCCTGTGTTTAGAAATGCCAGCTGCGGTAGGGGATAAGAGAGTGCCGGAATCAGCCAGAGCCTTGGCACTGATCTGTAATTTTGTATGCAGAGGAACGGAGTCTTAACAGGTGCCTCAGGGGCAGATGGGACCTCCCAACCACCAGACCTGCACTCCCTGCCCTGCAGACACCTCCCCTAGTGTCCATCTCACTGGCGCTCACGCCTGACCTGGGGTGGCCACAGGATGGAAGTGGGGAGGCCCACGTGGTCGTCCCGAGGCATGGGTGGGCCACCAGGGCTGGTTGGAGTCTAATTAAGCCAAGAGTTTTATTCGAGATTTGAAAATGGCTGAGCCCCTCCCCAGTGACATTTGCTGAATAACTCAGCGGCTGACTCACTGGGGAGCCTCTTTCCTTTTGGATGGGAGAGGCCTGTGTTTGACCTTCACCTGGGCCAGTCTCGGTTTCCTGCTCTGAAATGAGATTGAGGGGCTGGTGCTGTGGCTCAGCAGGTTAAGTCACTGTCTGCAATGCTGGTATCCCACAGGGGTACCGGTTCAAGTCCCGGCTGCCCCACTTCTGATCCAGCTGCCTGCTAATGTGCCTGGGAAAACAGTAGAAGATGGCCCAAGTGCTTGGGCCCCTGCATCCATGTGGGAGACCTGGATGGAGCTCCAGGCTCCTGGCTTTGGCCTGGCCCAGCCCTGACCTTCATGGCCATTTGGGGAGTGAACCAACAGATGGAAGTTATCTCTCTCTGTCTCTTTCTCTGTCACTCTGCCTTTCAAGTAAATAAAATAAATCTCACAAAAACAATAAAATGAGAGATTGAAATTGGGAGACCACTCAGGTGCCCTGAAGTCCAGCTCTTCCGTCGTGCGTGGGCTGCAGGCTCGCTGTCGGTGTTGGGGACCTGAGTGTGGCCGCTGCCATCTGCCATCTGTCCCAGGAAGGGCCAGGCCACTGCAGCTGGTGGCTGCCTGCTTATCCCCCTGCTCTGAGGATCAAGTCGCAAGTCTCCGGCCTGCCCAACTCTCTGCTACCTGGCCACCTCCGGTCCCATGAAGCCCCCGATTCTTCCTGACCTCTCTCATCTCTGGGCCTGAGCACAGACTGTTAGTTCTGCCCGGCTGCCCTCCCTGCCCCTCCCGCCAGCCCTCCCTGCCCCTCCAGCCAGCACCTGGCTGGATGTCCCCTCCACCAGGAAGCCTCCTGTAGTCACCTCTGTTTTCCTGTTCCCATCGTACTTTGCCATTGATACTTAGTGAAGTTTTCAAGTCTGCTTCCCTCCTGGACCATGAGGTCCTCTTCATCCTCTCATGTCGTCACTGCCAGCCCAGAGAGGAGTGGTGGTTATTACCATTATTAAAAGGCTTTGTGGCCGGCGCTGCTGCTCAGTAGGCTAATCCTCCACCTGCGGCACCGGCACCCTGGGTTCTAGTCCCGGTCGGGGCACCGGATTCTGTCCCGGTTGCTCCTCTTCCTGTCCAGTTCTCTGCTATGGCCCAGGAGTACAGTGGAGGATGACCCAAGTGCTTGGGCCCTGCACCCGCATGGGAGACCTGGAGAAGCTCCTGGCTCCTGGCTTTGGATCATTACGGTGTGCTGGCCGCAGCGCGCCGGCTGTAGTGGCCATTGGAGGGTGAACCAACGGAGAGGAAGACCTTTCTCTCTCTCTCTCTCTCTCACTGTCCACTCTGCCTGTCAAAAAAAAAAAAAAGGCTTTGTACCTTAATTTTTCATTTATTTTGATTTTTATTTAAAAGCCAGAAAGAGGCTGAGCTCTGCCATCCACTGGTTCATTCCCCCAGATGCCTGCAATAGCTAGGGCTGGACTAGGCCAAAGCCAGGGCCAGGAACTCCGTCTGGGTCTCCCCTGTTGCTGGCAGGGACCCAGGCACTCGAGCCATCACCTGCTTTCTCCCAGGGTGTCGGATTGGCGTGTTGATTTGGGGGACGTGAACAAGGAACTTCTGTGTGGGAAGCAGGTGTCCCGGTGGCTGCTTGACCACTGCGCCGCACACCTGCCCCTGACTTTATACTTTAAAACAGGCTCTTAGGGACTTTGCAGGAGCTGATGCTCACAACAGCCTTGAACGGAGCAGGCAGAGCAGATCCTGATAGGAGCGTTTCCAGGACTCAGACGCGGTGGGTTTGGCGTGGTGGCAGTGGGCAGAGGACAGCGTGCTGTGTGTCACCTTCCCTCGTGGCCCTGGCAGGAACTATCCTCCTGGAGAGCTGCCCCGTCCCTGTGCAGGGGCTCTCCCAGGGTCTGGAAGCTGCCCTTGGCCTCCCAGGACCCCCACCTGCCGTTCATTGTCTTCCGGGACCATACCACGCCTTTCCCTCCTCCGGCTTCCTTCTGCCTAGAAGGTGTCTCCCGCAGCCCTGTCCTCTTTGCGAAGGTCTCAGTTCTCAGTCCCAGCCTCAGAGGGGCTGTCCTGCCTGCACAGTCGTCCCCGCCACACCCCTGCTGCCGTGCTGTGTCCTGTCCTACCCGAGACTGACCGAGTTAGTCGTTCATTTGCAGGTGCGGTCATCAGCCATCCCCTGTCTCTTCACACAGGGGATGGCTGTCCCAGATGTCCCAGAGCCATTGCAGCTGCTCGGACACGATGTGCCCTCGGGGTGCCCCCAGGGCATTGGTCCCCGGACCTCCCCTGGGTACCACATCTGTGGACGCTCAAGTCGCCTGATAGAAAATCTGGGGAGGTGCACGGAACCCATGCCCACCCTCCTGTCTATTTCCTGCGTCTCTAGGTGGCTTATGTTACCTAATACTGTGTCCTCACTCTGCGGATCGTTGCCATACTCCATTGTTAGGGAATGAGAAGAAACGTGGGCTTGCTCAGGGCAGGTGCACGGTTCATTTCCACCTGGTGGTTGGTTGAATCCATGGATGCAGAACCCACTTCCAGAGAGCCAGTTGTATTTGTGGAGTGAGTGAATGAGCGAACAATGAGCGAGTGGGTACGCACACTTCGAGGTAGCAGCCGGTGGCCGTCTGGCACTTATGAAAGCCGCGTTGCGTTTTCTCTGTCCTCACAGCGGCAAAGTGGGGCACACGCGGACCTCATCCCCACTTGCCAGAGACGCAAAATAACTTGCCCGCAGCCCCTCAGGTTGCAGCGGAGTTAGGAGTTGAACTCAGGTTCCCTGGTCCGGAGCTCAGGCAGGTGCCTGTCCATGCTGCTGGGGTCAGACGGAGAACTTGGCCTTCCAGCCTGCACCCCCGTGGCTGCCCCCTCGCCAGGCTGGTCCGCAAAGGAAATCCTTTTGGTGTGACCAGCATCACGTGGTCCAGGAATGCCAACGGTTTTCCAGAGCAGGGACTCACCCTGGAGCGCCCAGCCCTGCCTCCCCGACCACACCCTTTGCTCCCAAGGAAAGTCAACATCTGCGACTCGCAGCTTGGCGACCACAAGCCAGCCCTTGCAGGCTGCCCGAGAGCCAGTTTGGCTGCTGGCCAGGTCCACCTCTGCCACCGAGCCAGCACCAGGAGCCAGCCTGCCTGGCTGGCAGAATTGGCTGATGTATCTGCGTGTTGGCTCAGAAATAACGGATTTTTTTTTTTTTAAGAAAGTCTGTCCTGTGGCTTCTGTTGTCCCCACTTCCTTCTGAGTAAAACCACCCCAGTGCCTGGGGTGGGGCTGGCCAGGCGCTGCTTGGCACGGTCTTGGCTTGTTGATGTGGAGGGAGCGGAGGGAGAGGATGGCTCCCGCGAGTTCCTATATTTGTCCCCTACAGGAAGCAGCGGGTTAGTCATGCAGCTCCGAGCTAGAGCTGCCCCGCCTGGGGAGCCAGAGCCGCACGTGTTCCTGGCTGGGATTTCGGTCCTTCCGCCCTGTAACCTGGTGCCTTGGGCAACTGCGTTCCTTCAGCATATTGACACTGACTGAGACAGCCATGGCCACAGGATAGGAAGACAAGGCCAAGGCCACGTCTCTGCCCTGGGGAGGAGTCTGGTGGGTGAGGTGGGTGCTTTAAACATAGTCCTTGGGGGCTTCCCTGGAGGGCACCTGGGGGGCCCTTTAATTTTGCTCCAGGACCCAGACTTTCTGGACCTCAACACTCTTCTCTGTGGAGTGGGGGCGCACGTGCTGGGTGTGTGTGAGCTGCACCCCTGCGCAGGTGTGGGGCCGTCCGTGTCGGTGCAGCAGACGGGGTGTGGCTGGCACGGTCTGGCCTCCAGGGCACAGGACAGTTAGACTCCCACGTTGGCAGAGTTTCTCTCTGCTCCTGGACCCGAGGTGGACTCAGACAGACCTAGGCTGGGACCTGAGTTCTGCCACCTGCTGTGTGGTCCTGGGGCACCACGTAACCTCCAGGGGGCCTGGCGATCTCACCCATCAGACGGGGCTGGCCAGCTTCTCTGCAGAGCTGCTGTGGGGGTCAGGTGAGAAGACAGAGGGGCGTGTCCCTGCCCAGCCACTCCAAGCTCTCCCAGCTGGGAAGGTGGCTTTGCTGACACCGGGTGTCACTTGGAGGGGAACCTGGGATGTCACCTGCCCCACTCCGCCACAGCTGCTGGTGAATCAGCTCCTGGCTCGGGTGTCCATGGCCAAGGCCTGATGGCTCCGTGACCCAGCCATTACTGCGTCTACACGAAGAGATGGTGCATACCGTACAGCTGGGTGCCCAAGGTGCCAGGCACCCTTTTCTGGGATGAACTCTGTGTGGTGGGGGTGCTGGTGTCAAGGGCACCACCCAGGCTCTTTGTCTCATTTCTAGCCCTGAGCTCTGAAGTGGGGACATTTACCTACACCTTTGTTGTTGTTTTTCCTGGGAGAGGCAGAGAGACAATCACGCAGAGGGCCCCCGTCTGCTGGTCTGCTCCGCACACGGCCACAAGGGCCTGAGCCAGGAGCTGGGAGTGCCAGCCAGGCCTGCTGCGTGGGTGGCAGGAACCCAGTTACCTGAGCCATTTCCGGCTGCCTTCCCAGGCAGGAAGCTGCATGGAAAGCCGAGCTGCCGAGGCGGGGGTGTGGCTGTCCCAGGCAGCAGCCTAGACCACGGTGCCACAACGCTGGCTCCATCCTGCTATCCTCTAACCTTTAACCAATCTGTGATTCACATCAGGGAGGGCTGGGAGGAGATTCCAGCAGATAAACCCTCCACAGTGCTGGGAGACCTCGGATTTAATGGCGGACATACCCGAAGTGACTGTAAGAAGAATTCCAGAAGGAAATTTAAGATTTATTTTAAAAATCAAGAGTTAGTTACACAAGGAGGGATCTTCCACCTGGTGGTCACTCTGGTGGTCAGCCTATTGTGACAGCAGGGGATTGCGTCAGGATTTGCCGAAAGGGCTGGAAGAGAACCTTCTAGGCTCTCAGGCCTGGAGGAATGCGGCCCTGGTAGGCGGGGGTGGGTGGGGGTGGGTGGGGTAGATCCCGAGCTGATAGTACAGGGCCTCTGGAGCTTCCAGACAAAGGCCCCAGAGGTTGTCTCTGAAGCCGCCACAGACAGCACGGAAATTAATGGATGTTGGTTGTTTCCAATAAAACTTTATTTGCAGACACTGGAACTTGAATTTCACTTAATTTTCACGTGTCTCAAAATATTATTCTGATTTTTTTCAACCGTTTGAAAATAGGAAGACTGACTTGGGTGGAGAGCTGTAGAGAAACGGGGAGGGGCTGTCCCTGCTGGGGAGGGGGCTTGCAGAGTTGTCCTCAGTCCTTGCAAATGTGTTCTGGAACAGGTCTCAGGCTGCGTCTGCTGGCTGAGACAGGCCCCAGTGCTCAGTAACTGATGCGTGCGGTCAGCTGGAGCTGGCAGCGCAGTGGTTACGAGCAGGGCAGGGGCTGTGCCGAGCATAAAGAAAGGGGAAGGCTGCTGCCTGCAGCGCTGGCTGCGCACCTGCCATCCAGCTCCCGGGGAGAGCAGTGGAAAACACTGGAAGGTGGCGTAAGTGCCTGGGCCTCCGCACCCACAGGCTCCTGGCTCCTGGCTCCTGACCGGTCCCGCTTCAGCCATTGTGGCCATTTGAGGAGTGAGGGAAGATCGCTCCCTCTCTCTATCTAACTCTGCCTTTCAGATAAATGAGTGAGCCTTAAAGAGAGACGAGTGAACAGGGGAGATGTGCAGAGGTGCCTGTGGGACCTCGGGCAGGCCGCCTGGCCTCTCTGAGCTCCGTTCTTCATCTGAATAGGTGATCACAGTAGGATGTGGTGCAGCCGTGCAGTGCTCCTGTGCGACTCACACAGCCCTGTGTGCTCCCCAGGAAGGGTCGCTGTTACCCTCGCACCTCTATGAAGAGTCTAAGGGGTGTACCCCGCTGGACAGCAGTGCCCGATCGCGTTGGCCCACACCCCTGTAGAGGCAGTGTTGCCTAGAGGAGGCCCGGAGGCATGAAGGTGCTTGTCCAAGGTCGCAGAAGGCGCTTGTCCAAGGTCGCAGAAGGCGCTTGTCCAAGGCTGCAGGCTTGCAATCAGCAGCACGAGTCTCAACACACAGGAAGCCCTTGCAGGGGGAGTGAGGGAGATTACACATAGTTGATCCAGGCACTTGCTGATGGGATTAATTTAATCACTCGCATGTTTCCCGTTACAGCTGGGGCTCTCGTAACCCCCCCTTGATACTCAGCTCCTTGGGGAGCTGGCATGTTTGGGGGACCTCACAGGCCTTTAGGCTGACGCATTTCCCTGAACAGCTTTGGGGGAGCTGTGTTGGTCCATGTGCAGGTCTCTGCAGAGCTGGTGTGGAAAGCTCTAGAAGATTCTAGAAGATTCTGGAAACTGAGGTCTGGGAGTAGCTGCTTTTGAAGAATGGATGCCCCCAGGTCTTGCAAAACAAAAGGTGCATGTGAGTTCCTGACTGGGGTTTCTGCCTCAGTTTCCTTCCTGCAAAATGGAGACGGGAGCGTCCTCCATTGGCACAGGCCCCGCCGTGGACGCCCAGAGGAGGCAGGGGAGGCAGCCCGTCCTTGGTGTGTGCAGGCCTCAGAGGTAAATCCCAGACAGTTGTCAGGAATCAGAGAGGCCCTGGCAGCCGCCATGACGACCCCGGGGAAGCTGGGCCGAGCCGGGGCCCTCTGCACCTGCTGCCCACCTCTGGCGGCTGTGATGGGGAGGAGGGCCAGCACCCGGGCACACGTCCGCTGTCAGGTACCTGGAGGAGGAGTGCTCTGACCCTGGCTCTGGGCACGCGGGCTGTGAGTGGCCGAGAGGCTGGGGAGGGGTGGGGCTTCAGCAGAGGAGGGGCTGCAGGGGTGACCGGCTGCCCCTGGTTTGCTGCAGGCTGAGGGCTGTGCTGGGGGTCGGGGTCTTATGGCTGACACGTGGGAAATGTCCAGCAGTCCAGGACTAATGGGTCACCCTGGTCACAGTGGTGGTGGTGGGGGTGGGGAGGGTGGGTGCAGGCGGTGTAAGGGGTCTTCTCTCCCCTGAGCCTCCTCCCTTCGACTTGCTGGGCCCTGCTCTGTGCTCCCAGAGGCCCAGCTGTCTCCTGAGAGTCAGTGAGGGCAGGCATTACTGCCCTTGTCCTCGGGCCAGCCCTGCCCGCTCCGGGCCAGCCGGGGGTCTGGTGGATGCTGTCAGAGGCAGGAATGAGGCTGGAGGGTCTCCGCCTCCACCCCCTGCACACCGGGACAGACCCCACGGCCAGTCCTGCACTGCACGCGTCGTCCCCTCTCCCACACACCCCTGCTTCCCGTGGCCACCTCCTCCGCTGTCCTTGGCTCAGGCCACCTCCTCTGTGACTCTACCCTCCCTTCCCGGCTGTGTCCCCAGGACTGAACATCCCTCAATTCCAGCTTAGCATTTTCTCTGCTGTGGGAGGCACCTGAAGCAATGAATGGAGTTGAATCCACAGGGCAGAGTTTCTTTCTTTTTTTTTTTTTTAAGATTTTTATTTTATTTATTTGAAAGAATTACAGAGAGAGGTAGAGACATCTGCTGGTTCACTCCCCAGTTGGCTGCAACCGCTGGAGCTGCGCCGATCCGAAACCAGGAGCCAGGAGCTTCTTCCTGGTCTCCCACGTGGGTGCAGGGGCCCAAGCACTTGGGCCATCTTCCACTGCTTTCCCAGGCCACAGCAGAGAGCTGGATTAGAAGTGGGGCAGCCGGGACTAGAATCAGCGTCCATATGGGATGCCAGGGCATTAACCGGCTGCGCCACAGCGCCGGCCCCTGCAGTCTTGTGCACGGACTCCTTGCGGAGGGCCTCCTGTGTGCTGGCACTGGCCTTGGTGTTGGGACAAGAAGTGTGGATGAGACTGGCAGAAACATTGCTCTTGGGGGAACGTACACTCTAGAAGCATCTAGACACAACAAGCAGACAAGCACGTGAGCAAGAACATGTTGGCAGGTTGGTAGTGCCCTGAGGAAAACAAGGAGAAAGCGAGTGGCCGGAGCCCCTGCCGGTTGCTTGCGGGCGCTCGGGCTGGGGCACACCAGGTCAGAGTCCGTGGAGGGAAGCACTGGCGCCCAGCACAGGCACGGTCTTTTCTCTGGGGACAGATGGAAGCCGTCGTCCCTGGGTGTTGGGCGTCCTGCTGCTGAGTGTGGCCCTCTCGGGGACAGCGGCTTTGCCTGGGGGCTGCCAGTCCCTTCGAGGATTACCGTGTGCACGGCAGTAAGAACAGGGCCCCCAGTGTGGACCCCCTGCCCCAGCGGGGCGGGTGGCCCTGGAGCATGGCAGCTCAGGCAGGGACGGGGCTGCTGGGGAGAACCTGGGAGCGCTCCCTCCCTGGGTCCAGCAGCAGCTGTCGGGAGCCAGTGGATCGGGGTGGGTGGGGGATGATGGAGACGATGGGGGTGAGAGGTGCTGGGTCAGCTTCCAGGGCTGTGCACACGGCGAGTGTGGACCTCTGGCTCTGGCTCTGATGAGGAGCCCAGCCCCCTCGCAGACCCCCTTCCAGGAGCGGGGCCAGCAGCCTCCTCCCGCAAGTCCCCCAGAGCTGATGTGGGTGTGTTAAACACGCCGCGGCACGGAGGCCCGGAGGGCGGCTCCCCCCTATGGCCCGGGTGCAGGTGGCTGCTGGCGCTGAGGTCTGGGGATGAGGGGGCACCTGTGAGCCTACAGGGGGCCCCCGCTCCTGCAGAGAGCCCCATAGAGAGCAGAGGAGCAGAAGTCCATTCCAGGGTTGGTTGGCCTGGGTGTCACACAGACAAGCCGTGACCCCCGGCATCTCCAAGCCCTGGCAGGAACTGGCTTGCACTAATTATAGCCCACAAGCCTGTTAACCACTGACCTTGCACCGTGCTCTGCAGATCCCAGAGAGGCGGCAGGGGCTTGTGAGTCAGTGCACACCCCCTCGCCGCCCAGCAGGATGGGGACGGCACAAACCCTTGTGCAACTACGGGGAGAACCAGCTTCGCGACCTTGGCCTTGGGCAGGCTACCTAACTATCTGGGCCTAAGCTTGACTTTGTTATCTCTAAATGAGTTAATCATTCCTATTTAACAGGAGACAGGAGGCCGGCAGTGAGCTGACATGGACTCACGCCTCACAGTGCCTGACCCTGGTAGGTACTTAGCAGTTTTAGTTCCAAGTTCTGCACCCCTTGGGAAAAACCCTGGAAGGCTTCCTGAAGGCAATGATGTCAGAGCTGATAGGTGAACGTAGCCAGGCAGAGAAGGGCAGAGAAACCAGCAGGAGCAAAGACACTGAGTGGGGATAGCCGTGGTGTACCCCGGCGTATGCGGGGAGCCCCAGGGAGTTCGGGCTGCAGGCCCAAGGAGGCGGGGTGAGGCTAGAGAAGGACTTTGTCCTGCTGTGCGTCTTGGATTCTCCTAGGTGGAGGCTGCAAGGCGTTGGGCAGCTGCAGTCAGACAGGCTCTTGACCCTGGGCCCTCTGGTACCTGTTTCTGCTGAGAGAGGACCCTGGTTGCCCCCGGCTCCTGCAGAGTTGACGGATTCCCTGGGGCAGGAAGCAGAGCAGCCTGGGGCCTGAGCCTCAGGAGCCGGGCAGGGCTGGGCTCTGGCCGTGGAGGGCTCAGGCTGGGGCAGGGGGTGCATGCCCCCACGGAGTCGGCGAGTTCAGCCTGAGACTCCCTCTGTCTGCTCATTCCCCTTGGGAGCACACCCTGTCTCTCCTTGGCCATTCTTCCCCAAGCTGGGTGTCACCTATCAAAGCAGAAGTGGGGGGGCGAGTGGTTCTGTGATGTTTTCTGCCCCAAATCTGGACACTGCACAGGGCGTTCCCCTTGGCTGGGAGGTGGGGTGTGCGGGGCTTTGTGCTCTGCCTGGTTCCTGATGCACCCGGGACGCAGGGGCCGCCAGACCCGGCCGGCGGAGTGGGACCGAGTAGCCGTGTCCTGGTGTTCAGGGCCTCGCGTGCCCCGAGCTCAGTGCCAGGCTTCTTTGTTACTATAGTGAAGCCCCAGGGAGCTCGCTTTGTAGACGGGAGGTTTTTCAGCTCATGATTTCGAAGGCGCCCGGTCCGAGATCCGATGACCCCGAGGTGTGGCGTCTGGTGGTGGCGTTCTTGGTGTTAGAATCCCGGGGTGGGGTGGTGCATCACGTGGCAGAGATGAGCGACTGCGTCCATGCCTGTGTGTGTGTGACGTGTATCCGTGTCTGTCCACACCTGTGTGTGTGAGACCTGTGTCCCTGTGTCCATGCCTGTGTGTGTGACCTGTGTTGCTGTCTGTCCACACCTGTGTTTGTGAGACCTGTGTCCCTGTGTCCACGCCTGTGTGTGTGACCTATGTCCATGTCTGTCCATACCTGCGTGTGTGACCTGTGTCCATGTCTATGTCCACACCTGCGTGTGTGTGACCTGTGTCGCTGTCTGTGTGACCTCTTACACAGCCGCAGGACTTAGTCCCAGGCGCTCTACTCTGCCTGCCCAGGGCAGTCCATGGCCTCCTAAGGGCCCCACCTCCACACACCACACCTGGAGTCCTGCTTCTCAGTGACATTAGCATAAGTCTTGGGAGCCAGACCCTTAGCATGGGGGCCTTTGAGACACTGAACATCCACACTCATACCCAAGTCACAGCCCAGGCTCTCTGCAGTTTTATAGATGCCCTTGCTATTCCCATACAAATAGGGGAACGGGGACAGAGAGGTTAATAAACCTGGCTGAGGTCACACAGCTGGCAGATGCCGAGGTTCCAGGCTTTTCTGAATAGCATGATGGGAATGTTGGGCTGAGTACTCTGATTCTCAAGTCCAGTGGAACTGGGACAGTTTTAAGTTTGTTACTAGAATGTAACATTGAAAGACTTCAAATTTGTGTTTAAAAAAACTGTTACTTGAAGGAAACGGAAAACTTGAAAGTGACCCGATGATTCCGTGCTCTGCAGGAACTCTGCTTTTTTCTGCATTCCTTTCCTTTCTCGTCGACTTGGACGGTTTTTCCAAAATTTGCACAGCAGGAGTTGGCATACTGCAGCCAACAGGCCTAATGCCTTTTTTCCCCCAAGATTTTAAAATTAATTTTGAAAGAGTTAGAGAGAGAGGAAGAGGGAGAGAGATCCATCTTCCATCCACTGGTTCACTCCCCAGTTGGCCACGGTAGCCAGGGCTGGGCGAGGCCGAAGCCAGGAGCTACATCCGGGTCTCCCACGTGGGTGCAGGGGCCCAAGGACTTGACCCGTCTTCTGCTGCTTTTCCCAGGCACACTAGCAGGGAACCGGATTGGAAGTGGAGCAGCTGGGATTTGAACTGGGCCCATATGGGATGCCAGGCATTGCAGGCAATGGCTTTACCAGCTGTATCACAACACTGGCCCCCAAATGCCTGCTTTTATGAATAAAGCTTTATTGGGACACAGCTGTGCTCATTCCTGTGCGCATTATTTGTGGCTGTTTCTGTGCTGTGGTGACAGATCTGAGTGCTTGTCCCAGAGGCCAGATGGCTCATGAACCCTACCCGGTTGCCTCTGGCCCTTTCCAGAAAGCTTGCAACCTCCGCTCTGCGGTATCTGGGGTCTCGCAGCACGGCCTTCCTCTCTTCAGCCACGGCATTGTTCCGGGGCTTCAGTTCCTCAGTGCATGGATTGCAGACTTGAACGGTTTCTGTTTTGTTGGGCTGTTCCATTGCATGCTTATTTTTCCCCCCTTAGTAGAATGGTCACCGTTGCAAGTTTATTATTTACTTATTAGCAAGCATGTGTGTAGCACCGACTGTGTGCCAGAACTGTTCCAACCACTTTATTGGTATCAGCCCATTTAGTATTTGGGTCACCAGGAACAGTCATACTATTATTATTCCCATTTTGCAGGTGAGAAAGTAAAGTCAGGACTTAAACGCGCTCGTTGCATAATTTTTCAGTGGCAAAGTCAGGGTTGAACTTGGGTTGGCTGACTTCTGGGTTTGTCCTCAGCAGCTGTTTGGAGTGCCCAGGACGGGCGAGACTTTGTGAGTTGCTGTGTGTGAGGTCCCAGGGCTGGGGCACCAGGAGTGAGCCACGCCCTCCCGCTGACCCAGCCAGCAGCCCCACATCACCCAGAGTTGGCCTTGCCCCGATCCTCCTTGTTAGCCAAGCGACTTGGACCAGGTGACCACAAATTCTGTTTCTTTGTTTAAAGACATGGCCCTGCAAAGAGGGCCAGCAGCTGATACCAAGAGAAGGAGCAGTGGGCTTAGAAAGTACCGGCTCCTGACCAGAGCCTTCGCACTTGGGAGTGTGAGATGGCCAG
Source organism: Oryctolagus cuniculus (assembly GCF_051225735.1). Classification (NCBI taxonomy): domain Eukaryota; kingdom Metazoa; phylum Chordata; class Mammalia; order Lagomorpha; family Leporidae; genus Oryctolagus; species Oryctolagus cuniculus. Next base: position 44,601,894 of record NC_142886.1, on the reverse strand, counting down.
GCCCAGCTGGGGCTCTGCTCTCTGGACTCAGGGGTCTGTGGCTTGCTTAAGTCTTCAATAAATGAGAAATTTGCACATATTCCAGTTGGATTGAAAAAAATCATTCTGGAAACTTGGTGACGTCAACTCCGTGGAAAATTCTGGGCCATTGGCAATGGGCGATGCTAAGGATGAGTGGCGCAGGTTGCCTGGGGCAAGCTCGTTCCTCATCTGGCCTGAGTCTGGGCCCCGGGGAAGCTGGCGAGGGCTGCAGAGGCAGCGACACAGGTCACACACACGCAGGTGTGGACATAGACATGGACACAGGTCACACACGCAGGTATGGACAGACATGGACATAGGTCACAGGCAGGCACGTGAGGCTGCTCAGGGTTTCGGTGGGGGTTTGTGGAGCCCTCGCTGACCATCCTGGGCCCCCAGCACGTTGTCCGAGGGGGCTCTGGGACCACAGAGACATTTTGGAAAGTGCATTTAGTGAGTGTGTCCCATAGGACATCTCTGAACTGGTGGGTTCCAGAAGGTTCCGAGTTGAGAAGTGTCCTGGGGTGGGGGAGGGGATCTGCAGGTGGTGGAAACGCTCTGGATGCCCCGCCCACTGCCCAGAAAGGGAGCCCGAGCTGCCAGGTCCCCGGGCAGGCAGGATCCAGGCTTGGTTCACCTCGGTGGCCTTCCACCCCGGCCGCAGCCTCGAGTGGGCCGTGAAATGGGACTGGTCATCAGATGAATTCAGGGGAGGGGAGCTTGCCCCGATGTGGTTCCGCGTGGGAGGATGAGATGGGCCCGCCTGCTGCCCGCCCACCTTCACCTGCCCACACAGCCGGGCCTGCCCCACTGTCCGCAGGCCTTCATCTGCCCACGCAGCCGGGCCTGCCCCGCTGTCCACCAGCCTTCACCTGCCCACGCAGCCGGGCCTGCCCCGCTGTCTGCCGGCCTTCATCTGCCCACGCAGCTGGGCCTGTCCCACTGTCCGCCAGCCTTCATCTGCCCACGCAGCTGAGATGAGAGGCGCAAGGGTCCCCGGCACAGCCATCTGGGGTTTGCTCAGCCATTGGCTCTGGCAATGCCAAGTCCAGGGCCCCTGCAACTGGGGTCGCCGTCCCTGGCTGGGACGCTCCCTGGGGAGTTGCACAAGGCCTCTGAGCCACAAGCCGCGCACATGCCTGCAGCTTGTCTTGTCCTTGCTGCTGAGGGGCTGCCGGGGCTGAGCGCCCACCGGCCCGAGCGCAGGGCTCACCCCCTCACCCCTCTCTCTGCAGTCGGTTGGGTGTGCATGGGAAATCCTGTTTGACTCAGAAAGGAACCCCCCTTTCTCGGTTGTCCTGACTCACTTCCTCATTTTGCTGACCGTTTCGTAGCAGGGCCTGGGTGCGAGAGCCAGGCAGGCCTGGGCTTGTCCCTCGCTCCCTGCCCCGGGAGCTGTCTGGGCAGGAGCCTCAGTTTCTCCATCTGTGAGGGGGTGCAGTCAGCACCACAGGGACCTTCGGTGTGGTGGTGCCTTTGGGGCCATTACCACGCTGGCCCCACTCGTGGCAACTCTGGCCATCTTGACTGCTGTTTGTGACATTGTGTCCAACCCACAGCTCCTTCCTTTGTATCCAAAGAGCCAGACCCTGGGCTCACCTTGACACACATGCAGGGCAGTCTAGGGGTGCAGGTGAGCCTGGGGTGGGGGCAGGGCAGTCTAGGGGTGCAGATGAGCCTGGGGTGGGGGCAGGGCAGTCTAGGGGTGCAGATGAGCCTGGGGTGGGGGCAGGGCAGTCTAGGGGTGCAGGTGAGCCTGGGGGTGGGGGCGGGGCAGTCTAAGGGTACAGATGAGCCTGGGAGTAGGGCGATCTAGGGGTGTAGGTGAGCCTGGGGGTGGGGGATGGGGTACTAGCAGATGGGAGACTCCATCACCTGCACCCAAAGGTGCACTAAACCCTGGCGCCAAGGCTGTTGTGTGTGCTCCTGACCTCCCCTGAGTCTGGCCTGGTCAGCCAGCTTCCCAGGGTGCTCCCTGGGTGCTCCTGAGGCCACACCTCCTGCTCCAGGCTCTGCACTCAGCATTTCTTTCGGGGGCAGAGTTTGCTCTGTGTGTCCCGGAGTTGATTGGAGGACTCCATGTCCTTTCTAGAACGCCTGTAGGGCCAGCTTGGGCTCGGGAGCGCTCAGGCTCTCAGAAGTAATCTGGCCAATGCGGCCGGGGCAGCTGCAGCCCTGGAGTTCAGAAGAGCTGGTCCCACTCCCAGCTCCGCCTCTTGGGCAGTGGCAGTGACCAGTTCGCGTTATTTCGCCTGCGTGAGCCTTGGTTTCCTTGTCTCTGACTTGGGGGTGATGACACTGACCTTCAGAGTCACCTTTAGGAGCCTGTGCAGTGGGGACCACCTGGGGAGGGCACTGGACTGGCACTGCAGCCCGGCTCAGTGATGCCAGGGGCTGCTCCTCAGCTTGAGAGGCACCCAGGGGTCCCTTAGCCCCCTTTACGTGAACACACTGTTGACCGGGTGCTAGCTCCCTGGAACAAACAACTTCTTGTCTGAGCTATGCAACAGCAGGTTAGGATGCCTGGAGGAGGTAGTGAGCCACCCATCACCGAAGGTGTGCAAGTCTTGGGAACCTTTTGGTGGATGTCATTTTAATGAGTTCAAGGATGAGTGTTTCTACTGAATGCCCTCCTAATTTTCAGAGTCTGGTTCTTTTTTTTAAAAACCAGCTTTATTGAAATATAATTTATATAACTCTCAAATCCAGTTTACTGATTTCGGGTGTACAATTCAGGGCCTGTGTTTGTTCACAGAGATGTACAATCATCACGATACAGTTTTTCGGACATTTTTATTACCCCCAAAGTAACCCTGCTCGACTTAGCAGTCTGTCAGCCTGCACCTGTCCCCAGCTCTCTGCGACCACAGGTGCACTTTCTCTGTAGACCTGCCGGGTCTGCACTTACTATAATGGCATCACAGGATATTTGGTCCTCGGAGGCTTTAGCATGTTGGTTTCAAGAATCACCCATGTTGTAACATATTCCAGTACTTCGTTTCTTTTTATTGTCAAACAATATTCCATTTTATGAGTCACGGGATTTTGTTTATCCATTAGCTGATGGACATTTGTGTCACTTCCACTTTTTGGGTCGTCGTGTACAATTGTGTGTTTTTGTTTGGACGTGGATTTTCATTGCTCTTGAGCACACACCTAGGAGTGCATTGCGGGGTTGCATGGTAATTGTGTAAGCATTGCAAGCTGCCAGGCTGTTTCCCCAAGTGTGCTGGGACATAGAGGGCGCCGACTGCTCCGTCTTCACCAACACCTGTCGCAGTCTTTTCTATTGCATCCATTCTAGTGGGGGTGAAGCTGCATCTCATTTGGGGTTTAATTTGCATTTCCCTGATGGCTTCGGAAGTGGGACATCTTTTCTGCGCCTTCGGCGCTTTCCGATGTGCTTATTGGAAACTTATTTGTACATCTTGCTGGAAGGAAAGTCTATTCAAATCCTGGGTCCATTTCCTAGCTGTAAGGGTTCTTGAATCTTCTAGGAGCAATCCCTTTTCAGATCCATGACTTCCGGAAATTTCATCCCATTCTTTGGCTATCTTTTCACCTTCGTAGTGGTGTTCTTGGACCAAAAGATGTAGATTTTGATGCTGTCCAGTTATCTATTTTTCCTTTTGTTGCTTCAGCTTTGGCGTCACATCTAAGGAAGTGCTGCTTAGTCCAAGGTCAGGGAGATTTATGCCTGTGTTTTCTCCTACGCTGTGGCTCTTCGGGTTAGGTTTGGTTGTATACGGCGTGAGGTAAGGGTCCAGCTCTGCTCTTTCGCATGTGGTTACCCAGTTGTCACAGCTCCATTGGCTGCAAAGGTGATCATTTCCCACGGAACTGGCTCTGCCCGAGCTTGTTGAAAATGGATTGACTGTAAACACCAGTGCTGGCTGTTGAGGGACACTATGGAGAAACAGAGCCTCCCCTCAGAGGCACGAGATGTTATTATACCAAGATAGGTCCTGGCCACAGCTCTGCCACTGGGCTGCTATAGGACACTTTCCTCGCCTGAGCTTCAGTCTTCCCATCTATAAGATGGCCAGATAAAAGGATCCCTAAGAGCTGGTCTGAGTGTCCACGCTGAGATGCAGGAAGAGGTCCATAAAGCCTCCCATTGGCTCTCTGGAGTGCCTGGCATCCTGCAAGGCCCACCTCTGCAGCCTGAGATCTGGAGCTGTGCTCAAGTCTGGGGAAGGTTCCAGCAACTGCCTACCCTGGCCTGGCCCCACGAGAGCCAGCCCCAGTTCCAGGAGGGCTGGAGTTGCGCTCACTCACTTAGTAAGCGGTGTGCCCTCCTCCTGTGAGCCAGGCGTGTCCCAGGCCTGCGTCGCAGCCTCTGCCATTGAGGGTGACAGTCTAAGGGGAGGTCAGACTAATCAGCAAACACTGCAGGGCTGAGTGAGGGCATGCTGGCTGGCCCCGTGACCATGGCTGCAGGTCCAGACGGTGGATGGCAACACACAGCTTTGCAGATACGGCCACAGGCCTGGACGAAATGGCGAACACCCGCTCTGGGCTGAGCTCCACCGTGGGGAATTCTTCACTCTCGTCTGCCAGCCAGCAGCCACTACTACTTCACTCACACCCCGGCTTTCCAAGCCTGCAAAACGCTGACCAAGTGGGTGCTGAGCACTTGTCTGCAAGTCCATTGCAACGCTGGAGTTTCCGTCGCAGCTCTGCTTTGGGGAAAGTGCTTGAACATCTCTGGTCCCGTTCCTCATCTCTAACGTGGGCTAATGGTAGCATCTGCTGTGGTAGCAGGTGTGTTTCGGAGGCTGTAACAAGTTGCAATTGGAGCCTGGAACAATGTAGCATTTAGCTGAGCAGCCAACACCCACTACACAATGGGTGATTGCTGCCTGTGGCTGTTACACTTGCTAAAGTGGTGGTTAGCCTTCAGCTGCCAGAACACAAGATGTTAATGACAACTCTTTGTGTCTGAATGGGGCAGGGCTGCTTGGCAGGGTGCATTTGCCTTCCCAGGTGATAATGATAGAAGTCCAGAACGAATTGGATGTGCCTCTTCCCTCACAGCTGCATTGCCACTTAAAGCTCACCCATCTCAGAGGGGCTGCAAGTCTCGTGGGGACTGTCATTCCCATTTGACCAATGAGAAGACTGAGGTTTAAGAGCGACTGGGTGGTGCAGCCTGCACTGGAACCCACGTCCCCCAGTCCCGTTCTGAGCCTGCTGTGCCCCCAATGAGTGGCCTGGAGGAAGGCTCTTGGTTAGGGGTCCCCAGACTCTGCTTTTACAGTTTTCCTGAACCAGAAACATGCACAAGGCATCTTCAAAAAGCTCAAGGATTTCAAAATTTTTTGCACTCAAATAAACTTATCTTTTAATTCCATTTCCATGAGAAGTACCCTCATACATCAAAGGACAGAGAGATGCTTGTCCTAGATCCTGGCTTCTTTCTCTTTTATTTATTTTATTTTATTTATTTATTTTTTGACAGGCAGAGTGGACAGTGAGAGAGAGACAGAGAGAAAGGTCTTCCTTTTGCCGTTGGTTCACCCTCCAATGGTGCGCTGCGGCTGGCGCACCGCGCTGATCCGATGGCAGGAGCCAGGTGCTTCTCCTGGTCTCCCATGGGGTGCAGGGCCCAAGCACTTGGGCCATCCTCCACTGCACTCCCGAGCCACAGCAGAGAGCTGGCCTGGAAGAGGGGCAACCGGGACAGAATCCGGCACCCCGACCGGGACTAGAACTCGGTGTGCCAGCGCCGCTAGGTGGAGGATTAGCCTATTGAGCCGCGGCGCCGGCCTCCTTTCTCTTAATAAAAGAACAACTGAACATTTTTGAGTACTTCCTTAGTGGGGTAGATATTTTTTTTTTTTTTTCCAATTTATGGGCAATGCAGAATTACAGAGAGAAGTAGAGAGACAGAGGGAAAGATCTTCTATCCACTGGTTCACTCCCCAAATGTCTAGAATGGCCAGGGCTGGGCCAGGCTGAAGCCAGGAGCCAGGAGCTTCTTCTGGGTCTCCCATGTGGGTGCAGGGGCCCAAGGACTTCCGCCATCTTCTGCTACTTTCCCAGGTACATTGGCAGGGAACTGGATCAGAACTAGAACAAATGTGCTTAACCTTTTTTTCCCTAATTTTTTATTCACAAATATATTGAGCACTTATCAAGTGCCAGTGTCTGTCCCAGGTCCTGTGATCAGAAGAGGCAGGGGATGGGCCCAGGGAGATGGGGGACTGCACTGGAACCAGGTCCCCATGGCTCTCTGTGGCAGCCACACGGGCTGTGCAGGGCACAGGCCTCACACAGGGGCCTGCGGGGGCCCGAGGAGGATGACACACTGGCTTCTGGCAGTGCTCTTGGGGCCCAGTCAGCACCCGCACGTGTGGGTGACTCTTTGCTTTTCTGTTTTTATACATTCTGGGCGGGGAGTTCAAGGTTTTGTTCTCAGAGTGTGTTGTGTTCAAGGATTTGGCCACAGCATCCTTGGAATTGGAGCAGGTGCCTGTTGTCTGCATGTCTGCTCCTCACTCAGCTGCTCACTCCGAGCCGTTAGCCGGCAGGGCTGCTGAGCACACAGGTGTCTTACAGGAGAAGCTGCCTGGGAGACGCTTAGCCCGGGACCAGGAGCTCAGTGAGAGCTCCTGGGTCACACATGGAGACACCAATAACACAGTTGCCATTTGGGACTGCGACTCAGACCCACGATGAGGTGTCATTGTGTTACCAGAGAATGGCAGGATCCTTGTCTTTGTGCAAGAAAGAATGCAGGCGTGAGACAGAGAGTAGTGCAAAGTAAAATAGCAAGGTTTATTAAGGCAGGGACATCCGTAAGGACGGATGGGCACCTCTCCAGACAACTTGAGAGAGAGCGCCCAGTCACTCAGACTTGGGGAGAGCGAGGTTACAGGGTTGAGTGGAGAGAGTTCACCTGGGCAGGCAGACGGGCAGCTCAGCAGAGAGGCAGAGGGCTGAGCGCGCAGTCTGGTTGGGGGGGGGGGGGGTCTAAGGGGATCGGTCTTGCCTTCCTCATCTTCTCCTCTTGGAACAAAGGACTTTTTGGATGTAAATACGAAAAATTCCTATCTGAGTTTTCCCCCTGAAGTTATCAGACAGGAGGAAGCCTGGCTGGCGTTGGCCCGGTTAGAGGAAGGGTGGACAGGACCCCTGGAAGATCAGGATAGTTTTGAAGTGCAGATACTGGGCTGCACCTGGAAGGTTATCAGGCAGAAGGGGCGGGACTCCCACCTGGCAGGTTATCAGGATGACTTTGAGATGCATATGCTGGACCTAGATGTCAACTCTTTAGGCCTTTGTCACACACACTTAAGCTCATATCTGACTTCCTACCTAACAATTGCACACGTTAGAGGGGCCGGGATGGGAAAGACTGGCCATGCAAAGTGTTGGTGAAAATGTACAGGAATTGGAACTTCACACGCTGCGGGCGGGAACAGAAAGTGGGGCAGCCGCTTGGCAGACATTTGCGCTGTCTTAAACGCGTGACTGTGCACCAACCCCACGATGCACCTGTTCCACTCCTAGGTTTTCATGCAGGGGAATCGAAGGCTTTCGTCCGTGTGCAGGTATTTATAGCAGCCTTATTTGCAGTCGCCCAAAACTGCCCTGCAGTGAGTGAACGAAAGGTGGAGAGATCCCATGGACTATTACTCAGCAGTAAGAAGGACTGACCCATCGATCCAGCTGACCACAGGGGTGAATCTCCAGTAACTGCACTGGGAGAGAGAAACCAGAAACCCCTCCCCGGAGCACACAAACGAGAGTTACACTGTTGCAGGTGGTTCCATGTTTGTACAGCACCCTAGAAAATGCAGATTATAGTGACAGTGGGCAGATGGGGGGTCAGCTGGGACAGGTGTGGGCGGGAGGAGGGATGACAGCCTCAGGGAGCTTTTGGGGTGATGGGTGTGTCCTCCTGTGGGGGTTATCTTGACTGGGTGCTCGTTTTATATGTGTACCATCTGTGTCAAAACTTGGCAAATTGTGCATTTTAAACACGTGAGGCCTCTTGTTTATCGACTGTACCCCAATAGAGCTGCTCAAGTGATGGCACCCTCATTCTCCAGCCGGTCGGTGGGTACGGTGAACTGACCCTGCCCGAGCAGCGCAGTGGGGCTGCTGGTGGCCATTCTTGCTCCATCAGTAACCTTGCTGTGCCACCCGGAGCCTCAGTTTTCTCACTGGGAAATGGGCCCATTGATAGCTCCTTCCCCTTGTGGTTGTTGGGAACAGAAGGTGGAAAAATCGTGTGTGCTCAGTGCAGTAGATGCAGGCGCTTCCAAGGCCCCACGGGGACCCCAGGAAGGGAGAGGTCCTTTCTGCCCAGGGCACACAAACATGGGGCTGCCCCGTGAGTGGCTGTGAGCTGAGTCTGGAAAGGAAAGCAGGGAAGACTGCTAGGAGGAGGTGTGCAGGGCTGAGGTGGTGGTGAGCAGGGGGGACTTTCCAGGCGGTACTGGCCGGGGCAGTAGAGACCCCCTCAAGCTTCTAGGGGCGCCAGCAGGGAGGCAGCCTAGTGATGAGCTGTAGGGTCAGGGGGACCCATCCTGTGCATCTCTGAGCCCCCACTTATACCGCAGCCTGAGGTTCTCAGCTTGTGGGTGGGGGGTCGGAGGAAGATTTCCCTGCAGACCCTGGATTCCATGGGGGAGGTTTGAAAGGTTTGTGTTAGGCAAACAAAGTGGGGCGCCGTGTCTTTGGGGGCAGGGTTTTTCCACTGAAAGCTGAGTTCCTCCAGCAGAGAGCCGTCACTCGTGAGGTCCACGAAGGCAGGAGCGGGGTCGGGGAACGTGTCTCCTGCGGCTGTCACGGGCTTTGTTACTCAGGTTCAAGGGCAGCCAGGTGGGGTGAGGAGGCGTCCAGGGAGGCGCGCTGGCTCTGGTGGCAGATCCCGGGAGGTCAGTCCAGCCGGCCAGGCAGGTCTGGCAGGGTCAGGGATGTCTCCTCCCTGCAGGACATTGTCGTCTGTGGATACGCACTCACGTCTGTGGATATGCACTCACAGCATGCATGAGGTGCCAGGGGCTGTTTGGCTCCTGCCTCCTTCTCCGCAGGCCACCGGGAGCCTGGGGCAGCTGTCACTGGGGAAGGTGAGGGCCCAGGGTTGGGGCAGAGACAAGGACAGGGCATCCTGGCTGGCTCCATCTTGGGGGCGGGGCCCTCTCAGGGAGGGGCTGGCCACACAACTGGCCAGGGCTGCAGGCCTGGGGCTGGTGCAGCATCTGGGACTGGCCTCGTCCCAGGCCACCTGGGAACTCAGCCCTGACCTGGCCTTGGAGGTTTCGTGTTGTCGAAGCACAGGCTTCCGGGAATGGCTGCTTTCTCTTGGCTTCTTGAGGGCTCACTCTCTTCCCTCTTCTCCACGTTGTGCTGAAGTCGCTGAATGCGGGGACCACAGGGGCCCCGTGTACCCTGAGTGCAGGCTCTGGCTTCTCCGAAGCGAGACGCCCCTGGGCCTCAGGGATGTGCAGAAGCTCTGTTCACTCCTGGCTGCTCACGGCCCTGCTGAGCTCCATGGGGAGGGAAGGGGGAGCACCACAGGGCACGGGGTAGGGGCTGCAGGGATCCTTCAGGGAAGGCTTCCTGGAAGAGGTGCCCTCTGAGCTGAGCCTCCAGGGACGCCGGGTATCCTAGAGGGAAGGGTGTGGCCCAGGGCAGAGGTGGAGGGGGAGGAAACACACACTGAGGTCCTGACCAGGCAGGGGAGGGTGCAGAGCTGGTAGCACCTCCAGCTTAGGGCCCTGCCCTGGGTGGGGGCAGCCAACCCCCTCCGGCTGCTCCAGGGCCTCCCAGGAATCAGGTGAGGGCCCTCGGGCCTCTTCATTAAACAGAAGCAGCTACTGGGGCTGCTCCCTGCGTGGACAGAGTGCCCCTGGGAGGTGGGGAGGGAGCCCTGAGCCGGAGGCCTCTCTGCCTTTCTGAGGCCAGGAGGGCGGCTTGCTGGGGACTGTGCTGCTGCCTGAGAGCTTTCACTTCCTAATCTTGGCCCGGTGACTCAAACCTGATAGCACCTGATAGCACCAGCCCAAGCCCAAGCCCCAGCCCCAGCCCCAGCCCCAGCCAACCCGATAACACCCGGCTCCAGCCTCAGCCCCAGCCAACCCGACAGCGCCTGGCTCCAGCCTCAGCCCCAGTCTGCGCTTGAATGTGCCAGTCACACACACCATGGTCTAGGTCAGAAACCCCAGCCTCTGGGCCAGGGCTTCTCCCAGGGAGGTCCTGGACCTCAGCCCCAGTGCCAACACCCCTCCCCCCACTTAGAACCCAGGGTGGGGCCCAGTTATCAAACCCTCCAGGGGGTTCTGAGGCTGGCTCAAGGGTCAGCACCACTGATGGGGTCCATTGTCCCTAGAGTTTGTGTGGAAGTGTGGGGGGTGTGTGTGTGTGTGTGGTATGTGGTGTGTGTATGGTGTGCACGTGTGTGGTGTGTGCATGTGTGGTATGTGGTGTGTGTATGGTGTGCACGTGTGTGTGTGGTGTGTGTGGTATGTGATGTGTGTATGGTGTGCACGTGTGTGTGGAGTGTGCATGTGTGGTGTGTGGTGTGTGTATGGTGTGCACGTGTGTGGTGTGTGAAGGCCTCCAGAAGCGTGCATCCTCGGCCTTGAGGGGGCACTGTGGAGTCGTGCACTGGGTTCTGCTTCCCCCTCCCCTGACAAACCCCCTTGCATCGGAGCCAGGCGCTGACTTCCGACTCACGCAGGTCAGGACGCTTGCCATAGAAAGCCGACCCTGGCTTTGAGAATGCTGTTTCCCAGACCAGAGGCCAGCCCGTGGCCCGAGACGCGCCACGTCTCAGCGAGCCTGGGACGCCCTGACACCCAGGCCTCTGCCCTCCTGCCTCTCCCCTCTCAGCCTCCGCGGTGTGGCTGCGGGTGCCAGGCCGGCATTTCCCAGGTGTTCCTCTGGGCAGCCTACAGACTTGCCTCCTGGTGGAGAGCTTGGAAAGACTGCCCCCTGGGCAGTGCCCCTGGGCAGCAGGTGGGCCAGAGCCCCCTACCTCTGTGGGTGGGGGGAGGGGCTGCCTCCCAGTCCCGCTCAGAGCACTTGTCTTGAGAACAGTCGCTGGCCCCTGCCCGCCTTGTGGCTGTAAGTGTGAAGTGGCCCTCGCAGCCCCTTACCAAATGGTGTTTCCATAACCACTGACCATTGTCCCTCGGGACCTGGGGGCCATGGCCTCCCAGCTGACAGCAAAGTCCCCAGGTCAAATCACTTAGAGAAAGTGGTGTAGGATCCACACAGGACCCGTTCAATCGTCCCGTGCACTGCAGGCTTTGCAGATTCCGCCTAGTCCCTAACACAGTGTAGGTGCTCCATGAGGAGTCGCGAAACTGTTGTTCAGGGAGTGAAGTCAAGCCAGAAAGGCTGGGCCTGTTCTGGTACAGACGCAGTTTTCTCCCCAAATATTTCCAACCCACAGTTGGTTGATTCTGAGGACTGGAAGCTGTGGATCTGGGAGACGGAGGGTGGCTGGTGTTTTCCATGCGGTCTCCTCGCCTGTCTGTGTTTGGTTACGTCTGAAGATGGGACAAACCCAGGAGTCGTCTCTCACTCTAGGTTCAGCCCCTGGGAGGGCCGCTGCAAGGTTGAATGAGACAATGGCAGGTGCCTGGTCCGATGGCCGCTCCGTGCTGGGGAGGGCTCCCGCTGGCCCTTTGCCACACTTGGCTCCCAGGGTCACCTCCCGCAGGTGCCGCAGAGTGCGATAGAGTGGCTGAGGGCCGACCCCTCCGTGCGCGGGCCGAGGTCTCTGCAGCATTGTCAGTGCTGAGCAGACAGAAGAGGGCGGTCCCAGAATCCCCTTGGAATCAGGCTTGGGATTAAAACCAGCTGCGGCTCAGTCCTTGAAATTCCATCTATGTGGGGACCCCGGGGGAGGAGAGTGGGAGGGTGGGAATGAGTGCGGAGTGACTCAGGGAGGGCCCGGTGAGTCACCGCATGGGGCACGCCCTGCCTGGCTCTGGCTCAGCCTTGGTGGGTGGCCCCTGGGGACAGCGGCCGAGCTGCGAGGGCCTGCCCTGGGAGCTGAGGTTTACTTGGGCCTTCTGGGTTCCCGGACAAAGTGCCAGTGGGCGGCTGGGGTGGACTGGACAGGATGACTAAGACGCCTGGCAGCTGGGGACTGTGTTGTCCCAAGCCTGGATTCTTGAGCCCAGGCCCAGATCTACGCCCTGGAGTTCCCTTCCTGGGACTTGGATGCTCACTGGTGACGACCCAGAGAGGGAGGCTGCCCCAGGCTCCCTGCACAGGGTGGGCAGCTCTCAGGGGTCCAGGCAGAGCTGTGGACGCGGGGTAGTGTTGTGGGGTTGAGGAGCAAGGGCTTTGGACTTGTGCCGTGCTCACTGAAGTTCTGACTGCGCTACCTAGCACCCCTGGGACTCTGGGAACATTGCTGCTAGTGTGCTGACCCTCCGTTTTCTCAGCTAGGAAGTGGGATAACAGGGTCTCCCTGGGTTTTTGTAGGAGGAGTGAGTCAGTTGTCTAAAGAATTAGGTGCACACAGAATGCCGGGCAAGTGTTGGCTTTTGCTGTTACTGTCACCCCCACCCCCACCCCGGGTCCGCTGATTTTCCATCTTTGTAGAACGGGGGTGATTGTACCAGTCACGTGACAGCCACTGTGCGCGCCTGACTCTGCCCCTTTCCCAGCTCGGGAGGCCTGGTGTCCTGTTTCAGGGGTGTTCTCTACTGGGTCTCGGTTAGGTCCTGAGCAGGAACCTCTGTGCATCCGGGTCACTGAACAGCAGGCAGCACACTCCCAGGACGCGGTAGAGGGGGAGGCAGGTGCTGCCCCAGCCTGGACCCTGTGTGGTGTCAGCGCCTCACCAGCAAGACAAGTGGGGGCCTCCTCCAGCTTCGTGGGACCCAGGGAGGGGAGGGAGAAGAAAGCCAACCCCCCAGGAGATGGGGCTCTGGCCCCAGTTGGCCATCCGCAGCCGTGACCTGGCAGGCGGTCAGGACCAGCGATTATGCCCATGCCAGTGTCCTGTGCTTGCTGCAAGCCTGGGCCCCTGGGGACCAAATTGCAGCTCGTCCAGTTGCTGTTGGGCCTGAGGTCAGGGCAGAGGGAGCTGGCGTCCCCTGCAGTCCCCAAGTGGACAGCCTGCCGAGGGCCCCACCCCCTTTCCTGCCGGTCCCCTGCTCCGCTTAGCTCACAGGAGGGCCGGCCCTGCAGGCTCCCCTAGGCTGGGCCAGAGGTGAGTCCACGTGGCCGGGACAAGGAGAAGCTTGGAGGTTTCTGGACAGCTCTCTGCTCTGTGTGGGGTCTCCTGTGGTGCTCGGGTATCCAATTCCTGCTGCCGAGCAGCCCGCAGCCCGGGTCTGGGGACAGCATCTGCTCCCTTGGCCTTTCTAGCCCAGCGGTTGATCTCCGAGACCCCTTTTGTCTCCTGGTGGCTTCTCGGCTCCCCTGGCTCCTGTCTGGATGCAGGATGGGTTGACTCTGCCGTGCGGGTCCCGGGGGCGGTACTGCAGTTTGCCACCGAGGCAGCTGCACCTGGGCTTCGTAGCGGAGGCAGTGAGTACTGGTGAGACAAGCAAAGGCTCCGGAATCCCACAGAACAGGGCTCGCGTCTGAGTGCTGCCTGGAGCGGCTGTGTCCTGGGCGTGCTGCTGCAGCCTCTGCGTCCTCCCTGGGGTGGGGGAAGGCGAGGGCAGCTCCTGCCCACTGGGCACCTTGAGCAGGTGTCCTCTGGGCCAGCCCTGAGAGGAAGATGCCGCGGCTGTCCCCGGGGTGGCCCAGAGGAAGCTCTGCCAAGCCCAGATAATTGGTGGCAGAGCTCGGCCCGAGAGGGGGTCCCCTGGTTTGACCTCAGCTGCTTCCTGGGGGAACCTACCTTGGACTGAGGATACCGGGGGTTACGTCCCCTTGGGGCGATTTTTAGGCAAACAGCCAACACTGTGCGGCCTGTCGTTCTCATGTAAATGTTGGCACCCTTCCCTTCCCGGGCTGATCTTTTATTCCAAGCCTGCGTCACCTGGTGCAGCATCCTCCCGTCGGTCACACACTTCCTGTGACTTGGAGTTTTCTTGCTTCACCCTGAGCCTTCCCTGGCCTCTGATGATGGTCTCCTTTTTCAGATCTCAGGTTCTGGAAGCTTCCTGTGCTCTCCCACAGTGCACCTGCACACAGTCTTGCCCCGTGAACTGTCAGTCTCCCCGGCCTGGGGCTTCGGACCCAGTTTCCATCTTCAGGACACAGTCTGCTCCCTGGTCACCTCTGCCACCTGTCCATCCATTGCTTCTCTTCCATGTCTGTTGCTGGCCACTGTAACCCACCTGAGCCTGGGGAATTTATAAGGAATCTAGATTTATGGCTCAGAGTTCTGGAGCTGGGAGGTCCAAGAGCAATGGTGCCGGCGTCTGGCGAGGGTCTTCTGCAGCATCGTAACGCAGTGGGGGGCGTCAGGTGTTGGTGAAGAACACGTCCAAGAAGAGGGAAAGGTGGCGGCCCCATCTCTGTTCAGGATCCCGCTCTGTGACTATAGCCCACACCCTCCATGGATGCTGGCTTCAGCCTTCATGGGCTCCTGACTTAGTCACACCTCGGAGGCCCACCCCTCCTTGCTGGTAACAATGGCAGTTAAATTCCCACAAGGGTTTTGGTGCTGACACCGAAGGCTGCTTCCTTCCTGGCCATCCCATCCAGCAGACCAGGGCCAGCCCGCCCCTGACCCAGCAGGCGCGGCTCCAGAACACACCCAGGGCCCTGTGTCCTGCCTCTGTCACCCCCCGCCCCGGGGATGCTACCTGGAGCCGCTTGCTTTGGTTTGGAAACCCTTAGTTCCATTTTGTGTAAAACGCTCTTTGCACTTAACTCACCCAAAGCTGAGAATTCAGGCTCCCCAGACACGTGCGGCCGTGCTGGTCGTGCAGCCCTACCTGTCCTTGGCCGGGGCCACTGCTGTTCCCTGTGCTGCCTCCACTGCTCCCTCTCCACCCGCCCGGGCCCCAGGGACCTGCCTGGACCCTTGCCAGCTCCCCACTGCCCTCAGGGTCAAGTCCAACATCCTGGATGTGGCTCCTGAGGCTTTGATCTGGCCCCTGCCCCCACCCCAGCTTCTTCCACCATTTCCCAGGCTGCCGCCTCGAGGGGTGGTGAGGGGGAGGTGATTTGAGTTCCTGGGGACCCAGCTGCTTCATTCATGGGGGGATGTGCCAGCCCCCGCTCACCTGGCCATGTCAGTCTGTCCTCCTCCATGTCTCTGATTCTAGAAGGGACCAGGCCAGGAGATCCCTGTAAGCTTCTGGTGGGGGACACTTAAGGGGGCTGATTTCCTGGTGTTTATGTCAACCGTGCTTGGGTTTTCTGGGCCCCTTTCTAACTGCCAGCTCTGTAAGGGAGCAGGCTCCTGCATCCACTGGCTGCTAGCACGACCCTTCCTTGGGGACCGTGGACTGACAGAGGCCCACAGAGAGGAGTTGGGGGCCCATGAACTTGGGTAGCCAACTGGCTTCATCTTCGTTGCCTCTCACTTCCAGCTGAGAGAGTTGTCTGCAGTTAGCCATGAGACGTGGGCAAGCAGAGTCCCTTCCAGTCTCCAGAGTGCCTGGAACGTCGTCACCCCTGTTTCAGGGTGCGTGCAGTTGATAGATACCCTGAAATGCCCTTAAGCACATCTCCCACTCAGAATTGCAGTGCTCGGGAGGCCCATTGGTAGAGCTTGGGATTTAATGTGTTAATGAAATGTGTGTGTGAGTTTTAGGATTCCATAGCTGGGTCTTAATGATCGGTTTCCTTGAATTCTCTGCATTTCAAGCCTTTGTTCTGAGAAGGGGGTTCCGAGAGAAAGTTGCCCCTCCCCTCTATCCTGGCTCGCAGCGCACCTGCCTGCAGCCACTCACAGGTCCGTGTGCGGCTCATCCCTCCTCCTGAGAGCTGTCTGGATCAGGGATGGTGCCTGCCTGCTGTATATTGTTATTGTTATTATCCTCATCATCCTCATCATCAGACACCCAGAGAAACACCCAGTGAGCACCCCCATCCCCACCTGCTTGTTCATTCTTCAGCTGCTCCCAACAGCCAGGTCTGGGACAGAGCCAGGAGCTGAGAACCCAGTTAAGGCCTCTCCCATGGGTGGCAGGGACCCAACCGCTTGTGCTCACTGCTGCGTCCCAGGGTGCACATGAGCAGGAAGCCGGAATCGGGGGCAGAGCGGGGACTCAAACCCAGGCGCTCCGGTTCGGGATACGGACGTCCCCAGAGCCTCTTAGCCACGTCCCTGCCCCAGCAGTATCTGCTGCTCTGCTGCTGTGGCCGCGGCGCCGGCTGCTCAGGGCCTGGGCTCGATTCCTGTGTCTCCGTGAGGTGCAGCGGAGCAGGCCGAGAGGCCCGGGACTCCGGACTCGGCCCCAGCCTCCCGCGGCCCTCTGTGAGCCTGCTCTGCTCCGCTCCGCTGGCTGCCGTGCCCCGTTGGCCGCCCCTGCGGTCGCTGCCCATCATCCGAGACTCCCTTCTGCCCCCCACCCCCACTTCTTGCTTTATTAAATAAAAGCCGGACTTCTGGAAGGCAGGCAAGTCGCAGTTCGAACGCCTGCGCGTGCTCTCCTGCTTTTCAGAGAGGATGCAAAACCAGGGCGTGGCTGCAGACCACACCTTTGGTTAGGGAGGAGGGCAGCTGTGAAAGGGCACAAGAGCCACCTGCTCCATGTCGCCCCCCCCCCCCCGGGGAGCCGGGCTGCGTGCCCAGCCTCCCCACACAAGCTTGCAAAACAATGCACCCGCGGCTGAGATGAAGGGGCCCACACACAGTGCAGCCAATGTTAAGAGATGTTAAGAGTCCCAGTGTTAAGAGGCCCTTTCTGGAAAATTCTGGACATGTTCTTAAGAGAAAGTGAAAGTGGGAAAAAGCATCCCACCAGTTTCCCTGCACCCCCTGCCCCCAACATCATCCTTAACCACGTGACCTCCAAGGCCTGAGGGTCACATGGGGTGTGCGTGGGGCCAAGTCCCTTCTGCCCACAGCCCTGGCTCTGGGTCAGTCACGTGGCCCCTCCCCCTTGTGGCAAGCTTCCCCGGCCTTTTTCCCAACCAGAAGCCTGGCTTTTTGTTGCCTGTGCCGCTGACCTTAGTTGTGGAGTTGTCACTACTAAGCATGTCATTTTGTCTCACTTTCTGGCATTAATATTTTCTCAGAATGCTCCTTTGGTGCATTCGTTTTTAAGATTATTTTTAAAAAATATTTATTTGCTTATTTATTTGAAAGGCAGAGTGACAGAGAGAGATCTTCTGTGTGCTGGTTCATTCCCCAAATGGCCACAATGGCTGGGGCTGGGTCAGGCTGAAGCCAGGAACCTGAAGCTCCATCCTGGTCTCCTATATGGGTGGCAGGGCTCAAAAACTTGGGCCATCATCCACTGCCTTTCGGGGCGCATTAGCAGGGAGCTGAATTGGAAGTGGAGCAGCCAGGGCTGGATGCCGGGAGTCCTGTGTTTCACTCTAACCCACTGTGCCACAACGCCTGCCCCAAGCTTAGGTTTTGTTGGCTGTACAAATCCAAACCGCGAGAGTGCCGTCATCACCTAGCAGCACTGGGCACTCGGGCTCTTTCTTGTTCTCTGTGGATTTGCATTTTAAATAATGCTGGGGGGAGTTTGGGGTTGTCCCCGTCTGGGCTGCGTCCACTACGTTGGGTTCACTGTGCGAGGCCTTGCAGGAGCCCGGCAGAGAGACCAGACCGTGCCCGCACAGCCGGCGCAGCTATAAATAGCTTCCATGGTGGCCGTTAAGCCGACGGCTCGGGCAGCAGCACGAAGAACTTCACCTGGGCTTAATGGGATTTTAACTCAGTCACGTGACAAAACCTGAGCCTTTGCGGCCCAGCCCGGGGAAGGCGAGGGGTGGGCCGTTTCTCAGAGGGGACGGTCTTGCTGGGCAGGAGCTGTAGCTGGTTTCGCCTCACGCTTGGGTCAGTTGCTTGAGTCCTGGGACGTGGGCTGGTGGCTGTCGGTGGGTGGCTGGGTGGGAGACCCTGGTGGATCAGCCAGCGCTGTCTCCGGAAGGAAATAGCCGAGCTGGACCAGCTGGGAGGGGCAGGCAGGGTGATGCAGTGCACGGCTTTGGATGCCCAAGCAGCCATGATGCAGGCTGGGGCCAGCCCCGGGGGCAGAGGCTCATGTGGCAAACCAGGGCAGAGAGGGGGCTGGGCCCAAACCCAGGCTTTCACAACAACCCTCTTGGAGAGCTCCTTTCTGAGGACATGCCCTCATGACCATAGGACCTCCCACTTGGCCCACCTTCTAGAAGTTTCCTCACCTCCCAATAATGCTACCTAGGAATCAGACCCCTTCCTTCCTTCCTTCCTTCCTTCCTTCCTTCCTTCCTTCCTTCCTTCCTTCCTTCCTTCCTTCCTTCCTTCCTTTCATTTATTTATTTACCTGAAAGGCAGAGTTTAAGAGAGAGATCTTCCATCTGCTGATTCACTCCCAAAATGGTTGCAATAGCCAGAGCTGGGCTGGTCTGAAGGCAGAAGCTAGGAGCTTCTTCTGGGTCTCTCATGTGGATGCAGGGGCCCAAGGACCTGGGCCATCTTCTGTTGCTTTCCCAGGCACATCAGCAGGGAGCTGGATAGAAGTGGAGCAGCTGGCTCTCAAACTGGCACCCATAGGGGAGGCTGGCACCACAGACGGCAGCTTTACCCGCTATACTGCAGCACCGGAATCAGATCTTTAACATGTAGGCCAATAGGGCCACTCAGCATTCAAATACAACAATTAGCAACGTGTGCCATGGACCCCAGTTGGTGGAGAAGTGGACAGCCCACCAGCTGACACGACTATCCGTGCCCCAGAGGGTGATCTCGGGAGGGGCCCAGGCTGTTGCCGGCTTGGCCCACGCCAAAAGCTGTGTTCCTTAGGTTGAGGCCTCCTTGGTTGGTTCACATCAGGAATCATCGCAGGTCCCGAGTCTCAGACCGTGAATCTGAGATCATCTCCTGGGGCCGCCAGCCTCAGGTAGTGGGCAAGCAGCGCCCCAGGCCTCAAGCCGAGGGAACAGGGCAGCGGGGTGGCCTGAGCGGCCCAGGGGAATCTCTGCCAGGACCCGCACCCCCAGCTCCGTGGCGAGGGCGGCCAGATCTGTCCTCCTGTCTCACTTGCCTCTGGCTGTGTTGCCCATCTGGGAGCTCCAGGAGGGGTGCTGGCGGGGCGCAGGGGGCAGGCCCATCCCAGCTGTGTGTGCCCTGCAGCCCCTGCACCCCTGCCTGTGTGCCTGACCTCGTGTGGTGCTTGCGCAGCCCCTGCAGGTGCCATGAGCCTGGAGGACTTCCACAGGAGCGTGCTGGACGCCCAGGAGTGGATGAAGGCGGTGCACGAGCGGCTGCACATCAATGACAACACCCAGGGGCCCCGCGCTGCCCTGGAGGCTCGGCTGCGGGAGACAGAGGTACGCAGGGGTGTGGCCCCGGTGGCTGTGCGATCCTCCCCCGTGCCTCCCGCTCCTCCGTGTTCCCACCTGTTAGATGGAAGGGGTAGACGAGCCGCATGTTTCTCAACCTCTGCTCTGTGTGCAGATCTCCGGGGTGTGTGTGTGTGTGTGTGTGTGCTTAAATGCAGGTTCTGATCAGGTCCAGGTGTTGTCCGGGAGTCTGCATCCCTGGCAGGTTCCCGGCGATGCCGGATGCTGATGGCTTCACCTGCTGCACCACAGCACCGGCCCCCGTTAGCGATATTTCTAAATGCGTATCACAACCCAGTGTGGTAGACCAAGCAGGTGTGGTGACCGCTGCCTCCAGGTGAGGACAGGAGACCCAGAGTCCTCGAGTGATCCAGACCCACGTGGCTGTCAGCAGAGCGGCCCGTGGCAGGCAGGAGCCTCTCCCCTACCCCTCCACAAGGAAGGGTCTGAGACCACCGGACATTGGTCTGAGAAGGCTGACCGCCTGCCCCCAAGGAGACAGGCTGGGGGCTTAGGCCTGAGCTCCAGGCAACCGTGTGAGTGCAGATCCGAAGGGAAGTAGAAGATAATACAAACACGAATCTGAGCCAATGAGCACGCAGCGTGGCCGGGCAGCCTGCAGGGACTCCCCGCATCACTAGTGCTCGCTGTCCCCCTGGGCAGAGAGCAGTCACTCTCTCCTCATTGCTTCGGCCTTAAGTCCCGTGACGGAGGTCATGCAGGTGGGCGAGGTGGTCCTGGGATTGGGATCTGGTCGTTTTCCACTGCAGAGACCACGCTTTGGCTGCCGCCACCAACAACCAGGAACGGCAAAGGCTGACCTTGACTGGGATTAGTTGGTCAATACGTTTATTAGGGGAGGCCCCCGCCCTGAGAGAGAAGAGGGAGGAAGGGGAGAAGCCAGCAGAGATGAGCTAAGTGGACGCAGGGATAGGCAGGGGGAGCTGGGACGGGACAGTTGGAGGGAGCATCTCAGACCTCCGTGAGGTTCGGGGGAGCCTGGCGAGGCCACGGGGTGTCCTTGAGTCACCCTGCAGGAGACACGGCCGCCCCCTGCCTCTTGGTCACCTGTGGGAGCAGGTGCAGGGCTGGGGGCGTGGCCCTGGGGGGAGCCTTGTGGCTGCACGCACGGTGATGGGGGTTTCACACGCGTTTCCCCATCCCTGAAAAAGTATCTGAGCCGTGTGTGCTCCTAAGGAAGGCCCCCATTCTGCAGGTGGGAAAACCGAGTCCGAGCAGAGCGGGGACTTGTCTGAGTTCTCAGCAGGAAAGGGGCATGGCAGGGAGTGAGGGCACTCACTCTCCTTGAACAGCAGTGGGCAGTCCTGCGCCCACGCCCGCGCCTCCTGCCTCCTGCCCCCTGCCCTCTGAGCCATCAGCAGGTTGTCCAAGGTCACAGACCGGGTGCAGGGGCTGCATCCTGAGCCCAGCACCTGCGGCCTCACAGTCCCAGCTCCCTGTTTGAGGCCACCGTCCTCACCAGGCCAGGCCCGTCTGCATTTTGCCTTGTGCCTCACTTCGTGCCCACCACAGAAAATCTGCCGGCTGGAGCCCGAGGGGCGCGTGAAGGTGGACCTGGTGCTGGGTGCGGCAGAAGCCTTGCTGGCCTGCTGCCATGAAGACCAGAAGCCTGAGGTCCTGGCCCAGCTGAGGGACATCAAGGCCCAGTGGGAGGAGACGGTCACCTATATGACTCACTGTCACAGGTAAGGGGCCGGGGCGGGGGACCTGGCCAGGGCCCTCCTTGCCCACCACCGTGCTGGCCAGGGGCCTTGACCCAAGGGACACCGCGGCAGTCCTGGGATCCCTGGGGGCAGGGTGTTCCCTTGGGACTCAGGCCAGCCCTGCTGCCTCTCATTATCATCACGCTTAATGAGGATTGGGACACTGGGAGCCCAGCGTGTTTGCCAACAGTGCTTAATAGACCAGTCGAGAATAGCCGGACAGCTGTGTGCCGTGAGCACCGCAGCCTGGCTTCTCTGCACACACCAGGGAGCTGGGCTAGGGTTGGGGGCAGGGTAGGGAGCAGAGACTCAGACCTGCCATTGACTTGCCTTGCTGGTTACTTCCCTGGAGGCCATGAGTCCCGCACCTGAAGCCAGGGGAGTAATCCAGCGCCCCCTGGAGGCCGTGAGGAAGATGGGGATGGTAGACGTCGGGGTGAGGCACCCGCCGGGCCCTCAGGAGCCCCGAGCTGCCTTTGCTGTGGCTTCTCTGTGTGGCAAGGCCGTGCATGAGACGAGGATGGGTTTGCACAGAACTTTGTGCTTCCCAGACCTTCCCACCTGACACCCTTGCAAAGTGGCTTGACGCTGGCTGGGGAAATAGGGCCATTGCTGTGTTCCGTTACAGGCGGGGAAACCGAGGCGGGTTCAAGGGCACAGTTGCACTGCAAGGTCACAGCACCCCTGGAACCCACATGCAGGCTCCCATCTCCCTTTCTCCACTGGGGGCACCAAGCCCACAGATGCTGTTGTCCTCTGCAAGCAGGCTCCTCCATGCATGTGCTAAGGGCCAGGTGTCACTGTGTTCAGAGTTGCAACGCCACAGAGAAGTGACTGGGGGTATCCGTGCAGCAGTAGTGGGAGTTCAGGGCCAGCGTTTGGGTGTTGGCGGCTAAGGGCTCGCCAGCTCATCACCCAGGCGGGCGGTTCTCAGGGGCGTCTGGAATCTGAGCCTCACCAGGGAGTTCACCTGTAGCAAGGAGGGTCCGACCCTGTTGGATGTAGTGAGGCCCAGAATCTAGTGCTCCCCAGCTGCCCAGGCGACTCCAAGGCAGACGTGACGTCATCATGTCCCATCCACGCTGGGGGGCGGCAGACGCGTGGCTCCCGGCCAGGTCCCTCACGGCCCCGTGGTCTCTGCCCACAGCCGCATCGAGTGGGTGTGGCTGCACTGGAGTGAGTACCTGCTGGCCCAGGATGAGTTCTACCGCTGGTTCCAGAAGATGACGGTCACGCTGGAGCCGCCCGTGGAGCTGCAGCTCGGGCTGCAGGAGAAGCAGTGGCAGCTGAGCCACGCCCAGGTGCTGCTGCAAAACGTGGACCACCAGGCCGTGCTCCTGGAGCGGCTGCTGGAGGAGGCGGCCTCCCTCTTCAACAGGATCGGGGACCCCAGCGTGGACGAGGGGGCCCAGAAGAGGATGCAGGCTGAATACGACGCTGTGAAGGCCAAGGCCCAGGTGAGGCTTGGGGGTTCTCGCCTCCCACCTGTCCACGCTCCTTCGTCCATCTCCTCACCCACTCTCCTCCTCCTCCCGTCCGCCCACTGCTCACCCGTCCATGTCCCACTAAACTATCAAACTCCCATTCACTGCCCGCCCGTCTCCTCACCCACCCAACCACCTCCGTCCACCCTGCCCCGTCCCTCTGTGCTCCCTTCCGTCTGCCTCCCCACCAGCCTAACCAGTCTCCTGCTCGGCCACGTAATCACTCGCTCCCCATCTGTCTGCTCACTCACTGAGCCACCCCCTCCTTACCCACGCATCCCCCTCTCTATCATCCACCTGCTCATCTCCCTGCCACCTGATTGCTCATCCTCCAGTCTCCCATGTACCCACCCAGTCACCCTGCCACCACCACCCACCCACCCGTCCCGGCGACATCTGCCGTCCATACGTCCGGTGTGTGCGGTGTCCTGCACACAGGGTGCTGAATCTGCGCACACTGGCCAACGGGCGGAGGCTCTGTGCTGCTCCCTTCCTCTCCTCCCTCCTTGTTCCCCCTCCCCCTCTCTTCCTCTGCTCTCTCGCCCACCCCCTGGCCCCTCTGCCAGTTCTGTGCGTTCTTCCACCTCATTCCTGCCTTGATTTTTAAACGGTTCATTGAGGTGTTTGGTGAAATCAGTAGAGTCTGTGTTCACCTGCTGTTCTTTAGGGCCGTGTCCTCTCTGGCGGGCTGTGCGTTCCTCCCAGACAGAGGGTGCTTTCACAGTCACCCCAGGCTTGTGTGTTGCCGTCTCAGGGGGTCCCAGCGGCTGACGTCCCAAGGTCTGATGCTGTCGTGTGTTGTGTCTCCTGACTTGGTGGACAGTTCCTTAGGGGCTTTGCCACTTTTTAAGCCAAGATCTATTTTATTTATTTGAAAGGCAGAGTGCAGAGAGACAGGGAGAGAGTTTCCATCTGCCAGTTCAGCCCCCAAATGTCTGGGCCAGGCCGCAGCCAGGAGCCAGGAACTTCATCCGGGTGGCAGGGCCCCCTTAGCATTAGCGGGGTGCGGGATCAGAAGTGGAGCAGCCAGGACCTGAACTGGCGCTGACATGGGATGCCAGTGTCTCAGACAGTGGCTTAACTCGTTTGCCACAACGCCAGCCCTGGGCGTCGTAATTTTGAGCTGTGAACTCATCTCGCAGAACCCCGTGGCTGGGTCTTGGCCTGCCCGTGGCTTTGCATGAGCTCCTGCCTGGCTCCCCTGCGAAGTTGCCCTCTGGGTCAGCGTACACATTTGGGAGTCCCTGAGTTGAGCTAGGGCCCTGAACGTGAACCCCACACTGAAGGGATGCATTTGGCCCCCGGCTGCGTGTTCTGGAAGTCGGCCGGTTTGTTTGCCGAAGCCCAGGCCAACACACAAGCTTCCTTGTCTCTGGAAAGACTGTTTTCTGCTTTGCCCTTTAGGGGCGTGGAGTGGGGGCACTCGAAGGTCCTCCCCTTTTCAGTGGTCTCCGCTTCCTCCGGGACCAAAGCCCTGTGCCAGACCAGCATTCCTCCCAGGCCTCCAATAGCTGACGTCAGGCTCTCGTGTGAGTTTGATGGCCCGGTGCCCATGACGCCTGTGCTCGTGGTCTCTGGGTGAGCCCTCACCTCGGGGGCACTGGGTGTGCATTTTCCCAGCACTCCTGGCTGGCTGCAAGGGCAGGTGTTCAGGTCGCGTAGCCCACTGTGGTGCTGCTGGTGGTGGTCCGCGGGGTCCCTCACATTGCTAAGTTAGGGGAGATCGTGTTCCGGAAGAAACAGAGGCAGGGAATCCAGCAGGAGCAGGACTCCGGCTGCTGACTGCGTGGGAAGGGACCTGGGTTGGGGCCAGGCGCCAGGGCTGCCCAGCCACGTGGCCTCGGGGCAGCTCCCCGACCTGTAACCAGGTTGTCGGGGCTGAATGAGCTACCGGAGCTCTCTGAGATCCAGCAGCACGCTCCCGATAGAGGATGCTCTCTGCTCTCAGTAGCAGTGGGAATAAATAGCACAACAGGGCCAGGCGCAGCAGGTGCTGAGAGCTATTTATTGAATGAAGAGAGCTCCACCCCCCAGCCAGCCCCGGGGCCCCAGAGGGGAGTGACAGGAGGTTCCCGGGGCAGCTGCACAGGGGCCAGAGGGGTGGTCAGGACGGGGATGGGTCTCATGCAGATACCACCACGCAGTCCTGCTGCGGCCCTGCGGGGCAGGTTCAACAGTCGGCCTGGATGGGGCGGAGCCTCATAGCCTGCTGGTCCTGGCTCTGTAGGCAACAGGTGCCTGTGCTAAACAGGGAGCCCCTAGTCCAGGGTGCAGAGGCACGGAGATGGGACGTGGCTGGTGTGTGTGTCTGTGTGTGAATATATATATATATGTGTGTGCCTTCATGTGTGTGTGTTCATGTGTGAGAGTATATGTGTGTTCATGTGTGTGTATGTGTGAGAGTATATATGTGGGTGTATTCGTATGTGTGTATGTATGTGTTCATTGTATGTGTGTTTGTGTGTGTGTGTGTGAGTATATATGTGTGTGTTCGTGTTCGTGTGTGTGTGTGTCTGGAGCCAGGAGGTCCCAGGGGACCCCATGACCTTGAGAAGATGAAAAGTCACTCCGCCCCCCCCACGGACTTTCACTTCCCCACCCAGATATCGGCCTCTGGGGCCACCCCAGCTGCCAGCTCCGGGGAGAAGGGCATGCGCGGGCCCTTCCCGGCGGGGAGGGGAGCACCATGTGTCCAGAGCTCCCCAGGAGCCACATGGCACAGCTGCCTCCTGCCCACTGCCCTGCAGCCTTGGTGAGCCCCTCGGCTTGCACCAAAGACTTTCTCAAGGACGATCCGCCTCAGGGACAGGGCGAAGACCCCGTTGGGGGACGACCCTGGGGGTCGCGTGTGTCGATGCTGTACTCCCTCTCACCAAGGAGAGCCGTGTCCCGCGATCCACATACAAGCTAGCGGGGTGCCGTCTGCACCTACAGATGTCCAGCTTGTTCATTGGCAAAGCCCCCCGTGTGGTGGGGAGGGCCGCCCCAGAGGGAGGTGCTTCCAGGGGACAGCAGGCCAAGCGTGGAGGTGGGCGACAGCACCATTCTCCCTGAAGCAGCCCCTCGGAACCATGGTTACACCGAGCCCCGGCCGCGCCGTGCGCTTCCTCTGCACACACGCCTCAGATAAATGGCCACCTGCACACAGAAAGGAAGCGCCCGTAGCTTCTGGGGGCCTCTCCCTGCTCCTGCACCGCACAGGTTACCAGGACACAAGCCCGGCAGTGCAGCCACAGCCTGGCCGGTCACCAAGATGGCTGCAAAGTGACAGCCGGTGGGCAGCTCACAGGACGCGGCTACGCTGCCCGGGGTTGGCTCACATCCCGGGGAGAAGCAGCAGGGGCTGCAGTAGTCCGTCCCTTACTCTGAACGGTGTGGATTTAGAAGTCGTGTGTTGTTTATTTCTGGAATTTCAGTTTGGTGTTTTGAGGCTGTGGTTGACCCCAGGTCAGTGAAACCGTGGTGGGGGTGGGGGTGGGGGTAGGGGCTGCTGCAGAGACAGGGTGGCGGTCCCCCAGAGGTCATAGCTTGTGTGCTTTGAATCGGATGCTCCCGTTCCATCCATCACAGATGTGTGCTTGTCCCACACC
The DNA here is from genome assembly GCF_051225735.1 of Oryctolagus cuniculus. Classification (NCBI taxonomy): domain Eukaryota; kingdom Metazoa; phylum Chordata; class Mammalia; order Lagomorpha; family Leporidae; genus Oryctolagus; species Oryctolagus cuniculus. The sequence goes on along the minus strand of NC_142886.1, from coordinate 44,575,692 downwards.
TCGGCCTGGACCTCGCTGCCCACGCGGCTCTGGGCAGAGGCAGGAACCCAGGCCAGCGAGCCAGGTTGGGTTTTGTCATCGCTGACGGCTTAATTGTTTGGTCTGATGAGGAGGTGGAGCACCCCCATCGTCATCCTGCCGCCCTGCACCGCGGCTCTGAGACAGCCGCGCCTGGCACACGCTGTGGCTGGCTGCCTGCCCGCCTGGCCCTGGGTCCTCACGCGTGCCTGCTCCTTGTCGCTGGGGCCTTTATTTACTCTGGCCTTGGCTGGTGCCAGCACCTGGCTGTTCAGCCCTGCAGAGCCGCGCTTGGCGGTGGGGGTGGGTGGGACGCGCGCCTTCCTGGCTCGGTCGGCAGCCGCTCCGTGCCCACTTGTTCTTCCTCTCTGTGTGCTTCCTGGGCGAGCCCTTCCTGGGGCTGAGGGAGGCTCGGGAGGGTTTACTTTTGTTTATTTTCATTTTATTTGAAAAGTGGAGAGAGAGAGAGAGCGATCGATTGATCGATCAATCTTCCTTCCACTGGTTCTTTCCTCAAATGCCTCCAACAGCCAGGGCTGGGCCAGGCTGAAGCCAGCAGCCAGGAACTCAGTGCAGGATGGGTCCTAGCACTCGAGCCGTCATTTGCTGTCCCCCAGAGTTGACATCAGCGGGAAGCTGGCTCAGAGCGGAGTGGCAGACGCTGGAATCACTCGGATGTGGGATGCAGGTGTCCCAAGGGTCGACTTCACGCGGGACTACGTGTCCACACACCCTGGGAGGGCTTTGATGGCGGCAAACTACCCCATGGGAAGGAGGCACCAGCGAGGCTGGTGTGGTGGATCCCACACAGACAGGGAGGCCCGTGCCCAGAGGGTTCACGCTGTGCCCAAGGTGGGGCCAGGGTTCAAGCCCCAGGAAATGGCCTCCTAAGCCAGGGTCTTTTTAAAACTTTTTTTAAAAATTTTTTTAATTTTTATTCATTTATTTATTTTTGACAGGCAGGGTGGACAGTGAGAGAGAGAGACAAGAAAGAAGGGTCTTCCTTTTGCCGTTGGTTCACCCTCCAATGGCCGCTGCGGCCGGCGCGCCGCGCTGATCCGAAGGCAGGAGCCAGGTGCTTCTCCTGGTCTCCCATGGGGTGCAGGGCCCAAGCACCTGGGCCATCTTCCACTGCACTCCCTGGCCACAGCAGAGAGCTGGTCTGGAAGAGGAGCAACCGGGACAGAATCCGGCGCCCCGACCGGGACTAGAACCCGGTGTGCCGGCGCCTCAAGGCGGAGGATTAGCCTAGTGAGCCGCGGCGCCGGCCATAGCCAGGGTCTTGACTACTGGACCACAGAGTGACATCAGGCAGACCTGGCCTCGGTCACCAGGGTTTGTGCCGCTTGGACTTGAGCCTAGGGGAGGTCAGGGGCCGCAGGGGGCTGCATGGAGTGAGCACCATGCTCAGGGTGTTTTAAAAAGCAGGGTCTCAAGCACAGTGGGTCTTACACAGCGGGGATACCCTTGTCTCCCCAAATTCCAGCCGCCCCCAAGACATCATGTTGTGATTAGACCTTCAGTAGGACTGGCTGAGAAATACGCCGGAAGTGGCATTAAAAGATAGGTTTACTTCGATGCAAAGCTTTTTGGAATCCATGCATTTGTCGTAATGTGCCTTCTCCGTGGACTTCCTGAAGATCCATCCCGGAGCTGCTGCCAGCCCATGTGGTGACCGTCCCTGAGTGGGCAGGGGGCAGCCAGTGTCTGCTCGCACCTCCTGCAGACTCCGTGACGGCACAGAAGTGCCGTGGGCACCCTTGCCTCCTGGCTCTGAGTCTCGGCGCTTTCCCAGCCGGGGGCCGTGGGCGAGTCGCGTCACCTCCCTGTGTCCTCACCTGTCAGCCTGGGTGATGACAGTGCCGGCTGATGGGGCGGTCAGTGAGGCCATGGAGGTCAGGTTCACTGAGCAGGGCCCGCACCGCGGTGGGCGGGTGGTGTTGTGCAGCGATGCTATCACTGTGCCTCCCCGAGTGGCCTTCCCAGGACCTGAGCTGTGTGGCTGACGGGCCCGGTGTCCTCACGCTTCGGCCTCCGAGCCAGTGCCTCCAGCTGCAGCCCAGCATCTGGATCTCTGTCCCAAGCACTCTGAGGGCTGGAAGCCCCCTCCCCGACGCCCACCATACCCACTCAGGCTGTGGGTTTCCTGGCCTCGAAGCCCAGGGGCAGCCTGGGCCAGGGGCCCTCATGGCTGGTGGCTCTCCCCGTCCTGCAGGAACGGGTGCACCTGCTGGCACAGGTGGCCCAGGAGCACGAGCAGTACCAGGCGAATGTGGACGAGTTCCAGCTGTGGCTGCAGGCGGTGGTGGAGAAGGCGCACAGCTGCCTGGGGCGGAACCGCAAGCTGAGCCCCGCGCACCGCCTCTCGGCACTGCAGGTAACCCCAGCCGGGCCTCCCCTAGAGGGGCCCCAGGGCCCACCGAGGGGGGTGCTCCTGGACGGAGGGCTGAATGATACCGTGGTTTAATAGGACGGCACTGGGGGCCCTGGAGATGTGCACACCCACAGTGCACGGGGCGCCCGTGAGAGGAACCGCGGAGGAGCGCAGGGCCACAGCAGCGTGGTCCAGACCAGGGCTCCTGAGCGGGAGGTGGCTTTGTTGGTCACAGCGGGGGGTGGGGACTCCCAGCCTGGAGTGGGGGTGCCAGTGCTGCTGCCCATCCTGCCGAGCACAGGGCAGCTCCACGACAGGAATTATGACCCATAGGGGCACCAGGGCTGCAGCCGGAGGAGCTGGGTCTGCCCTGGCCCCTCCCACGTGCTGTGTGGCCTGAGTGAGCCTCAGGTCCCTCTGTCCAGGGAGAAGCGGACGATCCTCTGGACAGCACCTGTGTGTTTAATATGTGGATTTGCGTTGGCTCACTTTAAAAAACACGGGTGAACTTTTTTTAAAAAAGATTTATTTATTTATTTGAAACTCAGAGTTACACACACACACAGAGAAGAAAGACAGAGAGAGAGGTCTTCCATCCACTGGTTCACTCCCTAGTTGTCCGCAATGGCTGGAGCTGCGCTGATCTGAAGCCAGGAGCTTCTTCCAGGTCTCCCAGGCAGGTGCAGGGGCCCAAGCACTTGGGCCATCTTCTACTGCTTTCCCAGGCCATAGCAGAGAGCTGGATGGGAAGTGTAGCAGCTGGGACTTGAACCGACGTCCATATGGATTGCTGGCAGTGGCTTTACCTGCTACGCCACAGTGTTAGCCCCACAGGTGAACTTCTATTTAGAAAGTAAACCCATGTGACTTTTGAAAATGGCAAAACCAATGCTCGTTCATAGGAGGTGACCGTGCAGAGAAACCACAGGGCAGCAACAGGCTCTGTGTGGTGCCAGCCCATGGCCAGTCAGAGGCTCTGAGCCTGAGATTTAGCAAGGATCAGCCAAACCCAAGGGTGGAGACTCATCCGACGGGGTCTTCCTCCTTCACCTGATCAGAAGGCTGGGGGAGACTGAGGACGGACGCCTGTCTCTGCTGCAGGCGCACCCCGCAGAGGGGCCCTCTGGCTGTGGCTGGGATCGGGACAGCCAGGTCCACTGTGGGCCGTGCGGTGAACGCTTGCTTTTCCTCTCCTGTCCATCCCTTCCCCCTCACCCCTGCCTCTCCCCACCCCAGGACATCGCCAAAGACTTCCCCAGGGGAGAGGACTCTCTGCAGAGGCTGCAAGAGCAGTCGGCGGGCGTCATCCGGAACACCTCTCCCCTGGGAGCGGAGAAGGTGGCCGGCGAGCTGGACGACATGCGGAAGGTTCTGGAGAAGCTGCGGCTGCTCTGGGAGGAGGAGGAGGCGCGGCTGCGGGGCCTGCTCCAGGCCGAGGGGGCCTGCGAGCTGCGGGTCCGGCAGCTGGAGACCGAGCTGGCAGAGTTCCGGAAGCGCCTTCACGGGCTGGCCCAGGAGGGCCTGGAGCCCGCAGCGAAGGCAGGGACCGAGGACGAGCTGCTGGCGCACTGGCGACGCTGCTCGGTAAGCCGCAGGGCGATCCAGGCTGCCGTCTCGCAGCCCTGAGCTCGCTCGCTCTGGCCCCCTGCACTGTGGCTGTTTCTGGATGGGGTCACAGACAAGTTGGGTGTTTATCCCCATTTTCTGGATGAAGACGTTGAGGTGGGGGGAGATGATTTTCCAGTACCCCCAGGGTCACACGGTGAGTCGGTGAGGAAGTAAGACCGGAGGGGGAACGGGCAGCCGAGTCTGGACCTCGAAGCCATTCCCTTGCCCCGTGGTGGGTGAGGCGTGGGATTCCTCCGTGTACAGCCAGACTGCCAGCTCAGCGGGGAAGCTCTGGGTGTCAGGACGTCGAGTCCCACACACCACAGGGCTGGGGAGGCCACGCACAGGGTGCCGGTTCCCGAGGGGAGGGGACAGCCACTGGGACAGCCACCACCCCATGTGCACTGCAGGGGCTGCCCTTGTAGGTACAGAGAGCTTTTATATTTGTTTACATATCTATTTTAATTTCTTTATAAAGAGAGAGAGAGCGCAAGATAGATGGAGGGAGGGAGGGGGAGGGAGATATCTCCCACCTGCTGGCTCATTCCCCAAATGCAAACCAGGCTGAAGCCAGGAGCCACGAACTCAGTCTGGGTCCCCGACGTGGGTGGCAGGGACCCATCATGTGTTGCCTCCAGGGTGTGCATTAGCTGGAAGCTGGGATCAGGAGTGGAGCTGGGACTTGAACCCAGGCACTGCAGTGTGGAGCAAGGGCATTGCAAGAAGCACCCTTCTCTTTTTTAAAATAATATTTATTTATTTATTTGAAAGTCAGAGTTACAGAGAGAGAGAGAGAGAATCTTCTATCCACGGGTTCATTCTCCAGATGGCTGCAACAGCTAGGGCTGAGCCAGGCTGAAGCCAGGAGCTTCTAGGTCTCGCACATGGATGCAGGGGCCCAAGCACTTGGACTGTCCTCTGTTGCTTTCCTGGGGAGGGAGCTGGATCGGAAGTAGAACAGCCGGGTCTCAAACCAGTGCCCTTGTGGGATGCTGGCATCACAGGCAGAGCCTTTACCTGCTGTGCCACAGCACCGGCCTCCCAAGCAGCACCTTAGCCACTGCGCCAAACATCTGCCCCAAGGGTTTCAAAATAAGGAGCCACAACCCTCTCTTGTCCTCCATCTTTATTTGTTGTTAACTCGGTCTCACCATTCCATTTACGAAGATGTCTCTGAAAGTCCCGCCCAGCTCTCTCCTCCACTCTGTGGCCATGGGTCTCCTTTCCCTCTCTCTCCTCATCTTGTTGCAAACGTTGATCTGTGGGTGGAAACGAGGATTCGCATTCAGATCACCCTGCGGGACCCCCTTCCTGCAAAGTCCTCGCTGCTCTGAGCATCGCCGCCCTCCCGGCCACAGGAGGTGGTGTGGTGCCGCGGCTGAGGGCCGTCGCTTTGGGCCCAGGCTGCCTGGCTTCGAGGCTTGGGTCCTCTCCCTGCTCCCTGAGAATTACTTTAGCCTTGGTAATGTGTGCAGAGGGAGTAATGACACAGAGACCAGAACAGGAGCTTAGACTAGCACGTGCCGGGAAGTCGTGCTACCGTGTGTTCCATGGGACGGTGAGGGGTGAAGCCCCCCCGGGCACCACCGGGTGGGCCGTCTTCACGGGTGGGTTGCCCACCGCCGGCTCACGTGCACCACCTGTCTTTGCAGAGGTCGTGACGTTGCTGCCTAATGGAACATCCATCGCAGTGACTTTGACGGAGGACAGGACTGGCCAGGCAGACTCTGTCCTGCTGCCTCCATGGTGGCCCCCATTGCCCCAGCCACTGCCCAAAGTTCCCCTCTCGGGGCTTTGTGCCTTGAGCTTGAGCCATTGACCGTGGAGGCTGGCGCTGAGGTGCAGAGGGTTAAACCTCCCCCTGCGGTGCCAGCATCCTGTATGGGTGCCTGTTCCAAGTCCCAGCTGTTCCACTTCTGATTTAGCCCCCTGCTAATGTGCCTGGGAAGGCAGTGGCAGATGACCCAAGTGCTTGGGCCCCTGCACCCACTTGGGAGACCTGGAAGAAGCTCCTGGCTCCTGGCTTGGGCCTGGCTCTTGCAGTCATTTGGGGAGTGAAACAGCAGATGAAGATCTCCTCTCTCTTTCTGTTTCTCTGTCTCTCCCTCTCTCTCTAACTCCGCCTTCCAAATAAATAAATAAAATAAATCTTAAAAATGGTTGATAACGAGCCCAGTGAGGTGGGCGGGGCATCCTGCCAGTCATGGTTGACCTCCTAAGGTGCCAGGACCTCGGGAGGCGCTGTGTCGGAGGGTCTGGCTGCAGGGAAGTGAAGCAGCCTGGGGGTGGTCCTGGCACGAATCTCCCAGGCAGCAGCATGGTGCAGACAGCGTGGCGGCACAGCTCGGTTTCGGGGCTCTGGGGGTCAGGTCTGGGTTCTGGGCTCTGTGGCCCCCCAGGCTCCCCTGGGGCCCTGCTCCCTGGGTGTAAGCAGGGATACGGAGCTCTACCTTCCCAGGAAGCCTTGGGCCCCTGCCACAGGGTCTGTGTCCCTGCATGAATCGTTAGGGCCGGGACTCCCCATCACAGTGCTGTGGGTGGGGGTGGTAGAGGGTGAAGCCAGCTACGGGCAAGGCCAAGCTCCAGGTCACGGAGTCAGAGGCGGGAGAGGGGACCCAGGCTCCAGGCTTGGGGTCCCGGTCCCTGCTCTTGGTGACAGTTTTCTGCCAGCTTGGCCCATCCCTGCCAGCCGAACCCGCCCCCTACCCCTGCACACCCTCCCCTCCTGTTGATGAGCCTCTCCCTCCCCCATGTCACCTGCCGCAGGCCACGCGTGCAGCCCTGGCCTCGGAGGAGCCCCGCGTGGAGCGGCTGCAGGCCCAGCTGAAGGAGCTCCTGGGCTCTGCCCACGACCTGCAGCCGCTCTCAGACGCCGTGGTCGCCGCCATCCAGGACTTTCACAGGTGCTCAGGAGGCCGAGGGCGGGCGGGACTCGGGGCTGGGCCCCCACCCGGAGGGCGGGCAGAGGCCCCCGCCCGGGACTGAGCCCCACCCCGCCGTCTCCATCCTGGGTCCCTGTAGCCTGAAGGGGAAGAGTGCCAGGCTGCGCAGCGCGGCGGGTGCCCAGCTGTGGCAGCGGCTCCAGCGCCCCCTGCAGGATCTGCAGCTGTGGAAAGCCCTGGCGCAGCGGCTCCTGGACGTCACGGCCAGCCTGCCGGACCCGCCCTCCATCCACACCTTCCTGCCCCAGATCGAGGTAACCAGGGTCCCACAGGGGCTCACTGGGGAGGCCGAGGGCGGCTGGCGGCTGCGGGCAGCCTCTCGGCCACTGTCCTGAGGTGGGTCCCCAGACCTCATGGCACCGTGCACGCGGTGCCGTGCCCGGAGGGCCCCAAGGGCACAGGAGATGTCACGCTGTTTGTTCGTAGTGGCAAAGGCCATCCTCAGCTCTTGGGTAGCAGGGGGGAGCCTGGTGTGACCCCAGGCTGTGTACTGGCCCTGCCCCCCGGGACCTCCCCCCAACACACACACAGCCAGTCCTCTGCTGAAGTGGGTTTTTCAGAAGAATTAGCAGGTTTGAATGGAAGAACCTGGGCCAGCTAAGACAGACCTCTGGCCTCCAGGACCCCAGACCCTCAAGTGGAGAAACAGAGCTGCTGCCCCCCAAACAGCCACGAGTCAGCGGAGCCCGACACTTGGCAAGGCTGTCGGGGCTGTGGGGCTGGAAACGGGGTGAGGGAAGGCTTCCTGGAGGAGGTGGAGGCCTGGGCTGTGCAGGGTCAGGGAGCATGGAGGCAGCTGCCGTCACGCGAGGTGGCTCCTGAGACTCCGTGCCCTCTCTGCCTAGCAAGCTCCCACACGTCAGGAGTCTGCTGTGGAGTCCCCTCCTCTGGGAAGCCCTCCTGAATTCCCTCTGCTCTTGCTCCCCCACGTCCCCCCTTCAAAGTATCCACAACGTCCTGTGTCTGTTGGTGATGGGGAGTAACCGAGCAGGGCACCGAGCTGGCTTAGGTGTGGGATTCTGCTGTTGGTTCTGGGGGCAGCTGGGGCTGTGTGGCCAGGTGAGCGAAGGCGGTGGCACTGCGGTCTACGATGAGGGGGTGACAGGGAGCCCCACCCACCCTCCCCACGCAGTCTCTGGTTCCCAGCCGCAGGCGCTGCTTCCGGGCAGCGGCAGCCGGAGCCGGGGCTCCCCAGGTGCGTCGGGCTCCGTGGCTGACGCGGGCCTTCCTCCCGCAGGCGGCCCTGGCGGAAAGCTCTCGCCTGAAAGAGCAGCTGACCATGCTGCAGCTGAAGAAGGAGCTGCTGGGCGGCGTCTGTGACCCCGACAGGGTGGCGGCCCTCCTGGAGGAGGCAGCCAGCTCAGTGCGGGACCGAGACCTGCTGCATAACAGCCTCCTGCAGAGGAAAAGCAAGCTGCAGGTGAGCGGCGCGGGTGTGTGCCGGGCCCGGCCACTTCCCGGGACACGGGGACACGGGCACGGGAGCCACTGCAGGGCCCGGCCACTTCCTGGGACACGGGCATGGGAGCCACTGCAGGGCCCGGCCACTTCCCGGAACACGGGCACCCACTGTAGGGCCGGGCCACTTCCCGGGACACGGGGACACAGGCACAGGAGCCACTGCAGGGCCCGGCCACTTCCTGGGACACGGGCACGGGAGCCACTGCAGGGCCCGGCCACTTCCTGGGACACGGGCATGGGAGCCACTGCAGGGCCCGGCCACTTCCCGGGACACGGGAACACGGGCACAGGAGCCACTGCAGGGCCCGGCCACTTCCCGGGACACGGGCACGGGAGCCACTGCAGGGCCTGGCCACTTCCTGGGACACGGGCACCCACTGTAGGGCCGGGCCACTTCCCGGGACACGGGGACACAGGCACAGGAGCCACTGCAGGGCCCGGCCACTTCCCGGGACACGGGGGCACGGGAGCCACTGCAGGGCCCGGCCACTTCCCGGGACACGGGGACACGGGCATGGGAGCCACTGCAGGGCCAGGCCACTTCCCGGGACACGGGCATGGGAGCCACTGCAGGGCCAGGCCACTTCCTGGGACACGGGCATGGGAGCCACTGCAGGGCCAGGCCACTTCCCGGGACACGGGCACCCACTGTAGGGCCAGGCCACTTCCCGGGATACGGGCACCCACTGCAGGGCCGGGCCACTTCCTGGGACACGGGGACACGGGAGCCACTACAGGGCCCGGCCACTTCCCGGGACACGGGCACCCACTGTAGGGCCAGGCCACTTCCGGGGATACGGGCACCCACTGCAGGGCCGGGCCACTTCCTGGGACACGGGGACACGGGCACTGGAGCCACTGCAGGGCCAGGCCACTTCCTGGGACATGGGGGCACGGGAGCCACTGCAGGGCCAGGCCACTTCCTGGGACACGGGGGCATGGGAGCCACTGCAGGGCCGGGCCACTTCCCGGGACACGGGCACGGGCACCCACTGCAGGGCCTGGCCACTTCCCGGGACACGGGCACCCACTGCAGGGCCAGGCCACTTCCCGGGACACAGGCACCCACTGCAGGGCCAGGCCACTTTCTGGGACACGGGGGCATGGGAGCCACTGCAGGGCCGGGCCACTTCCCGGGACACGGGCACGGGCACCCACTGCAGGGCCAGGCCACTTCCCGGGACACGGGCACCCACTGCAGGGCCAGGCCACTTCCCGGGACACAGGCACCCACTGCAGGGCCTGGCCACTTCCCGGGACACGAGCACCCACTGCAGGGCCAGGCCACTTCCCGGGACACGGGCACCCACTGCAGGGCCAGGCCACTTCCCGGGACACGGGCACAGGAGCCACTGCAGGGCCAGGCCACTTCCTGGGACACGGGCGGCCCCAGCTTCTCCTCTCAGCCCCGTCGCTTGCTGCCCTGGGCCTGGCTGTGTCCCCGTGCGTGAACTGAGTGGGGTTCCTCTGGCCGCTCCCTAGCCGCCCGTCTATCTCCCGACCACCCCCTAAGCCCATGCCTACACTGCAGGCTGGTGGTGCAGACAGACTTACAGGGGCTGGGGCAGGGCGAGGGCTGGCAGACTGAAGCTGTCGTGTTTGTCAGGAAGGTTGACAGTCGTGGCTCCTGCCAGTGAATGGGGTCAGCCGTGTTCCCATAAAACTTGATCTGGTGAGGGCTGGGAGGTGATGGGAGGGGGCACGCTGTGGTGGTGCTGAGGTGAGGCTCAGGAAGGCTTCCTGGAGGGGGTGGCGCCTGCGTGAGTGTGAGCTGGCCAGGATGAGAGCAGCCTGGTTGCAGGTGTCAGGTGTGTGTGGGGGGAGTGGGGGCGGTGGGGGGCAGCCGCTCACTTGCAGCCCCCGTTCTGTGTCTGCAGAGCTTGCTGGCCCAGCACAAGGACTTTGGGGCCGCGTTTGAGCCGCTGCAGAGGAAGCTCCTGGACCTCCAGGCCCGGGTCCAAGCCGAGGACAGGCCTCAGCCGGACCTTCCTGGAAAGCAGGCCCAGCTGTCAAGGTTGCAGGTGAGGGGCCCGTGGGGTCCGCGTGCCCCCTGCCCAGGCGCTCAGCCACACCCAGGAGCGGCGCCCGTGGTCTAGCAGAAGCCGGCAGAGCCAGGCTGAGCCAGACGGCTGGGTGCCTGCTTGCCACCTCCCTAGAATCCCTGCCCGTTATAACGGATGGCCCCTGGCCTCGAGGCCTGTGGCACCTCCAAACTGCGATTCTTTCTCTTAAGGTTTATTTATTTATTAATTTGAGAGGCAGAGTTACAGAGAGAGGGAGAGAGAGAGAGAGAGCTCTCATCTGCTTGTTCATTCTCAGGCTGGGGCCAGGAGCCAGGAGCTCTGGATCTCCCGTGTGGGTGCAGGGTCCCAAGTACCTGGGCCATCTTGCTCTGCTTAACCCGGGCACATTAGCAGAGAGCTGGATCAGAAGTGGAGCAGCTGGGACTTGAACCAGTGTCCGTATGGGATGCCGGCATCACAGGTGGCGGCTTAACCCACTGTGCCACAACGCCGGCCCCCAACCTGCTGACTCTTGGGATCAGCAACCTTGTGTTTACTCCTTGGTCCCAAAGTCTGGCATTGGTGTTTATTTTTAAAATTACTTTTTTAAAAAATTCCCTTTCTGAAGTATTCTTAAGTACAGAAGTATTCCTCCAGTTAAATACATCGATTTAGAGATGAAGCAGGTATGTTTTCAAACGCACGAGCCTGGAGACAGGCTGCTCATTGGCTGGATAAGGAGCCTTGCTGGTTTTCAAGTTGCGTGCGATACAATGATGATCTTTTTTTTATTATTATTATTTATTTGAAAGTCAGAGTTACAGAGAGGGAGATCAATCTTCCATCCGTTGGGTTCACTTCCCAAATGGCCACAACGGCCAGGGCTGGCCAGTTCTAAAGCCAAGGAGCTAAGAGCTTCCTCTGGGTCTCTCCCATGTGGGTGCAGGGGCCCAAGGTCTTGGGCATCCTCCGCTGCTTTCCCAGGCACATTAGCAGGGAGCTGTATCGAAAGTGGAGCAGCTGGGACTTGAACTGGCTCCCATATGGGATGCTGGCACTGCAGGTGGCGGCTTTACCTGCTACGCCACAGCGCCGGCCCCCAATGGTTATCTTTTAAAACTCAAGTGCAGCTCGTACATTAGTGAGTTTCAGAATGGTGCATTTGGGGCTTTAAAGCTAAAACAGGTGTGAGTCGTCTTAAGAGAGGTGGCCATCAGCTGAGAGTCCAGAGACGCTGTCTGGTCTTAGGGTTTACTTTCATGGCGCCCTACAGTTTCTGACTGTTTAAGTCTCACCTGCTCCGAGAACAGGCCCATCAGACTGACCACACGAGCAGCCCCTGGTGCACGACAGGCCTGTGCTATCCTGGGTGACCCCTCACCCTAGACTCTCCCACCTAGAGACCCCCTCCCTGCTCAGCCTCCGCGATGGGGAGGCAGAAAGGAGAGCCTCCCCCCGCCCTCATTCCTTTCCTCCCCGCAGGGGCTGCAGGAAGAAGGGCTGGAGCTGGGCGTGCAGGCGGAGGCTCTGCAGTCTCTGGTACAGGGGAACACCAGCCACCAGCAGAGAGCGGGCCAGCTCTGCTCCGACTGCCAGGCCCTGCAGCGGGCCCTGGAGGTAAGGGGCGGGCGAGGGGGTCCCCGGCAGCCCCAGAGACATCTCCACCCTGGACCTTGCTTCCTCTGCTTTTGCAACCCTCTCCTCTTCTCCTTTCTGTCTCCATGCATGCGATGATTGCCAAGTGTCTCCTGCACGCGCAGCCAGCGCTGCAGACCCGCCCTTCTGGGCGCGAGGTGCTGGTTGTGTAAACAGACACTCAGCAAGCAAGCAAGTAAATGTGCAGTTCCTTCTTGTAATAAAGGCCAACAGGCAGGCGCACACTGGGTCCCAGGCATGCTGCCGGGAGCCCTGGCAGGGCAGAGCCTCGCCTGCAGTGGCCCCTACTGGCCACTGGGTGTTTGTGCAGAATTGACGCCCCTTTGGGCAGTCCGGATGGAGCTGGAGGGTGGACCTCCAGCCGAAGGTCCAGTCGGCGTGCGCAGCGCAGGCCCCACCCTGCCGCTGGCTCAATGGTGTGCTGATCGCCCTTGGTGGCAAGCCTGGGGAGTGCTGTGTCAGTCGGCTGTGCGCTGTTGCAGGCAAACACAGGGGAAGCCAAACGAGTTTTGACAAAGAGGTTAATTTTGATTCAGAGAGCTAGAGGTTCACAGTCCAGGGCCACGCAGCCATGGGTTCACCGTCAGCTGCTGGCAGAGAACCGAGGTGGCCAGGCCATCACGTGGCGAGAGCCGGGGAGCACCGAGGAGTGTCGTGTGTGTGGTCGCTCCCTCCGTCCCTAAAGCCACAGCATTCCATCCTGGGGCCCCGATGCCCTAGTTCTCGAAGCCCCACCTCCCGTCACCATCACTGGATTCTTCTGTGTTCTTAGTATCGCCAACGTCTGTCTTTGGGGACTGAGCCCCTGTAGGGGTTTGGGGAACGATTATGCCAACGCTTGTCCTCCAAAACCGGGCAGGTGCAAGGAGGCATCCTGCAGCCACACTTGCAGCAGAGTTCCCCACCCCACCCGGCCCACGCAGCCCATCTGAGCCACATGCTCCCACCTCCCCTCCACGGGGCTCAGCCTCCCAGATACCCCGAGTCACCCACAGGGACCACTCAGAACTTACACGATTGCATAGAATTGTACAAAATACACGTAGAAATCACCCCATTCCTACTATACAGAAATACTGTGATAGGAGAGAGAGATGAAAGTCATTATGGTAAAGTGGCATCCTTTGGTGGGGTGGCCAGGATGCGCCCCCTCCACGTGACAGCCCAACACTGTGCCGCGGTGCCGCTGGTGGTGTGGCTGGCTACGGCGCTCATCCTCTGAAGGTGCTTTCCCGTCGGCTCTCACGACCGTGTCTCTCTGGAGCACTCAGCGCCTTTGTTGAAGCTGCGGAAGCCTCTGTGTCGGCAGCTGCGGCCAGCTTCCACGTGCAGGTCTTGACAGACAGACTTTTTGCCACTGTGGGTGTTAGGAGGGCCTGGGGAAGCCTGGTGGGGTGGGGGCACTGCTGGGCGGCGGCCCTCCCTTGGGTACCCCTAGTATCTGCTGCCCACACCCACCTTGGTGCACTGCACTGCTGTAGCCAACAGTGCAGCCTAGGTAACTTATAAATAACAGGAATTTACTGTTCACGGCCCTGGAGGCTGGGATGGCCCGGATGCAGGAGCCGGCGCTGTCCCCGTGTGCCAAGGGCTGCTCTGCCAGGCCTCTCAAGGCGTTAACCAGGCCAGAGCTCTCCGGACCTGAACACCTCCCTGGAGGCCCCAGCCCCCAACACTGCTGCACTGGGGGTCGAGTTGACAACCTGTGCATTTTGGGGAGACGTCCGAGTCATAGCACACCCCCGCCCCACCATTACTGCAGCAACCCGGGTCCCCCCTGTGTTTCCTGCTAATGCAACACTACCGAGGAGACCCCTTGGTCCAAGTGACACGGAAGATAGCAAACAGTGGCTGGCAGTCTCAAGGTTAGGGCGGGAGCGTGGAGACGTGGGACCCTGGCCCCACCACCCGGGGGCCCGCAGGAGCCGGCTCTGCCAGCCCTGCCTTCCTGCTGTCTCCCTCACTCAAGTCAGCACAGCTCGGAAGCACTGCAGCCAGAGGAGGAGACAGTGGCCGCTGTGAGACACAGCGCTAACCCAGCGTCCATGGCAGCCGCGCAGTGGTGCTGTTCTCGGGCCAGGCACTTCTTCCAGGAGACATCGTCCCACTTCATCTTGCTACCCAATGCTTGTTACGTGTAGAAAGTTCTAGAGCACTCCTCCCCCACAGCCCGGGGATCTTCACAGTCACAGCTCTGTGCCACAGGGAGCCGTGCGCCACATTGGTCTGAGGTTGGCGGCCAGGAGCTGCCAGGGGCTGGCAGTGGTGGGGGCTCACTGCTATGGCATCCGTGGGTCCCAGCACCTAGCGTGGGCCGGGTATTTCAGCCGTGTGTTGGTGCAGCTGTGGGCTGGTGTGCAGGAGTCAGGAGGATCTGCACTGGGGAACGCAGCAGGAGTGAGGACACAGGCCCCTGGGGTCCGAGCGGCTTGTGGTGTGCGGGGGGGGTGTGTGTGTGTGGTGGGGTGGCATGCAGGGGCCCGGGCTAGGTGACCAGGAGGGTGGAGAGAGGCCTCCCCTGGGGGTACCATGCCCACCTTTCCTGGAGCCAGAGAGCAGGGCCTCTCATGAAGACAGGATCCATTTCCGGTGGGTCTGCAACCCGAGTACAGTGGCTGGGTGGCAAGGTGCACCGTGTCCAGCATCAGAAGACACTGACCAGGGGTTTCCGCGAGGGCTTGTGCCCATTGCTGTGTCCATCGCAGCCGTGGAACAAACACCTCCTCCACCCCCTCCCCCACTCCAGACCTGGGAGTTTCTGGGAGACAGGCTTGGGGTGTTGGGGGGGGGGCGCGATCTTCCTGCGGGAAGCCCCTGGAGTGCAGAGGGCAGGACCAGCCTCACACGTTCCTGCTGGGTGGGGCCAGCTGAGGCCCAGGCAGGCCGGGGTGGTGTGCACGGGTCTCTGCCTCCACCGGCGCTCAGAGCGCCCTGGGCCGTGTGGGCTGTGCCGCAGGACCTGGTGGACGGGTGTCGGCAGAGCGTGCAGGAGCACCGCACCTTCAGCCAGGAGCTACTGGAGCTGCGCCAGTGGATCGCCGTGGTGGCACAGAAGCTGGAGTCCCACCAGGGGGACGCGGAACCGGGGGACGCCGCGTCCCGAGAGGCCGAGGTCGAGGTGAGATCGCCAGCGTGCTCGTGTGGTCCCCGACACCGTGACGAGATCCCGGAGGCTGGTTACTGTATAGAGCAGGAGGCTTGGCGAGCTCAGGGTCTGGCGCTCCTAGGGCTCGGCCCCTGCATCCGCCCGGCTCTGCGGGAGCCTTCCAGGTGGGTGGTGTCGCAGTGCGGGAGCACGCGAGAGAGGGAGGCCGGACAGGAAGCCACAGAGCTCACCTAGAGAGCACCTCACGCTCGCGAGAGCAAACTCTGGTCCCAGGAGAGCTCCATGCATCCCTTCCGAGGCCACACTCCCAGTGACACACAGACCTCCCGCTCGTCCCTGCTCTGGGCACCACCGCACCGGGGACCAAGCTACGCCCGCACGAGCCCTTGGGGGTGGACCACGTGCTCGCTCCAGGCAGCCGGGGACCTGCCCCTGCGTCCCACCAGAGCAGAGCGCCCCTGCCCCCGGCCTCACTGCACCTGCGTGCCCCTGTGTCCCTCAGAGGTTGGTGGCGGACTTCCCGGAGAAGGAGGCCCAGCTGCTGTTGATCGAAGCGCGTGGCCGGCGGGTGCTGGAGCAGTCTTCCTGGGAGGGGGCCACCAGGGTCCAGGAGGAGCTGCGGGAGCTGGCGGAGTCCTGGCAGAGCCTACAGCTGCGGAAAGAAAGCCTGCTGAGGTCAGAGGCCGCCCGGCTTCCCCCCCACCCCCCAGCTGGGGCGAGCTCGGCGGTGGGGGCTGGGCTGTGTGCTAGGTGTGGTGCCGCGGTTGGGCGGGGTTGGTGACTGACTTAGCAGGGGCAGGAAGAGCCAGGAAGCAGCCCTGGCTGGGGAGTTGGCCTCCCATTTGGCTCGGGGCCTCAGTTTCTGCCTCTGTATCCCCGGGCAAGTGTACCCTCACGACCTAGTGACTTGAATGTGAAGCAGGAACCCGGACGGGAGGGTGCCATGGGCTCGTCCTGGCGAGCCTGGAGGGTGGGTGCTGACTTGTGAGCCGCAGGGGCTACCGGAAGCTTCCTGCCAGCCACGGGGTCCCAAGGCCACTGCCTCCCCGGAGACCTCGGTCTTCCCGTGCCGTAACTGCGTGGCCTTTGTCATCTCAGCCTCATCAGAAACTGGCAGATGCAGAGGACCGAAGTGGATTCAGGGAAGAAAATGATTTTCACCAACAACATCCCGAAGTCTGGGTTCCTCATCGACCCCATGGATCCTCTTCCCAGGCATCGCCGGGGGGTGAGTCTGGCAGGAGCCCGGACCCAGTGGCGGGGCAGGGGCGGGGCGGGGGTGGGCACCCAGCATGGACCCTCCCTGCTTGGGGCCACATCCAGTCTCACGTGAACCTGCTCCTCTTGTGACCCCACGGGGGGCAGGGAGAATTGAGAGATCCCAGGATGCAGAGCCAGGCTGCCGGGAGGCGGAGGGCATCCCTGGCCACCAGTGTGCACTTCTTGATGGCCCCAGCAGTGGCCTCTGTAGGAGAGATCAGAAGCCGAAATGCATGATGGGTCTATTTCTGTGCGTAGCTCTGTTTTGTAGATAGAAGACCTCTCACCTCCTCTTCCTGCCTCCAACAGTGGAGCCTTGCAGAAATTCTCCAGACACAATCTGTCAAATGACTCACTCTCCCATTCACTCACTCCTCCAAGACACATGTAGCCAGTTTCACTGTGTTCCAAGGATTGGGTGTGGATGCAGCGTGTACACTTCTACCCTCAGAGAACGTAGAATCCAGCCCTGAGGGTGCTGACACGCAGGGCTGGTCTCTGTGGCCCTGGCGGGGGCTGGTGATTGGCCTTTCTCACAAGCTCCCGGAGACAAGTGCATTGCCAGAGCATAGACGGAGGCGTAAGGCAGTGGGCTCCACTGAGGGTTGACAGAAAGCCTGGTGCACGTTGGCAGAACGGCCCGAGGTGACCAGTTCCGTCCAGGGCAGGGAAGCCCGCCTGGGAGAAGTGCATCCTCAAGGCTGAGATGGGGGGGAAGGGGGTGTGTCCCACCCTGAGGACACCGCTGTGCACAGGCCCAGAGGAAGCAAGTGGGCAGGTTCCAGGGCTGCGATGTGTGTGCAGGGCCAGGTGCAGGTGCAAGCCGTGGAGACAGGGAAAGCCGGACCCCGAGGGTCTTGGGCCACGTCAGGGAGGGGCTCCTCACCCCCCAGTGAGTGTGAACAAGGACTTGGCCAAGCGAGACTGGCGTTGGAGGCACTTCGCCCTGGCCAGAGCCCGGAGCAGGACAGGCGGGGTGGAAGCAGCTGCAGGGCCATCCTGGTAAGGGATGGCGGCGGCTTCTGGGAGGGGACGGGGCTCCACAGTGAGGAGCCACTGTGAGTCCAGCTTGGTCCCCCCCCACCAGGCCCCTCGCATCGCTGTCTGGGCATCCTGTCCAGGTCAGGCCCCTCTGCCTCCCTGGAGCCCCCAGGACACCGGGCCGGTGGGCTTTTTCTGCCTCTGATGCTCGGGTCACGTGCATTCCTGCAGGCAAACCTGCTTGTGGAGGAAGAAGGCAGCCGCGAAGAGCAGTCGCGACTCCTGAGGGACTTTGAGCAGTGGCTGCAGGTGGAAAATTCCAAGCTGGTGAGAATCATCGCGACGAGAGCCGCCACAGCCGAGGACCTGAGGACCCGGGAGACCAAGCTGCAGGTTGGTCCTGGAGGACAGGTGCACCTGCTTTGCACCTGAGCTGTGCACCTGCGGGCGTGTGTGGCGCCCTCAGCGTGTTCTCGCCGATGAGCACACACCCAGCTCATGCACGGTCTGTCCTCACTGGTGTCTAAATAATCGCTTTTCAACTTTGTGGGTTCAAATATTTTTAAATTCTTTTAAGTGTATTTATTTGAAGAGGAGTGCATAGAGAATCTTCCATCTGCTAGTTTACTCCCCAAATGTCCACAGCAGTCAGGACTGGGCTAGGTTGAAGCCAGGAGCCCAGAGCTCAATCCGGGTCTCCCATGTGGGTGGCTGGGACCCAAGTACTTGAGCCATCACCTGCTGCCTCCTGGGGTGCTGTCGGCAGGAAGCTGGATCAGAAGTGGAGCCTGATCGAAGCGGAGTACTTGAAACAGGTACTCCAACGTGGGTTGCAGGCATCGCAAGAAGTGGCTTAACCATGGCCTCAAATGCCCGCCCCAGCTCAAATGTTCTAGACCTTTCCCTGGCGTTCACTCATGAATTCCGCCTACTTCTGTATTTCCCACCGTCCATCCTCTTACTGCTCTGTCAGTTAACTCTTGCTGTGGGACACACCGCCCCTCAGTTTGTGGCTCACGACAGTAGTCATCCAACACACGATTCTGAAACCTGGCAGCTTGGTCTGAGCTCAGCTGGGCGGTTCTGGTCTCAGCCCTGCTTCCTCATTTGTCCACCGTCCATTGTAGGTCTGCGTGTGGCTCTGCCCCTGGGGGTTGGCAAGCTGTTGGAGATGAGAATGACCTGGATCACTCGTCTCTCACCTGCTGTGGGCCAGCCCAGGCCACTCATAGCAGAGGGAGGTCGGGGCCACTGTGATGGGGACAGCGGCTCAGCTCGTCTCTCCTCAGGTGGCTTGTGATTCATTCTGCAGCTGGAATGACCCACTGACTCTTCAGATCCATAGATGTGGCCTGCCCCTCCCCCACACCTAATGAAGACCTGAGACTTCAGGCCTTACACCCCCAGGATATCACCGAGTCCTTTCTCACCGGACTCCAGCCTGCTAGCTCGCTCGCTTTCTCTCGTCAGTATTTTTCTTTGTAGTTTCACTGTGATATGTTAGACATTGAATTTTGAAAAATTTATTCTGCTTTTCATTTTTTTTAAGATTTATTTATTTATTTGAAAGTCATCTTTACACAGAGAGAGGAGAGAGAGAGAGAGAGAGAGAGGTCTTCCATCCACTGGTTCACTCCCCAGTTGGGCGCAATGACTGGAGCTGAGCTGAGCCGAAGCCAGGAACTTCTTCCGGGTCTCCCACGTGGGTGCAGGGGCCCAAGGACTTGGGCCATCCTCTGCTGCTTTCCCAGGCCATAGCAGAGAGTTGGATCAGAAGTGGAACAGCTGGGTCTGAAACCGGCACCCACATGGGATGCCGGTGCTGCAGGCCAGGGTGTTAACCTGCTGCACCACAGCGCCAGCCCCTTGAGATTCATTTGAACTCATGAATTTGCTGTTTAGCATCTCTGGCAAATTCTCTAATGTTAGCTCTTAAAATGCTGGCTCTCCCTCCCTGTGTGATGTCTTTTAAGCGTATGTTACCTTTCCCACTGAGCGCCTTACGTATCTGCCTCCTCTTGTGTATTTGCCATCCTTTGTCTCTTCCTGTTGCACTCTGGTTAATTTTTTCCGACCCACCTTCCTGTTTCCTCATTCTCTCTTTAGCTGTGTTTCATTTGCTGGTAAACATGTCTTCTGAGCTCATACCTTTTGCTGTTTATCAGTTCTGGAACTTCTATTTGGGTCTTAGCAATATGCTCTGTCACTTTTCATAGCTTTCAGAGTCTTGCTGAAATTTCTAAACTTTAAATCTTTGAACACAGTGAACAAGCCTTGTCTACAGAGGCTGACGGGTAATGCCAGCATCTCAAGGCATTTTAGGAGAGTTTCTGTTGGGTGTTATTTTTGCCTGTTCTTGTTCTTGGTGTCTTGCGTCCATGTGGCTGATCACTTGATCCATGTGTTTTATTCTATAAAACAGCTGTGAGAGTCCCTTGAGGTTTGGAGCCATCTTTTTCTGCAGAGATGATTTTGTTTGCTACCACTGGGAGAGTGGGGGCTTTATCCCGTGGGACCACTCAACCCGAATTCAAGGCTTGAGGTTCCTGGACCTCTGAGATGACTTGGAGCTGGGCTGCAAGTTCACTCAAGGCCTGGATTTACTTACTTACTTATTTATTTAAAGGCAGAGTTACAGAGACGCAGAGAGAGAGAAAGAGAGAGAGAAACAGGGGTCTTCCATCTGCTGGTTCACTCCCCAGATGGCTGCAACGGCTGGAGCTGAGCGGATCTGAAGCCAGGAGCCAGGAGCTTTTTCTGGGTCTCTCACATGGATGCAGGGGCCCAAGGACTTGGGCCATCCTCTACTGCTTTCCCAGACCATAGCAGAGAGCTGGATCGGAAGTGGAGCAGCCAGGTCTCGAACTAGCGCCCATATGGGATGCTGGCGCAGCAGGCAGTGGCTTCACCCGCTATGCCACAGCACTGGCCCCTGGATTTACTTCTGCTTCACCTTTACTCTGCGGGTGCAGCCTGTGGGGGTCCCAGCAGAGGGGGAATGGGTTGACCCTGACCCCTGCAGGAGTGACCTTGACCTCTCTGCCCCTGGACCTGCAAGGCTGCCAGGAGCACAGGTCTGTTCCGCAGCCGTCGCTTCCCGACGGGCCCCTGTCCATGGGTGATGGACGCGTGCCTGAACATGGGGTTTGCCTCTCTGCTTCTCAGCCTCCGGGAGTGACACTCTGATGTGCTGCCTCTTGGTAACGCTCTGATGCCTTTGTCATGTCTTCGGTGGGGAGGTGGGGTGGTTCCAATGATCTGATTGGCCGTTACCAAGAGGTACTTCCTGTGTGCGTCTCCTGTCTCACCTGTGGCCGCTTTTCTCATTTTTCACCACCTCCTCCCAACGTGCACCGTGTTGGAAATGACCCCATCCCCCAGGTTACGCTCCCTTGCTCTTGGATGTTTGATTTGTAGGTGCTCTGAGCAGCCAAGCTGACTGTCCCATGGTGCACAGCTAAGCCGGCCGGGATTGAAACTCGGGCTCTCGGATGTAGAGTCCTGCTCCAGGCTCCACATCCCACTACGTCTTAGGAGCTGGAGAATAGCAGGTGCCATCCCCGGGCGTGAAAAATCGGCCCAATGCCAACAGAAACACGTGTTCAACAGTAATTACGAGACTCCCTCTGGGGGACGTGCCCTGGACTGTCGCACTGCAAGTCACAACAGGAAGTCGGCAGTCTGACTGCCCCTGCTGTGCGGGAGGCCGCGCTGTGGCAGTTTCCAGAGTCATTGCCACTCCTCGGTGTGCATTGCCGAGATGAGAGTCTCTCACGTCCAGATGCCGTCTGCCTGCTCCCTGTGCACCTGCCTGTCCAGTGCTCGACTGGCCTGCTCTTCCCAGCTGGGTGAGGCTCTCCGGGCCATAACACGGCCTTCTCCCCCACCCTAGGAGTTGGAGGCTCGGGTGCCAGAAGGCCAACATCTCTTTGAGACCCTCCTTCGTCTCAGACCAGCAAGGGGGACCTCGGATGAGCTGGAGGATCTGCGCTACCGCTGGATGCTGTACAAGTCCAAGCTCAAGGACTCCAGCCACCTGCTGGTAGGTGCAAAGGGTGCCCAGGTCCTAGACCCCGGGGAAGGGACCACAGTTGGGCCCAAGTGCACCTGGAGGGGCTGCTTGACTGCATGTGCTGGGCCCCGTCCATCTTTATGCACAGGGAGGGGAGGGGGACTTGTGGTTCCAAGGCACTTGGCCTGTGCAGTCTCCCAGGCCGTCTGCCGTGCTGTGAGGCCACAGTCCCGGCCACGGCCACAGTCCCAGCCACAGCCACAGTCCCAGCCACGGCCACAGTCACCTCATGGTTCACGTGCAGGGAGTGCTTGCTGCCCTCCCCGCTGAGAGCTCTGTGTGCAGTCCCCGCAGCCACCCACTGCTGGAGGCATCGACCTCCAAGCTAAAAAGCTTGCCAAGGGCACCCTGGCAGTCAGTGGCAAAGCCAGCATTAAGCACAACCTTCCATAGAAGTCCTGACTTGGGCATCAGAGCCTGGGGTGTGGCCCTGGCTCCTTCACTAACTTGCTTTTTTTTTTAAAAAAAAAGATTTATTTATTTACTTGAAAGTCAGAGTTACACAGAGGAGAGCCAGAGAGAGAGAGAGAGAGAGAGAGGTCGTCCATTTGCTGGTTCACTCCCCAATTGGACACAACGGCCGGAGCAGCACTGATCAGGAGCCAGAAGCTTCCTCTCGGTCTTTCCATGCGGGTGCAGGGGCCCAAGGACTTGGACCATCTTCTACTGCTTTCCCAGGCCATAGCAGAGAGCTGGATCGGAAATGGAGCAGCCAGGTCTCGAACCAGTGCCCATATGGGATGCCAGCACTTCAGGCGGCAGCTTTACTCGCTATGCCACAGTGCTGGCCACTTGCTTTGTGGCTCTGAGCAAGCACCTGCCATCTGGGGACCCCCGTGTCTCCCATGCAAAGCAGTGATAATAACGACAATAGTGGTAAAGGCTAACTTCATGACAACATTTATTAAACGGCCACGGCCACAACAACCCCATATAGGAGATGCTGTCATGATTCCCTGTGAACCAAGGAGAAACTGAGGCACAGAGGCTGTGTTTCCTGTGTCCAAGGAGGAATGTGAGCCAAGTGGCCTCCAAGAGCCTCCTCCTCTCAGGCCTGGGACCCCGACACCAGTCTCTCCTGGCCCTGTCACAGCCTTGACGGCCACTAGGTGTCAGCCCAGCCCCAGCCAGCAGCCAGCCCCCTCCCAGCCTGCTCCCGGCCGGCCTGGGCAAGGCCTTCCCAGACAGAAATCCCAGCTGGGCCTGAAGTGTGTTAAAAAGCTCATTAAATGGAATCACCTGCTGGCTCAGGCTGTCCAGATGACCGTGGCTTTCAGGAAACACCCCCCTGACAAATGCATATTCCATGACAGCCCTGCTGGGACTTCAGTTTCACTCACTTAACTTTTTTTTTTCTTTGCCCCTTTTCCTCCCTTCCCTAAAATAACAGACGCAGAGTTCTCCGGGGGAGCCGACTGGATTCCAAAAGGTACAGGGTCCGCCATCTGCTCCGCACGGCAAGAGGGCAGGGTTGCAGGGCCTGTGGCACGGGGCAGGACTCCTGGGCTTTCTGGAAAGTCCCATGATGGCTGGGGAACATTTGTGGGAATCAGTCCTGAGCTGCAGTGTGCGCTGGCCTCTCCCCCTCCCTGGGGTGGGGGGACCTTGTCAGGAAGTTCCAAGCTGAGAGAAGCTGGCTGGGGCCATGACAGGTACCTGATGGAGAAGGGACCCTGGATTTATCAGCCTAGGATGCTGGTAATACCGTGACAACGGGTCACTGTCGCAGGAAGCCCGGGCTGTGTGAACACCCTGGGGATCAACGGAGGGGTCTGTGCAGCCCAGCGGGGCAGGTGGTGTCCCACTAACACCCACAGAGCCGTGGGCAGAGCTACTCCCGTGGCTTGGCAGGACGAAGCGACAGCAAGGATGGTAGCAGTGCAGGATGACGACGAGCGAGACGGTTGTCACTGTAAACGCTCCGTGTCGGGCGTCTGCTGTGTCCCCATGAAGAGCTGTGCTAGGGTTGGGGCGTCTGTGTGGACGCCTGCGCCGTTGCTGTCTCAGCTGTACGCCGTGGGGAAGAAACGGCAGCGCCGGAAGCACCTGCTTGCGCAGGCTGCTAAAGCCTGCGCTGTCGGCTCTTGCTCCGCGCCTCGGAGAAGTTCTTCCTGGGCCTGACAAAGCCCGATGGAGAGGACTTTTCTGGTGCCCTGGTTTCCAAGGCAACGCCTGGCAGTGTCCCATCGCGACCCCAGGAGCCACTAGCACACCCTACTCATGAGTGCTCCCGCTCCACAGCTTTTGTGCACGCCTGGTGCTAGGCTGACGTCCTGTGTCACACCTGCAGGGCTCTGGGGACCTGGAGGACTGGGCGGGGCAGTCACCAGCCTGGTGCTGAGCCCCGGCTCCAGAGGCCACCGGCTTTGTGGTCCTGTGAAAACCCTCTGCCTCTTGGGGTTCACTTGCCCCATCTGTAGAATGGGACTTTTTAGTGTGTTTATTTTTACCTGCTTGAAAGACAGAGACAGGATTGAGAGAGAGAGAGAGAGAGAGACTGAGAGAGAGATCTTGGGGTCTTTAACTCCAGGGTTGATCTTATCCTTGGCTGCCAGGTGTGGGTGCGGTTTTCCAGGGAGTTCCAAGCAGGAGGGCTTTTCGTGGCTGTGCGGCTGCCTGCTTGGGTTATATTGGAAACCTGGCTGTGTAGAAGTTTGACCTTGGGGCTGGCCCGCCTTTGAGCCTGCTGGGATGTAGGAACCTGGAGGTTAGTGCATGGAGGCCATCTTTGGCCCACATGCAGCACAGATGACAACAAGGGTCACGAGGCCCCACCCGAGAGTGGCTGACTCCTACGGGCTGGAGTGGCCCAGGAATCTGCATTTCTGACGCCAGGTGAGGTGGATGCTGCTGACTGGGGATGCTTTGAGAAGCACGGTTTGCAGTTTGCCAGTGAGGGTTAGCCACCTCCTGCAACACTGGCATCCCGCACCAGAGCACTGGTTCATGCCCTGGCTACGCCACTTCTGCTCCCTGGGAAAACCAGTGGAAGATGGCCCAGGTACTTGGTCCTCTGCTGCCACAGGGAAGACCCAGATGGACTTGTTCCAGGCTCCTGGCTTTAGCCTGGCCCAGCCCCAGCTGTTGCAGCTGTTAATGGAGTGAACCAGCAGATGGAAGATCTGTCACTCTGCCTTTCAAATAAATAAATTAAATCTTTACAAAGAGAGAGAGAGAGAGAGAGAAAACCACTGCCTAGTGCTCTGGGTTCGAATCCAGCCCCCACCATCAGTGCGCATGACCATTGGTGAGTCACTTAACCAGCGTCTCCCACTGGGGACAGTGAAGGTGGGCTGAGCTCACGGTGGGCAAAGTGCCTGTCCTAACAGCCAGCGCACAGTAGGTCCCCATTGCCAGGTCAGTGAGGACCAGAGACCTGCTCACACCGCCCCTGTTTTTCTTTCCGGGAGCAGAGGCGGCAGTGACGCTCTGGAGGGAAATCCTCCCTGGGGGTTGGCCCTTGTGTTTTTGCTGGGTGGGTTGTGTGCACGCGTGTGCGTGTGCCCATCCACCCGCAGGCCTGGCGGGCCCAGGCTGTCATGCCGCCAGGCAGCCTGCGTTATTTTTCATCTCGAGGAAAGAAGCCAAGCCTGCTGCCTGTGCCCGGCTAATTATTTACGAGCAGTTGGTTTTCCACACGTTTCTTGCCCGTCTCGGGCTGCGTCAGCGGCTGCAACCTGCTGGTTTGTACAAACAGAACCGGGGGATGCGTCCGTCTGCAGCCGCCTCCACGCTTGGCAGCTCTGGGCCCTGATGGTTTGCCTGCAGCCCTCAGCTTCCCGCTGGTGGTGAGGCCGTGAGTCGAGTCACGTCCTGTGCTGGCCCCAGGACAGACACACAGACTTCCAGTTGAGGAACAGCTTGGCAAATGTCTCTCCAGGCCAGGGCTGGCGTGCCGGGGCCGGAAGCAGATGCCGCCCATGCATTGGGAGCGTTCACAGGGACTTCAAGTGTTCATGGAACGTGGAATGAACAGATCAGGGGAAGAGCCGGCGCTGTGGTGTGGCAGGTTCACCCTCCGCTTGCAACACCGGCCTCCCAGAGGAGTGCCAGGTCCCAGCTGCTCCACTTCCAACTCAGCTCCCTGCGAATGCCCCTGGGAAGGCAGCAGAAGATGGCCCAAGTGCTTGGGGCCCTGCACCCATGTGGGAGACCTGGATGGAGCTCCAGGCTCCTCCTGGCTATTGTGGTCACTTGGGGAATGAACCAGTGGATGGACGGTCTCTTGTTATTCTCTCTCTGATGCTCTGCCTTTCAAAAAATGAATAATTTTTTAAAAGACTTATTTATTTATTTGAAAGAGATACACAGAGAGAGAAGGAGAGGCAGAAAGAGAGAAAGGTCTTCCATCTGCTGGTTCACTCCCCACATGGCTGCAATGGCCAGAGCTGTGCTGATCTGAAGCCAGGAGCCAGAAGCTTCCTCCAGGTCTCCTATGTGGGTGCAGGGGCCCAAGGACTTGGCCCATCCTCCACTGCTTTCCCAGGCCATAGCAGAGAGCAAGATTGGAAGCAGAGTAGCCAGGACTCGAACCGGTGCCCATATGGGATGCCGGCACTGCAGGAGGCGGCTTTACCCACTATGCCTCAGCGCAGGCCCCAATTAATAGATTTTTAAAAGATAGGCTTACTTTGGTGCAAAAATATCTAAAAATGCAGGCAGTTTTTTTCATAATATAAAATTCTCGCGAGATTTTTGAAGACCCAACCTAAGCATGAGTCGCAAAACCTTTGCCCCAGATTCACTTCTCTTTGAATCCGTTTTCCATGAAGTGTGCGCAGCAGCCGCATCTCAGACACGCGGACCTGGAGGAGCCGGGAGGAGCCGCGTGGGCTCCGGCACTCGCGGGGTCTGTGCGTCCACATCTCTGTGACCTGGGGGTCTCATTTCAGCCTTGCTTTCCCGGGGAGGATTTGGTCCTCTTCCCTGCAGCCCCCAGCCTGAGATGTCTTTAAATGCAGACCCCTGCGGTGGGCAGTGGACTGTGCTGGCCGTGGACTCAGACCGGCGGCAGCGCAGCTGCGGGCCTGTGCTTCAGATCCTCGGGAAGCGCTCTGGTTCCCCCGCTCCCCCAGTGCCTTGTCTCCCCTCTCTGCACGTCGGGTCCGCCCCTCGCTCCCCTGCCCTGCAACGAGGGCAGTCCCAGGTTTATGTGGTTCCCCAGTCGGATGCTTCGTCTCCCCTACCCCTTCCCATTCCCCTTCCCCTTCCCCTTTCCCTCCCCTCCCCTTCCCCTTTCCCTCCCCTCCCCTCCCCTCCCCTCCCCTCCCCTCCCCTTCCCTTCCCTTCCCTTCCCTTCCCTTCCCTTTTTTTCCCAAGATTTACTTATTTGAAATAACAGAGTGACACAGAGAGAGGGAGAGACAGACAAGGAGAGATCTTCCATCCACTGGTTCACTCACCAGGAGCTCCATTCTGGTCCCCCCATGGGGGCAGGGGTCCTGAGTACTCGGGCCATCTTCTGGTGCCTCCCAGGTGCACTAGTGGGAGCTGGATCGGAAGTGGAGCAGCAGCCAGCGTCTCTGGCCGTGGGCAGCCTGCTGCCCCTGTGTTGTGCTTTTCTTTCTTTGTGGTCTGTAAAATAACGCGTTGGTCTGATGATCCGCGTCCCTGGTTGACAGTGTAGTCTAATGCCCATTCTCAGGAAGCTTTGGTGACTTTTTCATGGTCGATGCTACCCTTTCCTCCCAAGAAGTGTGATTTGTAAAAGAAGCCCTGATGTGTGTGCCCGGCACCATGCTGCACCTGCTCGGGCCTGCGGTGAGCACTCACCAGCTCCTGCCTCCCCCCACCCCCGGCTGCTGAGCCCACACTGGAGTTGGGGCAGAGGCGGCAGCAGTGACTTGGGACCTGTGCGATTCACTCGGCACTCAGCACTCGGCAGGTCGGATCTGGCCAGAGACCTGAGCGGCACTGGGAACGCATCAGGGACAGGTCTCGAACCACACACTACTGGATGCCAGGCCCTGGTGGAACCTGGAGGCCACTGGTCGTGGTGGAAGTGGGGGCTGCTGGGCTAGAACTTGGACCCCAAGTGTGGCTGTCTGCCTGCTGTGGGCCAGGGGAGTGTCATCTCCCTGGGCTCTTCCCGTCTCCCCTCCCCCACGCATTCAGACTTCCTCCGTGTCTTTTTAGGACGCACAGTCCACTTGTTCTTACCCCCGAGTCCCATTCCTCCGTGTGGATGCACACACCCTGCTGTGCTTTGATAGATGAGTCTCCCTCGGGCCAGGGTCCACAGTCTCCCTCGGGCCAGGGTCCTCACAGTCTCCCTCGGGCCAGGGTCCACACGGTCTCCCTCGGGCCAGGGTCCACAGTCTCCCTCGGGCCAGGGTCCACACAGTCTCCCTCGGGCCAGGGTCCACACAGTCTCCCTCGGGCCAGGGTCTACACAGTCTCCCTCGGGCCAGGGTCCACACAGTCTCCCTCGGGCCAGGGTCCACACAGTCTCCCTCGGGCCAGGGTCCACACAGCAGCTCACACCGCAACGTCTCTTCAGTGTCCTCTGATCCAGTGCTATGCCTCGGTTTTTCTTAACCTTTCCTGACCTTGGCCTTTGTGAATGGTCCCTGCGTGGGTGACTCTGGAGTTTCCTTGGGATTGGGCACAGGTGGGCATCCCTGGCAGGAGGCTACAGGAGTGGCCATCTCCCCAGCGTCTCACCCAGGGACATGGCATGGCCGTGTGTCCCAGAACTGGTGATGCAAGTTGAGAGAAACCCCATGTAGGGTGGTGGAAAGAGCCTCGGCTTTGGAGCGATGCTCTGGCTGGTTACTCTCCCGTAGCCTCAGTTTCCCCTTCTGTAAAATGGGCACAGGACAGCCTCTCTCCCTTCCAGGGCTGTTGAAGGGGCTCAGAGTGAGGGGATTGCACTCAGCTCCTCAGCTCAAGCCTTTGGGATGTGTTCCATCATCACCGTCTATCACGGGTGGAGCCCAGACGTTCTTGGTGGGCCGCTGGGATGGTGGGAGCAGGTCCAGGACGGTGGTCAGCAGGTACCTGTGTGCTCATTGCCTGGGCACCTGGGGGGAGTGGGTGGCCAGTGGGGCAGGGAGGAAAGGAGGTGGACATTCCGGACGTCCTGCAGTGCGCACTGCTGAGCACAGAGTGAACCACGCTGGTGGGCACCACCAGGGAGTCAGAGCCCAGCCCGCGCCCCAGAGCAGAGACCCTGGGCACCGTGAGGGTGTGTGATGGACCCCGGGCACCGTGAGGGTGTGTGATGGACCCCGGGCACCGTGAGGGTGTGTGATGCAGGCAGGGAGGCCCTCCCCAAGGAAGTAATACAGCTGAGAGTGGAGCGAGCAGGTGGACGGAGCGGGGAGAATCCAGCATGGCCGTGGAAAGGCCCTGTGGCAGGAGGGCGTGAAGGTTCCAAGGAGCCGAGGTGGGCTTGAGGACGGTTGTGCTTGATGGCGTCGGATCCCTGCTGTCCCGGCAGTGCCAGTGGGAGGGGGAGGGGACTGTGCTGTTACTCAGCACCCACTCAGGTGCTGAACGCTGCACCCGTCCCTCACTTGTGCTGTGGCTCTGGCAGGAGGCACACCCTCCCCTCCCCCAGGCTCAGAGAGGCTGAGCGGCCCACACCACTGGGACGCGGTGGAGCCAGATTAGAACCCAGGACGCCTACACCTCTCCTGTCCTCAACGGCAGAGGAATAGGCCCCACCATCACTAGCACCACCATCACTGTCATCATCACCATCACTGTCACCATCATCACCACCAACATCACCATTACCACAACCACCTCCCTCACTACAATCATCCTTACCACCATCACCATCACCATCATCACCATTGTCACCACCACCAGCCTTGCTACAATCACCCTTCCACCTCTACTGCCACCACCGTTGTCACCAGCACCATCATCACCATCATCACCACCACTGCCGTCACCACTACCATCACCACCAGCATAAACACCAGCACCAGCATCACCATCACTGTCATCACCACCATCACCGTCACCATCATCACCACCAACATCACCATTACCACAACCACCTCCCTCACTACAATCATCCTTACCACCATCACCACCACCACCCTCACCATCACCACCACCACCACCACCACCATCACCATTGTCACCACCACCACCCTTGCTATAATCACCCTTCCACCTCTACTGCCACCACCATTGTCACCATCACCATCATCACCATCATCACCACCACTGCCGTCACCTCCAGCATAAACACCAGCACCACCATCACTGTCATCACCACCATCACCATTACCGTCCTCACCACCCTCGCTACAATCACCCTTACACTTCTACTGCCAGCATCGTCACTACCACCAGCAGCATAAACACCATTGCCATCACCAGCATTGTCACCATCACCATTACCACTACCACTGTCACCACCACCATCACCACCATTGTTATCACCACCATCACCACCACCGTCACCACCACCGTCACCACCACCATCACCACCACCAGCACCACCACTACCATCGTCGCCACCACCACTAGCATCAATACCATTGCATACTCCTTCACCAGCATAGTGACCGCCATCACCTCCACCCTCAGACATCACTGCCACCCAGCCACCACCACGGTCATCCTCACTGTCATCGGCCCTGGCCCGAGCCTGTGGACGTCTTTGCTTCTGGCAAAACTCACCTCGGCCCCGTCTCACAGATGGGAGAACCGAGGCGTGTGAGGTCACAGGGTCCGTCCAGCCCCGCCGCTGCCCCTGGCGTGCCCTGGCCCTGCGCCCGCTCACACGTCCTGGGTTTGTCCACAGACGCGGCGGCGGCGGCGAGGCCTCGGCCACCTCTTCCGGAAGGCCTGCTGCACGGCGCTCCCGCTGCAGGTGCTGCTACTGCTGCTGCTGCTCCTGCTGTTCCTGCTGCCCGTCGGGGAGGAGGCCCGCAGCTGCTCACTGGCCAACAACCTCGCCCGCTCCTTCACGCTCACGCTGCGCCACAGCGGCCCCCCGCCCACCTAGCCCGCCAGGGCCACAGCTGAGCTTCGCCGGCCTCCGTCCGTCCCGGCACGCACGTCCCGGGGGAACCTGGAAGCAGAGCCGCCTGAGCACAAGTCCTGGGTCCGAGTTCCCAGCACCAGCTTGCCTTGGGTACGGCGTCGCCTCCGTCTGTGTGTGCCAGTGTGACCCAGCGACACCTGTGTACATGCTCCGTCTGCTGTCACACGGCGTGTCTGTTCGTGTCCCCGGAGGTTCCTAGCGGGGGCCTCTCCGGGGAGACTTGGTAGTCTTTGTGCCTTGGCTTGCCGGCAGCACCGGCAGCCCCTCTTCCAGAAGCCAGCCCCAAACCCGGAAGTCTGTGAACAAGCCTGGTGACATCGGCACAGGAGCGCGGCCCAGGCCCTCGCGCCCAGGCTGGTGACCGCTGTGGGCACAGTGAGAATGCACGCGCCCGTCTGCTTCTAAACCCAAACCCACCACAGTTCTGTGCTGTGGGGTGGAAGTAGAAATGGCGACGGCCAGAGGCAGGCCCGGCAACGGCAGTGAGGAGTGACAGGGACACAGGGCAGCCTGACGGGGGCTGAGGGGGGTGGGGGGGTGCGGGGGCAGGGCCCCAAAGCAAAGCCGGACAAGGCATCAAGGGCAGGAACCCAGGCTCACCAACAGCACGGACCACAGCTCCTGTCCACGGGCGTGGCAGCGGCCCTCCAGGAAGTGGCCAGACTGCGCTCCCTGTGTTTTGTTCAGGGGCAGGGAAGGACACAGACTTTATTCTCAAGACTTCCAAGCACACTGTGTGCACTGCACCCCCACAGCCCCAGGGGGAGCCGGGTCATTGCTGTCCCCTGGCACTGGAGGTTCACAGTCGGGGATCAGCTGACGGTACAGGAGAGAGGCACCTGCTGTGCCAAGCCCTGAGGAGCAAGGGTCCCCGCTGGAGACAGCCCTCCCACCTCTTCCAGATCCGCTGGCCAGCCTGTCCCCCATGTGGCCCACTCGGGTCCAGAACCAGGCCTTCTCGGCCAGATCTGGGAAGGTGGGCTCTATGCCACACCCCACCTGGGGCGGGGACAGGGTGACTCCACATGGGCGATGAGGCCAGAAACGCATCCCTGCTGGGCCAGGGGCTCTGGGGTGACATCTAAGTGCTTTACAACATCGCATTTGCCCTCCACGAACGTCTCCCTGTCTTAAAGATACTCAGTGTCCCCTTTCTCCAATGGCTTTTGTCTCTGGCTGCACCTAGGAGTCCCAGAGGCAGGCTGCTCAGGCCCTGTATTGGACCTCGGGCTCATAGAGCGTTTTACCTGGAAAGGCATAGAGGGCCCCAGGCGTGTCCCGGCCCCTCCCGGCCTCCCATCTGGCCCCTCCCGGCCTCGCATCTGGCCCCAGGAAGCAGGGAAGGGCTGGAGCTCCCCTCACGAGGGTAGGAGGCCTGCTCCCTGGGGAGCTCTTGGCACCGACTCAACAAGCACACTGTCCCAGGTACACTTTGCAAACCAAGCCACAAGCAGGCAAACCCAAGCCTCAGGCCCCGCCTCCAAGCCTGGCAGCTCGCTGAGGCCAGAGCCGATTCCTACTCTCCCACTTCCCAGGTGAGAAAGCAGAGGCCCAGAGAGGGCTGGGCGCTGGGCGCTTGCCCCTGGCCACCCAGTGAGAGGCTGCGGGCCTCCAGGCAGTGCTGTGCTCACGCGAGCAGAACCCCTCCCTCCCCCGCAGCAACCTCCAGCGTTCCCCATTCCACGTGATGCGGTCGCGTCCCGGGGCGGCATGGAGGGGAGGGAGAGTGCGGCTGTGGGCGGCTGTACCTGTTCTAAACTTTGATGGTGATGCCGTCGAGTCGTCTGTTCACATAACTTTTTGAAAAAGGAGAGAGAATTGCTATCCTCATTGCTCTCCCATCCGGCAGCTGTGACGACACGGAAGAGCCGTTTGCCGGTGCTCCTCATGGCGAGCGCGGGCGATTATTCTGTTAGGACCTTGCTAGCAGCCTGTTTGACAGCCGCCAAGTCGCCGTGCAGCCCGCGTGGGTGTGTGCGTGCTTCCTGTGTCCCCGGAGCGAGAGGAGCCTGAGAGTCGTGTGACTGTCGTGTGTATGTGTGCATGTGGCTGGGGGGGGTAGAAAGAGGCACAGGTGGGTCACACCCATGCTGTCAGCGCCCCCTTGCCTGGCCCACGCTCCCTGCCCTTCCTCACTCTGCCCTGGGTGTGGCAAGGGGCACACAGGGTCTGGCAGAGAGCACAAGGCAGGGGGTGGGGGTGCCGCATGAGGCCAGGAGCCGCCTGGACGTGCCAGCGGGAGGGTGACGGGGATACAGGAAGTGCAGACAAGGAGCTCATTGGTTTGGTTCCTACTGGCCTGCCCCTGGGGGGCCCCTTGCAAGCCTTCTGCCCTGCAAGGCTGCGCAGGGCCAGGCCCCCTTTTGAGATGAGAACCCGGGGGCCTGGACACATAGACAGTTGTCCATGTGGAAGTGGAATTTGAAGCCAGGTGTGGCCCCAGAGCCCATGCCGGGGCAGGGGTGGGAGGTGGGGAGGGGCTTGGGATGGCTCCAGCAGGTCGCCGTGTCTGCAGCCCCTGGGAGCGGGTTCTGTGCGCACAGACAGGCTCTCGGCTCCGAGGAGAGTGACGTTCCCCGTGCATTCACACGGTCGTCTACCTGATATCATCTTCAGTCGGCTCTAGAGGGCGACTTCTGCCCCCCAGGAGCTCAGCCCCTCCCCCCCCTGCAGTGAGGGCCACGGCCATGAATGACGGCGCCCCCAGCTGGGTTTTGTTGTAAAAACCCAGAGGCGAGTGTGTTTGCTGGCACTCCACGCCCCTCGTGGGCACACAGGAGGAGCCCCTGAATGTATGGCCCAGCTGCATCTCAGGCTCTGTCTCAGAGCCACCTGCAGGGACAGCCTGCAGCCACGCTTGTCCCTGGGCAGTTCCAGGGGAAGGCAGCTGGGGGCGCTCCGCAGCTGGGGGCCTGGGCAACCAATGGCTCCTCTCCTGTGCTGCCACTGGGCAGCACTGGCCCACCTGCCCCGCAGGACAGAGTGAGACAGGGCAGGAGGGGACCTCGTCTCCCCTGGTGGACTGCAGACAGGCCCGAGCAGGGGAAGAGGCGCACAGTGAGCTGGTCTGGCGAGGGCACCCAGCAAGTGGGGCAGAGGGAGTCCGACACCAGGGCCACGCCAGGCTGCGTGCCTCCGACCCGAGTGGTTAAAAGGAGGGGTTTTATGCTATGCATGTGTCTGCCACCGTTTGAGAGAAAAAGGGAGAGACAGTGACAGCTGGGCTGTGCCTTTCTGGTAGCCAGGGCTCACCCACGACCAGGCGGCAGCGGCAAAGCTTCCACTGAGCGAAGACAGAGCCAGGAGGAGGAGGGCCCAGGCGCTGAGCCTCTCCCTGGGGTCTTTTTTATCAGGACGACGACTTCATCCCGAGAGCGTGTCCTTCCTCGGGAGCCCATGTTCAGTGGCCTGCGGGGACAGAGTTGTGTCTTCCTGTGTGGGGTCTGTCTTGAATCCTCGTTGGGCGGAGTCAAAAGTCGCCAACTTCGTGTTCTTTCTGGGAGAATGGGAGAGCCTGACGTGTGGGAGGCCCGGGGCTGGAGAAGGCGGGGAAAGAGAAGGAGTTGGGGAATGTGTGAGCGGAGGGTATCAGGACAGTGGTTTGGTCTTCCAGTGCAGGAGGGAATCCCAGCTCATGGGAGGTCTGAGCGGAGAGCAAAAGTGAACAGAGCGGTTGGATGGATACAGAACACTGTCTTCTCCAGTGTTAGGAGTTAGCGAAGTCACACATCCCAGCTCTGTTCACGTGTTGTTGTCAGTGCAAGACTACAGGGGAGTGAGATGGTGATTTATGGCGGCTGGGCATGGGGAGGCCTGAGCCTTGCAGCTAAGACCTGTAAAAGTACATGTGTTGGCCCCAAGGTGCCACGGCCACGTATGTGCCCAGAATCTGTTTCCTGGCCTCTGGTCAGCAGGCAGCCTGCGCCTCTTCCTGTTAATCCAAGGCAGTGAGTGTTCTCCAAGTCCTGTCTCCGTTTCAGGCTTGTGCAGCTCCTGCTCTCCAGGCACCCAGAGACCAGGGAAAGGGTTTGTGCCCTAGAAGAAGCCAAAGCACACTTGGGCCGTTGCCCTTGACTTTGCTCCTCTGCCTGCCCTGGGGTGGCTGGGCCACGTGGAGGAGACCTGCCGGAGTTCAGGATGGCCGTGGGGGTAGCTTGCTGCCTCTTGGAGATTACCGTGGCCACCGAGTTGCTGGACCACCAGGGCTGGCAGGTGCATCCTCGGGCTGTGCTGGGTCTCGGGGTGTAGGCTCGAGGGGGAGCTGAGTCAAACACCCCACATTGTGTCGTCTCTACTGTTAGCACCACTGTTAGTCTGTAATCTTGGTAAAAATTGGAAGTACCAAGCTGAGAATCGCACTCTGCCCGTGGAGGGTTTTCCACGTCGGTTGTGTGCCTACTGTGTGGATCCCTTGTCCGTGAACTGGGAAGAACTCCTGCCGTTCCCCACTTCCTGCTGATGGGTCACAGAGCAGAGGAGCTGAGGGACCCCCGAGGAGGCTGGGTCTGCAGCTCTTGGGCCCCGCTCCCCGCCTGCTGCAGGAGTCCTGAGATGCCAGCAGCTTCCTTCGATGTCTGCTGTCCTAGTGTCTCTCCCTGGAGGCAGTGCAGTGGTCACCAGGCGCTTTGTGTCCCTGGATGTGCTCATTCCATCTCATGCGAGCTCAGCTAATGCAGCAGGAGCTCCCCCGACTCTCCGCACCCCAGTCCAGCTGCCACAGGTCCAGGTCAGCGTGGGAGGAGAGGTGTGGGCCCCACATCCCTTACTGCAGCCACAGCAGACAGCAGTAATGGATCACTGAGATAGTCCTCTCCCTGATGCAGCCTGAACAGAGCTCATGGTCCTCAGGCCCTCTCAACTGCCAATCAATCATATTTGACAGATGAGAGAAGTCTGTTTGACATCCTTACAGCAGATGGCAGCCCCCTCATTCTGGTTTCCTTCTATAAATATATAATTCCATATATATATATAAAATCCATATATATATAATTCCATATACATATATATAACTCCATATATATATAATCCCATATATATGTAAAACCTCCTATTAGAATGTACCCAATCAGAAATCACTTTTTGTTCATCTTGTTCTTGGGGGAGACAAACTAAGGTAATGGGAGGTAAAGCAGAGCGGAAAGTGTTAACTGCTCCTCCGCGGGCCTATTTTTTCAGGCTGTCTTGGTTCAGCTTTGTGCCCATTTTACAGGTTAGAACAGTGAGGCCCAGCAGCTCCTGCTTACCCAGTGAGCTCAGGGAGTTCGTCCAGAGGTGGGGCTAGGTCTGTGCATTCCTTGGGTGACAACGTGACCCTGCACAGCAGTGCCCGGGGCTGAGCCTGGGCTCTCCTGGTCCTGGGCCGTGTGGCCGTAGGCCAGTTCACTGCTGCCTCCTCCCTTCCTAGTGGTGAAAGGGAAAATTACCCAGGAGCCTCTTGGACTCCTTGAGCTGCCGTGTATTCTGGAAATACAAGGGCGGGCTCCTGTCTGGGGGAAACAAAGTCGCCCTCCCCCGCCAGCTGTGGCTCAGACTGATGGGGACTTGACCTTGCTCTCATCCCGAGAAATCTAGAGAGAGAGACAGCGCCCGTTGCCGCTTCTGCAGCTGGGAGGTGTCAAGGCCAGCGGGTGTCAGCTTGCTTTTCTGTGCGGTCACGACAACCTCGTGGCCCACTGTGCTTGCTCTACCTCCAATTTCTCATCTAGATCCCAGGCAGGAAGAAAGGGAGTGAGTTTAGTGAATCTGTTTTCCCGGATGCTCCTCTGACAACTTTCACCCTCATCTTGTTGGCCAGGACACTGTCACGGGGCTCCCCTTGTCTGGGAACATGCCCCCAACAAGACGGGGCTCCCCTTGTCTGGGAACACGCCCCCAGCAAGACGGGGCTCTTTGAGAAAAGTGGAGAGGATGGATTGGGGCGGTACCTGGATGTCAATTCCACAGGCAGAGAAGCCCAAGCCTCCGGGTCTGGCTGTCTCTGCCAACAGAACGTGGAGATGCTCACCCTTGAACTTGAGAATGACCTGGCACCACGGCCAGGAGCCTTTAGGTCCCCCAGGTTTGGCAGATGTTCTCACGAGGCCTGGTCGACCCTGCGGGGCTGGGTCTGTGTGTAGACAGGGCCCAGCCCCCCCACCCTGCTGTGCTCCCCAGGGCCCTGCCCCCTACCCTGCTGTGCTCCCCAGGGCCCAGCCCCCCACCCTGCTGTGCTCCCCAGGGCCCAGCCCCCCCACCCTGCTGTGCTCTCCAGGGCCCAGCCCCCCCACCCTGCTGTGCTCCCCAGGGCCCAGCCCCCCCACCCTGCTGTGCTCCCCAGGGCCCAGCCCCCCCACCCTGCTGTGCTCCCCAAGGCCCAGCCCCCCCACCCTGCTGTGCTCCCCAGGGCCCAGCCCCCCCACCCTGCTGTGCTCCCCAAGGCCCAGCCCCCCCACCCTGCTGTGCTCCCCAGGGCCCAGCCCCCCCACCCTGCTGTGCTCCCCAAGGCCCAGCCCCCCCACCCTGCTGTGCTCCCCAAGGCCCAGCCCCCCCACCCTGCTGTGCTCCCCAAGGCCCAGCCCCCCCACCCTGCTGTGCTCCCCAGGGCCCAGCCCCCCACCCTGCTGTGCTCCCCAGGGCCCAGCCCCCCCACCCTGCTGTGCTCCCCAAGGCCCAGCTTTTTCATGCCCTGTGTTTGCTTTCCGTGCAGCAAATTTCTGTTCACTTTTTTTTTTTCTTGAGCATGAGGAGCTCCTGGGTTCAAATCCTGAGCTTTTCCCAGCCA
This sequence comes from Oryctolagus cuniculus, assembly GCF_051225735.1. NCBI lineage: Eukaryota > Metazoa > Chordata > Mammalia > Lagomorpha > Leporidae > Oryctolagus > Oryctolagus cuniculus. The sequence continues at coordinate 44,538,441 of NC_142886.1, read as the reverse complement.
CTGCCAGTTTTCTAGCAGGCACTGAGGCCTTGAAAGGAAACAGGAACACTCGTAGGTGGCCCCCGTCACCCACCGAGACCCGGGCTCCCGCAGCAGGGGCCACAGTCGGGGCTGGAAGGCAGGCCTCGTTTCTCCCCCAGAGAACACCTGTGTTTGTCCAAGTAGGACCAACGGGGATTTGTTTTGAAAGGGAAATTATAAAGCAGAGATTCATGGTCTAAAAGCAAATCTGAGAGCCCTGGAGAGTGGCCAGCAGGACTCAGCATCGCCTGGCACCTGCCCGTGGTTGTCATGGTTACAGCTGCTCCCAAGTTGATACCCGACCACCTCCTCTGGACGGGAGTCAGCAAACTCCGGGAGGAACCTCAGTTTCCCCCAAGGGGTCCTGGGCTTCCGTTCTGGAATGCTTCTGAGCCCAGTGGGCGGGGTCAGCAGGCCTGTCCCTGCCGGGGCACCTCTGTGGGGATGGGGGTCAAAGGTGTGCAGCCCCTCCCCTGCTGTGATGATAAAGGCAGAGCAGGAAGCCAGGTGAGGCCCCCCAGTGGGGCCCTGACTCCCAGACGCCTGTGCTACGGAGTGCACACTGAAGGCGGAGCACAGAGGTGGGTAAAGCACCCGGCCAGGTGGTGAGCAGCGAGCCTGGCACTTGAGCCCCGGGAGCGTGGCTCCAGGCCCGACACTCCTAGAACTTCGCCTTGGCTGCAGTTGCTTTGCTTTGCAAGCCACAGTTTGTGGTGACGTTGACAGCCGCTTCGCTGGTGGAGGCGCCAGAGCCGCGGCTGCACGTTTCCTGCACGAGCCCACGCCCCCGCTGCCGCTGGGAGCTGGCAAGGCCAGGACGGAGTGCAGGGCACAGAGGCAGGTGCTGACTGCCTGGTGCTCCCAGAGACACAGGGACCCACAGAGTGCAGCGTCTACTACGAGCTGGCTCCTGCCAGGGCAGCCGGCTGTGCGTGTTCCAGAAGTCCTGCCGGGGAGGAGGAAGTGGCCGGGCGATGTGTGTGTAGTTGGTGTGCGCCTGTGTGTGTGTGTGTGTGTGCAGGAACGAGTGCCTTCCCCTCCAAACCCAGAGCCCAGCCTTCATTCCAACCCGAATGGGTTTTTTGGTTTCCTTGTCTTCCCATGGAAGGGCTCAGAGCGGAGGGGCATGACCTCCGACATCCCAGCCGGAAGGCATCTGTCGACTCCGGCACTCGCGCTACCCCAAGCCACGTCTGCCTGGGCACGCTCACCCCATCCTCCCTACCTGGGACCTGGGTGCGCTAACCCCACGCTGCCCATTTGCTCGCGTGGCCGGAACAGTGGCTCACGCAGTGCGAGGCAGGCGATGGGGTGGGGGGTGTGCGTGTGCATGCGTGTAGATGCTGCGTACGTGGTTTCTGGTGGCAAAAGCCAGCTGATGTCATTGTTCCAAATGTGCTGTTACGTACTGAGTGTGCAGAGGGACCATATCCAGTGTTATGTTGTTTGTGACTGTAAAATACGCATTTGCAATCAGTTAAGCTTTCTGGGAAGGGAAGCAGTGTCGGAGCCAAACAACTGTCTTGGACCGTGTGTGTGTTATCTGGGTTCCTGGGGTCCCTCCCCGCCGTGCCGGCCCAGCCTGGAGGCTGCGGGACCCGGGGCTCCGCTCGGCGCTGCGGTGTGGGGTCACGCTGTAGCGTTCTTCCCTTCATGTTCCAGGCGATGTAGCCGTGTTCTAGAAGTTGTCTGACTTTCTTGTCGCTTTGTGTTTTTTTATAATGTATCTGCTTTGTGTTTGGAAATAAAAACATCTCTATTTTGGTCTATGAACGAGTGTGCGGTTTGGAAGTTCTTTTTTTTCCGGAGCGAAAGGGTCTGTCTGAAGTGACGAGGAGGAAGAGGACCTGTGCTTATGGCTGACGACGTCCTAATTCCGCTTTCCAGACAGGATTAGTACCGAGTTGGGACAGGAGTCACACCCCGCTCCAGCGCCAGCACCAGGCGTCACCGGCACCGTTCTCAGAGACACCCAGACCTCGCCGTCCCAGCGGTGGGAAGGCCTGAAAAATCCCAGAGTACGCTCTGCACAGAGGGACCGGGCCCTGCGTGTGTCCGGACTCTAGCGGGGACCATGAGGCCACTGCAGCCATTCAGTCCCAAAGCTGCAGCCGTGGACCACAGCCCTGTGCAGCGGGCGTTTTGCAAACACTCCCTAGACGTGGGAAGCCGGTTTCTTGACCACAGCGGGCTGGGTGTGGCCAACAGGGAGAGGACTGAACAGTCGGATGCAAGACTGAGGCCGCCCTCGAATCCAGAGGGAGACCTGAGGGCAGCAGGTGAGCCCAGGCCGGTGGCATCGTACCCAAGGCTCCTCCCATGGCCCCGGCTTGCCAGGAAAAGGAGTTCATAGCCAGGGTCTCTGCTTAGGAAGGCACAGTGTGTGCGCCAGCTCTGAACGCTTCCCAGGAGGCTTTGCTGCCATATCACTTATTCTCCCCAGCGGGAATTTTCCGAAGTCCTTGTTTAATAACGTGTGCGATGTTTTGCCTGTGATTTTTCCATGTTAAGGTAGCAGTCTTAGGACATCTTCCCACTCCCTCAGAGCAGAGGGAGGAGGGGTCCGCCAGTGATCTCCACCCCTTCCGGGCTGGTGCGAGGAAAAGGTGCTGTTTTCATTCCCCGTCCCAGGAGCGTCCGGAGCCGCCAGAAAGAATCTTCTAGCTCTGGGCCTGGGTTCAGAGGAGGGGAGAGTGCACAGGTCGGTGTCCGGGTTTTTGATGCGGTGACGCAGGCCTGCCGAGGAAGGGCCGAGGGTGGAAAGCCCCTGCTGTTGGCGGTGGAGCGAGCTCCCCAGGCTGGCCTCGGTCCACCGCGGGCGAGCCGCAGGCACCAGCACTGCTTTCTGGTCCGACACAGCAGACCTGGGACAGCTGCGAGGTCCACCCAGCATTCTGGAACCCTGAAGCTTTTTTTTTTTTTTAAATAAAGATTTATTTATTTATTTGAAATACGGCGTGAACGGGGGCAGGATCGGGGAGACAGAGCTCTTCCATCTGCCGGTTCACTCCCCAAAAGTTCCCGACGGCCAGGGCTGGGCCAGACTGAAGCCAGGAGCCTGGAACTCTATTTGGGGCCCAAGCATTTTGCATTTATGCCATCGTTCGCTGCGTTCGCAGGCGCATTGGCAGGGAGCTGGATCAGAAGTGGAGCAGCCAGGACTCAAACTGGCACTCGTAGGGGATGCTGGAGCTGCAGGCAGCAGCTGACCCCGCTGCACCACGCGGGCCCCTGTCTGAGGTCTCTGAGCAGTGCCAGGGACAGCAAGGAGCCCCCGTGCATCCCGAGGTGAGGAGGCCCCGCCCCTTCTGTTGATGCCCGAGCAAACACAGCCGCCCTCCTGGGGATGCTCCGCCCCCTAGGACTTCGCGGAGTTGGTTGTCCAGTCGCGGTCCTCGCTGATTTCACGGGGCTTTGACCCGCCCAGTGGACAGGTGCGCCCTGACCACCGCTCACCCGAACGGGCCGGGGTGTCGCGGAGGCGTCGCATGGGGTCGGGAACTCCGGTGTCCAGAGGCGTCAGGAGCAGGCTGGACTCCGCCGCCCTCGTGTTCACGTAGCCCCTGCGGAAGCTGACATTACCGCGGGGCGCTCGCTCAGACTCCTGGCTGGGAGATTCGCTCGTGTTTGAGGACTCTGGGAGTGTTCGTCTTCACAACTAGGCGGCCGTGGAGAGAGAGACATTATCCCTGCGACCACCGGAGGCTCCCAAACCACGCCAGTGCGCTTCATTGCGGGAGAGTCATCGTGTGCCCGGGGAGCCGGCTCCGCGAGACTGCTGTGCGCGACGTGGGCCCCTCTGTCTCTGTCGCTGCCTGGCCGGCCCTGGCCGCCTGGCCGGCAGCCTCCTCTCGCCCACCTGCACCCCCCGTTCAGGCTTCCAGGGGCGCGGTCCCGACCCTCCGAGGCTGCCAGCGCCGGCCCGGTCTCCGCCCGGGTCTTCTGCTGCCGCTCTCCGCTGGGAGGCTGCTCCTCCGCCGGCATCCAGGATAAACGGCTCTGACACTCAATGAGTGCGTGTTCCCGTCCCGCCGCATGTGCAAATAATTGAAGCCCATTCCACTGGAATGAGGTGACACAGTGACAAAAGGAAAAGGAAAAGTGCTCCAGGCCACGTGGCGTCCTGGAGTGCAGCCCGGGAAGGGAAGGGACGTTCATGGCAAAGTGAAGTTTGCGGTCGCTTTAATGCAGCCGAGCGGGTGCCACTGTCTTGGTTTTGACAGATGTCCCGTGTGGATGGTGTTGGCCTTGGAGGAGACCGGCAAGAGGTAATGGGGACCTGCTGCTATTTTTGCAACTTTTCTAAAATCATTCGCTGTAAGATTTTAAAATGTATGGTCTTGAAAACATACAAGCGTTCTCTTTCTCCTACCTTGCTCCCTTCAAGGGGTGGCTTTTGGGCCTGGTCATTAGGATGCTCCTGTCTCACATCAGGGTGCTTGGGCTGAGTCCCGGTTCCAGCTTCTGACCTGGCTTCCTGCTGATGCAGACCCTGGGAGGAGACGGTGATGACACAAGGGCTCAGCTGCTGCCCCCATGTGGGCAAACCAGACTGTGTTCTGCACTCCGGCATCAGCCGCGTCCACCCTCTGCTGCAGGCTTCTGGGGAGTGAGCCAGTGGATGGACATGCGTGCATGCGCTCTCTCTCTCTCTGTCTCTCTCTCCCTCTCACATAAATACTTATTTTTTAAATGACAGTGAATCCGTTCCAGGAACAGGCTTGAAATGAGCATGACTGGCCTCTGGCTGCAAGCAGTTGCTCATGGAAGGTCCTGAATACTCGCCTCAAAGGGGTGTGCTTGTGAGGATCGGCTGAGATCGGGGTGTCAAGGGTGTGCCCGCTGGACACGTAGCTAAATGCTCCATGACTGGAGCCTCTCGCGCACTCCCCACCCCAGCTGCCTTCTTGGCCGTGCGAGGCAGGCGCTGCGAAGCATCCCTTCGTGTCTGCGCCTGGGGTGCTTTGGGAGGCGTCGGTGACCAGGGAGCTGCCTGGCAGCCACGGCGGGAGTCTGGGGTCTTCCTGTGGACGCGCGAGGGTCCTGGGGATCCTTGTTGAAGTGCGAGCCTGGAACCAGCTGGGGTGCGGTTGCAGACAATGGAGTCCACTCTAGCTTGAGGAGAAATGGATTTTTTTTATTTGAAAGACAGAGTTACACAGAGAGGTAGAGAGAGAGAATCTTCCATCCACTGGTTCACTCCCCAAATGGCCGCAGCAGCCCGAGCTGAGCCGATCTGAAACCAGGAGCCAAAATCCTCAAAGCCTCTTCCGGGTCTCCCTTCCTCTGCTGCTTTCCCAGGCTCATTAGCATGGAGCTGGATCAGAAGTGGAACAGCCAGGATTCGAACCAGCACCCATATGGGAGGCCTGGGGTTTAACCCGCTGTGCCATGGCTCTGGCCTCTAAGAAACAAAATTTTTTTAAAGATTTATTTATTTTACTTGAAAGTCAGAGTTACACAGAGAGAGAAGGAGAGGCAGAGAGAAAGGTCGGTCTTCCATCCACTGGTTCATTCCCTAATTGGTCACAATGGCTGGAGCTGCGCTGATCTGAAGCCAGGAGCCAAGAGCTTCTTCCAAGTCTCCCATGCAGGTGCAAGGGCCCAAGGTCTTGGGCCATCTTTTTCTGCTTTCCCAGGCCATAGCAGAGAGCTGGATTGGAAATGGAGCAGCCGGGACTCAAACCAGTGCCCATATGGGATGCTGGCACCGCAGGTGGCTTTACCCCCTGTTCCACAGCGCCAGCCCCTCCAGACCTTACCTTCCGCTGCCCCCGGGCCGTGGACCCGAGAGCGGAAGTGACTGGTCGTCAGCCCCGGGTGAGCACACAGCAGGAAGGCACCAACCACGACCCAGGAAGTAGGCTGGGGGCAGCCCCCAGGTCTGCCTGGCCCTTGACCTTGGATGTCCCTGCCTCCAGCCCTTGAGATTTCTGATGCTTGCGAGCCACCCGGTCTGTGGTGTCTGTTCCGCCTTCCAGAGGGGACTGAGACACCCACCCACACCTGCAGCTCACCAGGCGACACCGAGGCAGCGGGTGAAGACTTCAGGCCTGGGCACTCACAAAGCAGATGGCCCCCCGCCTTGGGGTCAGCCAGCACGAGGCTCCCACCGTGCAAGGGCAGGACGGGAGCCTGGTGAGGTCTCCCCGGCCCTCGTGGCTCCGGCCCACTTGAGCGGCGGCCTTGCCGTGGTGTTTCTCTCCATCGACTCCTCTTGGCACCTCCTGGGAGGCAGGCGCGTCGTGCATCTGGGACTCCAAGACCGACGGGTGACGGACGTCCCCTGCGACCCCCACCGTCACCCTTGATTTGCTCCCTGCTCCGCTCTCTCGCCCGCTGCCCCGACCTGCTAGTGTCTGTCTCTGCTGTGGGTTCCGGCACCCCTGGACTGTGTTCTGGGCTCCTGGCTTCAGCCTCTGTTGCAGGCATTCAGGGAGTGAACCAGAGGGTGGGAGATCTCTGTCTCTCTCTCTTTCTCCCTTTTAAATAAAATGAAATAAAATAAAAAGTTAAAATTATAAGTATCTACAAAAGCTCTTCAGTTTTCCCTCTGGTCCTACAAGGGCCTGAAACGTTTCCTATGTGGTCCTCCACAGAAACCTTTGTAGCCCCAGGTAGGGGTGTCGCCTGGGACCTTGTCCAGCAGACATGGGAAACACATGGAGTCAACAGTGCACACGGCTGCCCCACGAGCCCAGGATTAACCCTTCAGGTGGGGCTTAAATGCCACACGGGCAGCACATGAGCTATACACCATAGACACATGCACACATACACCCCACACATGTGTGCATACATACACACACCTATCACATCACACCTAACCACCTGCCACGCAGACACACATACCATAGATACATACACCCCATACCTGTGTGCATACACACACCTATCACACACCACACCTGTCCACATACCATGCTCACAGAGACACACACCACAGATACATGTCACATACACCCCCCACATCTGCATGCATGCACACATCCATCACACACACACCATAGACAGACACACATACACACGTGTACACAGAGCTGTATGCATGTACACTTACACTGTGTGCACCCCCACAGGTGTATACCCACCTCACCACACACACAGCACACATCGCGGACACATGCACCTGTAGGCATGGATGCACATACCGCCTGCTCACCGCACACACGGACACATGCAGGCAGAGCTCACCACAGACAATTACCACACACGGACTATACGCAGAGGTCCCTGGGCCACACCTGCAGGTCCTCTCGGGCGGGCTGTTGCGACAAGATCGCGGCTGGTAGTTTGGGGGGGTCCCAGGAAGGGGGGCACGTCCCTGGGGAGCGTTGCCTGCACCCTGGGTCTGCCCAGGAACACCGCATCTGAGGCCGCTTCTCTGCCCCGGATATTGTGTGTGGCCCGGGGATTCCTTTGGGCCAGGCGGAGAGAAAGGACTCTGCTTTGTTTAAAAATGGGTTTGCAGCCGGCGCCGCGGGTCACTAGGCTAATCCTCCGCCTTGTGGCACCGGCACACCGGGTTCTAGTCCTGGTCGGGGCGCTGGATTCTGTCCCGGTTGCCCCTCTTCCAGGCCAGCTCTCTGCTGTGGCCAGGGAGTGCAGTGGAGGATAGCCCAAGTGCTTGGGCCCTGCACCCCATGGGAGACCAGGAGAAGCACCTGGCTCCTGGCTTCGGATCAGCGGGATGTGCTGGCCGCAGTGGCCATTGGAGGGTGAACCAACAGCAAAAGGAAGACCTTTCTCTCTGTCTCTCTCTCTCACTGTCCACTCTGCCTGTCAAAAAACAAACAAACAAACAAACAAACAAATCAAAACTGGGTTTGCAAGGAAAACACTGCTGTGTGGGCTGACAAGCTTGCTACTGATACTGCACGGATGAGCAGAGGACGGGAGGGGGCGGGGCGTGGACAGCGGGCCTTGGGGGTGGTGGGGGTGGGGCAATGCGGGGGCTATAATGACAGAGATTGCATTTAATGAATGAAACATTTTACAACCACATCTTTGCTGAACATCACATTCAACAAAGACCCGGGAGGTCCCCACCAGCCTGCTCCATTTGAACAAGCATCGGCATCCCAGTTTATCTTGCGCTTTGGGGTGGGGGTGGTCAGGGCAGGAACCTGCACTCTGTGGGCAGCATGTGCCAGGCTTAGAACACGGTGACCCAGGCCAGCGCTGCGGCTCAACAGGCTAATCCTCCACCTGCGGCGCAGGCACACCAGGTTCTAGTCCTGGTCGGGGCGCCGGATTCTGTCCTGGTTGCCCCTCTTCCAGGCCAGCTCTCTGCTGTGGCCAGGGAGTGCAGTGGAGGATGGCCCAAGTGCTTGGGCCCTGCACCCCATGGGAGACCAGGAGAAGCACCTGGCTCCTGCCTTCGGATCAGCGTGGTGCGCCAGCCACGGCGGCCATTGGAGGGTGAACCAACGGTAAAGGAAGACCTTTCTCTCTGTCTCTCTCTCTCACTGTCCACTCTGCCTGTCAAAAAATTAAAATTAAAATTAAAAATTAAAAAAAAAGAACACAGTGACCCAGTGGTCGCAGTGCGCTGGGCACCGCTGCTCCCAATTTCATTGGATTCTTCCAGCAGAAGGCAGAGGTCTTATCGGGCCTCGTCCACTGAGGAGGGAAGCAGGTGGCGAGGCGGCCCACAGTCCTCCACCCCTGCCTGCCTGTGGTTTCCCGCGACACCGAGTACCCACAATTCCACTGTCTGCAGGGCGAAGGCTATCAGGTGGAGACGAGAGAGAAGAGGGCGCACTGTTGGTTGACAGAGTTAGGGAATCTGGACCAGGACCCCCACGTAGCTGCCAAGGGCACCGTGGTAAGGAGGATTCTGAGGCCGCGTGATGTCTTGGCAATGGCTACCATGGTGGCATTTTTGTCCTTCCTGGAGCCTTGGTGTCTTTATCTGCACAAGCGAGGGAATCGCTCTCAGGCTGGGTCCATAAACTCCTGTGCTTCCAGAACACAGACAGGAAGCACAAGCAACTGGACCAGACCAAGAGGAAAAGCATCGCAGGGAACGGCCGGAGGCCCTGGGCAATCTGCCATGTGAGCTTTGGGTTACTGAGACTGACAGTTTCTTATTCATTCAGGTTCCAATGTCAATGTCAGAATTTCTTTTCAGTGGTAATTCATTTGAATACTGAAAACTATCTGTATAAACTCTGTGTGTGTGTGTGTGTGTGTGTGTGTGTGTGTGTGTGTGTCCAGGCTGGGTGTAGCCTACAAGCTACCACTCGGCAAGCCTTGGCTTAAATAACCCCCAAGATTTCTTTCGGCTCGACAATTCTGCAGTTCCGCGTCGGGTGCGGGCCGCGGCGCATGCGCACGTGAGACGGCTCGCGGCGGCCGGTGCGTCTAGGCCTGAGCCACGTAGCCTGGGATCCGTCCGCGCACCCGCTGTGTCCCTGGCACCCATCACTCATTCCAGCGGCTCAGAGCCTCTCCCGGCTGGCTCTCCTCCCCCGTCCCTGCAGCTGGAGACTCGGGCTCGGGAGATTACAGACAGAATTTATTCCTTGGTGATTTTTCAAGCTTTGGGGGTTTTGCGGGTGGAAATTCCATGACATAATCAACACTCAATGGGAAAGAATGATGAATGCGCAGAGCTCATGAGGACTTGACCCCAATCTTGCACCGGGCCCACTGTGGCATTCCCAGGGTTCCCAAGGACTGTAACTTGATCCTCCTCCATGGCTCGCCCAGCAGGCCTTATCGGGCTGCGCCTGTGACCGCCCCTGGGTGAGCCGTCCCTTGGCGGCCATCCAGCCCATAAATTGTCCTAAAAGGCAGCCTGGCTGTTGGTGGAAGGTGGGAGAGATGAAGAGTTCTTGGAAGTCAGTGTCTTTCCCATCTGTTCTGTATTAGGAAGCTATTAAATATTTCATGCCCTCTATCGTACCCACAAATAAAAGCAGAACTAATCTCTTTGTGTAAGGTTCCTTGACTGACATCACTAGTGATTAAATGACATACTTATTTTCTCATAACTGGAGCAGACTGGGTCTGTGGGAGGTTTGGAGAGAGAACAGGCTCTCACCCATGGAGCTGAGTGGGAAGCATTTTGACTGGTGGAAGTTGAACAAATGACAGCTGCAGGGGTGGGGTGGGGGAGAGGGAGGCTTCACAATCCTCTCAGCCATGGAGAAGAGGACTAGGGGGAAAGAAGACTTCTGGGCATCCATCCACCCATCCATAATACACCCACTCCTGCACCCACCCTCCCATCCAACAATCTGTCCACCTGTCAGTGTGTCCATCCATCCATCCATCCATAATATACCCACTCCTGCACCCACCCTCCCATCCAACCATCTGTCTGTCCACCTGTCAGTGTGTCCATCCATCCGTCCATCCACCCATCCATAATATACCCACTCCTGCACCCACCCTCCCATCCAACCATCTGTCTGTCCACCTGTCAGTGTGTCCATCCATCCGTCCATCCATCCATCCATCCATCCATAATCTATCCATTCCTCCACCCACTCTCCCATCCAACCATCTGTCTGTCCACCTGTCAGTGTGTCCATCCATCCATCCGTCCATACGTACATACATACATATATCCCTCCATCCATATATTCATCCATCCATCCCTTTATCCACCCACCCACCCACCCCATCACTGCAAAGCAGCCACAAGCCAAGGGATACAAATGGCCTCCAGAAGCAGAAAGAGTCAGGAGTCAGTCCCCCGGATCTTCCAGAACCTGCCCTGCTGAGTCCTTGGCCTGACCTCGTTCTTGGGCTTCTGATCCCCAGGACTGCAAGATAAGGAACCTGTGTTGTTTTAAGCCACTGAGTACATGGGTTTGTTTCAGCAGCCACAGGAAACTAACACAGAACCTCCCAGGGTGCCCCAGAGCCCGGATGAGCTAACGTATGAAAAGCAGCCGGCACGACGCCCGGCAGAAGAGAAAGAAAAAAACCAGCTGGAGCAAGCAAAGGCCTGAAAGCACTTGTGCCTCTGTGGCTGCCACGAGAACAGGCGTGGGCTGGCCACAGGAAGATGGGCGCCACGTGGCCCACTTGCCCCATCGTCCCAGGTGGCAGGCAGCTGACGTCGCACCCAGCCAAGACCCGGAGAACTGCCCGGCTGACCACAGTGACCGGTGTGCTCATTGGCTAAATGAACGTGCCTGGTGTTGAGATGGGGCCATTACCGCTGTGATAATTAGCATGATAATCATGCTCCCATCGCGGTGACCCGACGTCTCGAGCTGGGGGGGTCCTGGTTCTGAGCCTTTCAGATGCCCACCTCTCTTACCTGATGAGAGACACCTGGAAGCCTGCAAGAAGCTTCTAGAACCTCAGCTTGGTTTCACCTAGGAAAATCAGAAGAGAAGGAGGAGGAGGGGGAGGGGGAGGGGCAAGGGCAGGGGGAGGGGGGAGGAGGGGGAGGGGGGAGGAGGTTAAGAACCTGTAGTTTCCCCACCTCTCCTGGGCCTCCTAACGCTGGTCCCATTTCAGCTCCACTGCCTCCCTGCGAGGCAAAGATCCATGTGCCCATTTTACAGACACGGAAAGTGAGGCTCAGAGACATTTCATTTGCTAGCTGGAGCCCTGGAGCTGTGATAGTCAGAGCTCAAGCCCTCAGTCAGTTGTCAGATGTCCTATGCAGTGGCCGAGGGCTGGCTCAACACAGATTCCCTCCCCGCCTGACGCTCTGGGCTGCCCTGTGACCCACGGGAAGTGCTGCTCTGGGCTCGCCTGAGGCTGGGGCCCCTCCGGGCAGAGGTGAGACGCGGCAGGGGGTCCATGACGTCTGCTTGCTTTCCTGAAATGGAAGCTGTTGGGGAAGCGCATCCGTGTCGAATTGCCCACAGTGAGTTCTCTTGGCGCGGGGTCTCAAGTCCAGACTCTACAGGACGCAAGCGCAAAGCACACAGGACACCTGGGGCACCCGGGCGCCAGCCCCGCCCTTCCCGATGGAAGTCCGCTGTGGCTGCTCACGCGCCCCTGGGCCGGCGCCCACGCGCTCTTTGAAGGGAGAGGCCTCTTCTGCCGCCCTCTCCCGTGGTGCTCCTGGAGAGGGAAGGTGCCAGGCGCCCGTCCCCGGCTTCCTCACCCCGCTGATGGCTCTGCTGTCACACATCTCCGCCTTGCTGCTCTTCAAAGCTCTCTGAGCACCGCCCGGCGGCCGAGGCGCGAGGCGGCTGCTCCCCACGGCTCCCAGGCTATCATTTTCCAGGCAGCTCTTTCACCTGTCCTCCCCGTTGTGTGCGCCCCTCCGCCCAGACGTCGCCCTCTCCTGGGCTCACAGCAGGAAAGACTCAGCGTCTCGCAGGCCTGGGTCCTGTCCCCTGCGCCCTGAGCTGCGATCCACGTGGCTTCCCGGGAGAGCCCTCTGGCGTTTAACGCTTCGTCGCCTCCTCTGAGAAGTTCTGCTGGGGCCCTGCCGCTCCCAGGTGCGGAGCTCCTTCTCTGTCCAGGCGGTGGGAAGACAGCGGCGAAAGGACCTCGAAGCAGATTCCGGGGAAGCGTCTTCAGCCGGGCGGAAGCGTGGCATCGCTGGGCGTCTGGGAGGCCTGTGGTGGCCGGCGTGGGGGATCAAGGGACCGTGCGACAGGACGTGACGATGGAACAGAGACCACAGCCAGATCCGGGATCGTGGGAGGGAGCAAGAACAAGCACCACCGGCACTAGCAGGTGCCCCAGCTCACCCTGGCCTTGGGTTTCCCGTGCGGCCGGCGCACAGGTGAATCACTGAACCTCACCCACTGCTCCTGCCATCGCTCAGGGGACGACACTGCGGCTGCCCCGTCCCGCCACGACGGAGTCAGATCTCCTGGCCTCCTCTAATCCGGGAGGGGCGGCCCCTCCCTCCGCAGTAGACCTCTTGCTTGTTATATTCGAACAGCAGCCAGAGCTGACCTGTGCCGGGAGCCACCCAAGGCCACGCCTAACCTGTGCAGGGGGCCGCCCAAGGCCACGCCTAACCTGTGCGGTGCCGGCTGAGGCGGCGTTGTTCACACACCTGCAGGCGCCAGAGCCTGCTCTCAGCCCCAGACCTGCTCAGCCTCCCCAGCCCAGGGGGCTGCAGCAGCGGGGCGCTGTGCCTCCCTGCTCTGCCCGGCGCACCCTGGGCCCTGTCTGCAGCCATTTTTAGCTGCCACACGTGGGAAGTGGGTGCTGCCACATGTCCCCACCGCACAGGAAGATCTCCCGCAACCAAGGACCATCTGGAGGACCCAGCCTGGCGTCCTGCTGTTGCCTGAGTTGTGTCTGGCCCCTAATAGGAGGGGCCTGTATTTGGAATCCCACTTCTCTCTTGACTAGAACCCCGAGAGCTCGTTCCTGCCTCCACTTGAGTCCGGCAGCCACCTCTGGGCATCTCCCGGCTCTGTCTATCCTGACGACCCGCCTCAGGGGCCACCTGCTTCCTGCCCCGAGCAGCCGGACACCCTCCCCGCTGCCCTCCTGCAGTGCCAACCTGGCCACACTGCACAACCCTCAGCCGGGACCACGCTCTGCATGCGTGCAGCAGGGCCCTGCAGCGGGGCGAGGCCGCCTCCCCTCAGGGCCCGTGTCCAGCTCAGGCAGACACTGCCCACCTGCTTCCTGCTGGGGTATCCAGAGCCCAAGCCCCCAGAGTCCTGGTGTGGGGCTGGACCTGGCTGTTGGAAGGAAAGTCTTCATGACCTGTGCCTAAAAATAAAAACATTATTCAATGGTCAGGTCTGATGGAGCGCCTGACACAGCACAAACCCGTGGCAACCGGGCGAACGCATCGGATGCTTTTCTCTCCCGTGGGTGAGCAGCATCTGGCTGGGCCTGTGGGGACGGAGGACTCCTGAGCGCTCGGTCTCTGGACTTGGGTGGGGTTGGCTATGTGGACTCGGGCTGGACAGGCACGATGGGTGCCCCGCTCTGCTGGTCCCCTTTGTCTGGGCCCCTACCCCAGGGGCAAGCAGGGGCATGGGGACCCCGGGGTATTGGGCACGCAGGTCCCAAGGTCAGTGCGCCCCTTGCCTTGTCATTCAAGGGCGCGTGTGCCCCCTGGACTGGCCACAGCTGCCCTGCTCGCCCTGGAGCCTCCCGCTGTGGGTCTCACTGCTGGTCTTCGCCGTGTCCAGCACAGCCTCCTCTCCCAGCTCTGCCTTCTGGGCTTCAGTTAAAACGTCCCTTCCTCCAGGCAGGGGTTCTGCACACGTTCTCTGTGCCGTCACAGGCAGTGGTGGCCTCTGTCCACCCCAGGCCCCGCAGGGTGGAGCTGGGAGGAACCTGGTTAGCCGTTTCAGTCTGGCCCCGCTGCCAAACAGTGCGTGGCCTTCAGCCTTAACCTCCCCGTGCCGGTGAAGCGGACACTCAGCCACCTGTGCTCTGAAAATGGCAGGTGCTAAGGGATGCCTGGTGCCGTCGCCCCTGGAAACACCAGCGGACAGAGCCCGGGCTGTGACGTCAGACCTGGACTTGAGGCTTGGCTTTCCTGCTTCAGGGGCTGATCGTGTCCCCCAGCGCCCCAGAATGGACCTTGTCCCATAGCGGGTTACGGCAAGGTCACATGGCAGCCGGCTGGGCTCCCAGCTCCATGTGCCCAATGTCCCTCTAGGACCGTAGGAAGGTACACGAGAAGACGGCCACGTGGCCAGCAGTGGGAGTCATGCCAACGAAGGCAGCCAGCAGAAGTCTGGGGGGAGAGCCGGCCTGGATTCTCATCATGGTGCTGCTGACACCCCATTCTGGACGTGGGCCTCCTGGACGGCGCGTGCCAGAGTGAACCTCAGCTGTGTCTGCGGCACAGTGTGTGGCCAGCGGTGACGGCAGCCCTCGCGAGCCAGGACAGCGGCGATCACCGGGCTCTCAGTGTGGCCCAGCGTGCAGGGGAGAGCAGAGCTGTGGACGCACCCAGCGCCTAGTGCGTGCCCAGCTAATGTGAGCTTCCAGGAGCGGAATAGCCAGGTGGGGAGCAGCCCCTGGGAGAACCGCAGTCAGCAAGTTCCGCCCAGCCACGTTCATCCTCTGCCGCCTTCCGGGAAGGCAGCCGCTAGCCTGGGACCCGCGCCGGACAGTAATGCAGGAACGAGCCAGCGCGCAGAATGTGGAGGGAGGGGCTCTCAGGGACCCAGGCTCCTGCCCCGCTCTGCCTGAATTAGGCTCCTCCTTCCTGACCCTGTCCCCACCTCTGTGCCTATGGCTGCCACTTGGCCCCTGGCTCCGGGGGTGAGAACGAGATCCCCACCTGGACCGGCAGGTGTGCCACGCAGTGAGGATGACACGGGCAATGCAGGTGATCCGACTGCACCAGGCCCTGGCTTGGAATTTACCTCTGAAGGCCACAGGAAAGTCCACTTCACCTCCCAGGTGGCCAAGCTGGGAGGACCCTAGGTCCCTGCAGCCCCCAACCTCCTTCCTGCACTGCACGGAGGAGCGCATCGTGTGTGTGTGTGTGTGTGTGTGCTTGTGCACATGTGGTAGAGGGGGAGGCCACTGCAGGTCCATAAGCCAGCAAATCCTCCTTTTAACTTCATCAGTTTGAGTGGAGATTCTTACCTCCCAAGTGAGAAGCCCAGTTCAGTGCAGAAGGGTTGGAGACACACAAGGGCATTAAACAGCAGCATCTTGCTAAGAGAGCAGCCCGGCGGGGGTGGGGGTGGGGGGCCAGACGTGCCTAAAGGCCTACGCAGAGAGCAGGTGCAAGGACAGTGTTGTCTGGGCTGTGTCTCGGGCAGCTCCCACTTCAGAAATGCCTGCCTGGTGGACGTCCAGTTAAGCAGACCTCCCGCCTGCATCCCGTGCATTCTGCCCCACAGCGACACCTGGCTCTGCTCGGCTGGGCTTTGCCCGCCGTCCCAGGTAACATTTAGGAGAAGTTAAACATGACAGCGTCTTGGCTGCCCTGGAAGCTCTCATCTGGAGTCTTCCTCCACAAGCCCTACTTTTGAGGATTTGCATTTAGCTATATTTATTTTATTTGAAAGGCAGAGAGCTAGAGACAGACACAGAGAGATATTTTTTTTTTTTTTTTTTGTCTACGGGTTCACTCCCAAAATGCCCACCATAGCCAGGGCTGGGCCAGGCTGAAGTCAGGAGCCTGGAACTCCATCCAGATCCCCTCCTTGGGAGCCAGAGACCCAAGTTCTCACACCGTCACCTGCTGCCTCCCAGGGTGCACCTTGACAGGAAGCTGGACTCAGAAGCAGAGCTTGGACTTGAACCTGGATGCTCTGAGGAGGGATGCGGAGTCCCAAGTGGTGTCTTAACTGCTGTGCCAAATTCCTCTTTCCCTTGAGAATTTAAGTGACACAGAGATGGTGGACAGAAGGACAGATGGACAGATGACACAGAGGCAGTGAAAAATGGCCCAAGTCCTTGGGCCCCTGCACCCGCGTGGGAGACCCGGAAGAAGCTCCTGGCTCCTGGTTTCGGATCGGTGCAGCTCCAGCCATTGCGGCCATCTGGGGAGTGAACCATCCGATGGAAGACCTCTCTCCCTGTTTCTACCTCTCTCTGTGGACATGTAGACTTGTGCCAGAGGCGGCCCCTGGACAAGGCAGAGCCCAGGCTGGGGGCAGGGGGCTGCAGAGGGGGGTGGAGCCTCCACGTGGCCCATCTGCCCCTCCTGTGCCTGCTGTGTCCTCCAGTACCTTCGCCTCTTCTTGAGCCGGTTGACGAGGGTGTGTGTTCCTTGCAACCAGGATACAATGGCAATGCCTTCGTCTGCCTCCGCCAGGCCTGTTGACAGCAGGAACCAAGACTGACCCTGCTTGGCTGCAGCACGGGTGGACTGGAAGCCTGGACAGCGGAGCCTTCTGGCTTGGGATGCACCGGGACCGGCTGCTCCCACAGGTGCGGCAGGTGTGAGCTGCTAGCCGTCTCCCCGGGCACTGAAAGCGGAATGGACAGGTTCCGACCAGATTCCTGTCCTGGCTATCGTACCAGCAGAGATCCGGGAGAGGGATCCAATTGGTGGACTTTAGACCACACCCTGACCCCTTGTTGGTGCCCTGAGCTTCCGTCCTGCAAGGAGAGGCACGTGGACTTGCTCCCCACCAATGACACCTGGGCCACCAAAGGCTTTGGGGGGCAAAGTGCGCACAGTCACAGCTGCCCAGCCCTGACACCGCGGGGCCACTCTGGCTGCCTCTCACCTGGCCCCCCACTGCCCAGACCTGGACCAGTGGGGAAGAAAGTGTTCCAGGGACACGGGGTTGTGCTTCTTGCAACTGAGACACCAGGCTGCTTGCCACATTCCTCCTCGGGTGGGATGGGAGTAGGGACAGATGCAGAGCACAGCTGAGACAGGGACATGGTTCCTGCCAGGACAGGTCAGGGGAGGGACAGGTGACACTGCTGGGCCTGGGCCGCAGGTATGACGGACGCACACAGGAGCTGCTGGGTTCGTTCTGCAGAGGGCGTTATCCTCTCCGGAGTGGGGAGGCCGTGGGGACAGGGTGTTGTGGATTCACCGAGGCTTGGCCGTGCAGATGAACGACCAGCAGCCGGGCCCCGAGCTGGGTCCTGGGGGAGCCCCGGGTGCGCTGGAGGCCGTCACAGCCCTCAGCAGCCAGGAGAGACGCACGAAGGGCAGAGGGCTGGGCCCGCGTGGGCTGGGTGTTGGCAGGAAAGGCACAGAAAGAGGGCAGAGAGGCCTTGAGGCTGGGCCTGAGGGGCCAGAGGGCAGGGTCACGGGGCAGTGGGGGAAGCGAGAGAAGGGGGGGGCTCAGAGACTGGAGGTCTGGGTGGACCAGAGGTCATGGTCAGGGCTAGGCATCGGCCACCTCCCATGTGGCAAGAGGACCAGGGGGTGGGTGGCAGGTGCTCAGCTGGAGGGGGGACCAGGAGGCAGAGCCTGGGCACACGCGTGCTGGGACACGCAAGCTTGGGAGGAGGACACTGTCCTGGACCTTGGCCAGCTCCTCTGATCTTCCCTGCCTCACTCGCCTTTCCCTTGGGTTGCCGAGGGCCAAGTGGAGGCGTCCGAGCCCACGCCAGGCCCAGGCCCAGCGACCAACACCTGTTGCTTTCGTGGGCTGACTCTGGAGGACACAGCCCGGGGCCTGGCACAGCAACGGAGCTGAACAAGTAAGTGTGGGCGCACTGGATGCACTCGGGGGTCGTAACCTAACCTGATTTTGGGGACTGCCGCTTCCCTGCCTGCAGGGGAACCATGACTTTGAACTTTGCCAGCCAATGATCGCACACTGAATGTCTTCCTTGTGAAGCTGTAGCATTCTCTCCAACACCAAAGGCCACCCGTCGGCCTCCTGTGTCACATTTCACGATAAAGTTGGCCTTGGTGATGAGCCAGTTTGGAGATCCAGAAACAGCTGCTTGAAAGCAGAAGCCAAAACCCGCCCAGGACACGGGCTGCAGACCTGAGCACTCCACGCAGTTCCGACGCTGGCCCTGCCTCCACCGCTGATCAACCCCCTTGCAAACTCACGACTGACGCGGGCCCCATGAAAACCACCCCGAGACCCGAATGCCGGAGACAAGTTTGGCCTGGACTTTTTGAACCAGAGAAGCTGCTGGGTCCTCTTGTTAGGGTTCCCACTGGGCTGTGACTGCCAGCAGCACACGACTTCTCACACGTGTGCACGAAGTGTCGATTTGATGAGCAGAGGCGGGCCGGAGTCCCTAGCAGCAGACACTCTGTCTTGTCCACAGCTGCATCCTGGCCCCCAGCACGAGGCCTGGCCCACGCCAGGTGCTCCCCCGGTATTTGCCCGAGACCTGAGCAGCCATCAGAATCGGCAAGCAGTTAGGAGTCACCACGCACTTTAGCCCTGTCTCAGTCCACTGGGGTTGCTATGAGACTCCAATAGGCCCGATGGCTCAGAAACAGCAGGACGTGATTTCTCCCATTCTGGCAGGTGGGAGGGGCAGGCCCAACGTGCCTGTTGAGCCCACCCCTCACTGGCGGCCGCTGTCTCACCCTGACCTCGCCTGCTGGGGGGGGGGGGGGCTCCTTCAGTCCACTTCACTCACCTCTTGCATGAGTTCTAACCACCTCCCACAGACCCCCACCCCAACACCATCACCCGAAGGGTGAGGATTTCAAGGTGTGGAGCCGGGGAGGGGGTGCTGGTGTGGCACACCCCGTGAGAGGCAGACCCTGGACAGCGCAAGCCCGACACTCCAGACCTCAGAACACGCATCCCCCTGCCCCACCCCCAGCGCGATTCCCCCACACCTCCCTTTCCTGGGAGGCCCAGGTGAGACACAGGCCCCCCATGTCCCTCGTCCGAGCTCGCCCGCCCACTGCAGGCCGGCTGTGCTCTCTCAGTTCTCACGCGAGGACTGTCTCTCACACACTCCTCTGTGTGGCTCCCCCAGGCTGTCCTTCCTCCATCCCACGCGGGCTCTGACCTGCGTGACCCAGGGCACGCCTCTCCAGCTGCCTGGCGCGGTGTGTGGGAACAGGCACAGGCCTGGAAGGGAACCGAAGCCGAGTGACAAAGGAACAGCCGAGGCTTTGGGAGGAGAAAGGCCAGGAGTGGCAGACAGGAGCGGAGTCAGGACACTGCAGGGCACTGCGTTTGTCCCCGTGACGTGGAAATGACCTTCTGTGGAGTCTGAGGAGTTCTATGGACCAAGGCCCCTTGGAAAGGTTCAGTGAAACTAAATCAATCCAAAGAGGAGGACCAGGAGGGCATCGGGGACGTCCCACGCCGAGCCACGATGAGGACACAGAGTAGGAGCCCGCAGCGAGGGTCAGGAAGACACCCACCATTCCGTCCAAGCTGAGCTCATCAAGAATATGACACAGGACACAGGGAAACACATGCGTTAGGATTTGTTCTTATTCTTTTTAAAGATCCTATTTATTTATTTGTGAGACAGAGAGAAGGAGAGACAGAGAGGTCTTCCATCCGCAATGGCCAGTGCTGGACCAGTCTGAAGCCAGGAGCCAGGAGCTTCCTCCAAGTCTCCCACATGGGTGCAGGGGCCCAAACACTTGGGCCTTCTGCTGCTTTCTCAGGCCACAGCAGAGAGCTGCCTCAGAAGTGGAGCAGCCAGGACACAAACCGGCACCCTTATGGGATGCCAGTGCCGCAGGTGGAGGCTTAGCCCACACTTTGCCACAACGCCGGTGTCGCTCCCCCTCTTCATGGAGGAACGACACAGAACCCTGCCTAGGCTTCATATCCGAGTCACGGCACCATTATGTCGCTCCCCCTCTTCATGGAGGAACGACACTAAACCCTGCCTAGGCTTCATATCCGAGTCACGGCACCATTATGTCGCTCCCCCTCTTCGTGGAGGAGCAACACAGGACCCTGCGCTGTTCTTTTGTCTGCTCGGCCCTCCCCGGGTTTGCTGCTGGTTCTTCCCGGGTTGGCTACTATCCCTTCCACCTCCGTGGAAGGGCAGTTCCCCCTGGCCACATTCCCCACTTCCGCAGGGGAGCGGCACACCGCCGGCCGGCTCTTCTCGGGGGCTGCACGGGTTCCCTTAGATGTTCCCCATAGATGTTCCTGGTGCATGCCGTTTCTCTCCTCCTTTATAGTCCTCCTCCGCCAATCCCAACTCGGCTGCCCACACGCCGAGTACGCTGCTCTCCTCCAATCAGGAGCAAGTCCTACAGCTCATTAGTTGAACTCGAGGCAGCTGTGCGGAAGCTGTTTACTTCTCTCCCAACGCCATATTGTGGGAGAGCAGATGCATAGAATAAGTCTTAATTCGAGTAACAGTCTAGTCCGGATTGCTCCCCACAGCCGGCCCCTATGTTAGGATTTAAAAAGAATTTCTTAAATGAGAGCTCAAGAACTAGAAGGGGCAAGCACTGTGGTGTAGCAGGTAAAGCCACCACCTGCAGTGCCAGCATCCCATATGGGTGCTGGTGGGAGACTCGGCTGCTCCACTTCTGATCCAGCTCTCTGCAATGGCCTGGGAAAGCAGTGGAAGATGGCCCAAGTCCTTGGGCCCCTGCACCCTTGTGGGAAGCTCCTGGCTCCTGGCTTCAGATCGGTGCAGCTCTGGCCATTGTAGCCAGCTGGGGAGTGAACCAGTGGATGGAGGATCTCTCTCTCTCTCTCTCTCTGCCTCAACTTCTCTCTCTGTGTAACTCTGACTTTCAAATAAATAAATCTTAAAAATAAACTAGAAGAAAAAAAATTTAGAAATAAAGAGAAAGCCTAGAAGTACCAACCGAGAATACTTTCAGAGAAATCAGTGAAAAACAAGTACATTTTGAGAATTTAAAAAAGAACCCTGGCCGGCGCCGTGGCTCAATAGGCTAATCCAATCCTCCCACTACGGCGCCGGCACCCCAGGTTCTAGTCCCGGTTGGCATGCCAGATTCTGTCCCAGTTGCTGCTCTTCCAGTCCAGCTCTCTGCTGTGGCCCGGGAAGGCAGTGGAGGATGGTCCAATGCTTGGGCCCTGCACCCGCATGGGAGACCAGGAGAGGCACCTGGCTCCTGACTTTGGATTGGCACAGCGCGCCCGTAGCGGCCATTTCGGGGGTGAACCAATGGAAAGGAAGACCTTTCTCTCTGTTTCTCTCTCTCACTGTCTAACTCTGCCTGTCCAAAAAAAAAAAAAAAAAAAAAAAAAACCAACCAAACAAAAACCACCAAAAATCAAAAAAGAAACAAACAAAGATATGAGAGGATGTGACAAATGCCGGAAACAGGCAAAGAAGATCCAATAAATGGATTATGGGAGACCCCGAGAAATGAAACGGAAGCCCGAGAATAGAAACACTGCTCCCTGTGTGAGTCCACGCAGCACGGCAGCACTCTGCTGGAGGAACTGACGTCAGGCGCCAGGTCGCCTTGGGTGGGGGTGGGGCGAGGTGCCGGGCCCAGCATCCACCTCGGCCGTGCCCAGCTCGGCCCCTGATGCTCTCCTGACCACGGCTTCCTGCTAATGTGAGCCTGGGGGGTTCAATGGCTTCCTGCCACCCGCGTGGGAGGCCCTAACTGGGTCTCCTGGCTTCGGCCCCCAGCCCAGGGCCATGGCGAGCATTTGGGGAGTGAACCAGCAGACGAGAGAGAGCTAGGTCTCTCTGTCTCGCTGTCTCTCTGCCTCCCGTATCAATTTCAAAGGTGCCTGGCTGTGGTGAGACGTTGCTCCACCAGAAAGGGGTAGCAGGAACTTTCTGAAACCAGGGACGTGGTCTCCATTTGATGAAAATGGTCTACACCCGGTTACATAACTCCCCAAGGACCTCAGTTTCACTCCTCGGCTGCTTGAGAGGCTCCAACTGTAGATACAGTAGCTTGTGAGGCGAATCATTGGACGTCCTCATACGAATTCTGGGGGAATGCAGTTCAGCCCGGGCCCCTGACCTGCAACCTTCTCATTCCCGTGCATGCAGCCCGAGGACTGGCGCGAAGGAGCCGGGTGCCGCCTGTGGACACCAGCGGGCCCCCTCCCAACCCGTGCCCTTCCTTCTCTGCTCCAGCGCCAGCCACACTTTCCCACCTGTTGCTCAGCGCTGGCTGGGAGCTGGGCCCCCACGGGGGTTTTAAAACTTCAATCCCCTTGCAGAATATTAAGCCTGCTGGCCCCTTTCCTGTTCCGCGTCCCAGAGGAGCCGGCAGTCAGCGAAGCCCAGCCCTGCCGTCTTCTCACGAGTGAGCTTGGGTCGCACCCTTGCGTCGTCCAAACCCAGAGTGCTCTCGCGAGACCTGGAGGGGCGCTTTCCACTGCACCTGCCTCCACCTCCGCCCGACACAAAGCCCTGTCTGTGTGCCTGCGGCTGCGGGAAACGCTTGCCCCCTCCGCCTCATCCCCCCCCCCCCCCCGCCCCCGCAGGCCACAGAAGCCCCTGCGCGAGGGGAGGCTCAGAGCAGGCTGGGCCGAGGTGCTGCCAAGCCAAACACAGAGGAAACGGGGTGTGAGCCGAGCCCAGAAACCAGATTCCCCTGGAAACGGCCGCTCCCGGCGCGTCTGGAAGGCCAGCTCCAATAGAGCAGCTCCGGAAGGCGCTCGTCTTGGTGGAGCTGCAATAAAAATCTCCAAACGCACAGCCTGCAGGCCGCGCCGGCACTGCCCCGGCTGTAAACCGGCTACGAGCGACTGGGGAGCCCCAGGAAGGGGGCCAGACCGCAGGCCAGGGCAACGGGGACGCGTCCGTCCGCGAGGCCCCTCTCTCCGTGGGAACCTCAGAAGCAACTGCAGATTCCGAAGGCACCTGGGAGGAACCTGAGGCTGTAAACTTGGCTGCAAGGCACCCTGGGGACCCAGCTGTGCTCGGTGACAGAGGACAGAGTGGTGTGTGTGGGTGTGCACGTGCATGCGTGTGCACACATGGCTGTGTGTGTGTGTGCATACACACGCATGTGCCACACAGCTAGTGTGCTTCTGAATCCATGGGCCCTGCCTGTACTGGTCATGTATGCATGTCGGGGGGGCTGTACATAGAGGCACACGCACAAATGTGTGAATTCGTGTGTTCTAAAGACACAGATTTAGTAAATAAAAATATGGCATGCTTAGTTAGTTAGATTTGGACTAGATGAAAAGCACATTTTCATATGCTTATTACCAAATACTGTGTGAGACTTACTTAGGTTCAAAAAGTAATCATTTGCTTACCCGAATTCAAATGAAATTCAAATGTGAGTGACCTGTATTTTGTCTGACAACCCTACATGGGCATTAGTGTCTGTATTGAGTAGCACACAACATTTAAAATCCAGAGGGAGTCTTTGAAAGGAGGCATAGAACCCACCCCACCTCTCTCTCTCTCTCACACACACACAATGCTGCTATGACAGGTTTCACTCCTAACGGGTGACCCGTCACTCTCACATGGGTGCAGGGGCCCAGGCCCTTGGGTCATCCTCTGCTGCTTCCCCAGGTGCATTAGCAGGGAACTGGATGGGACATGGAGCAGCCAGGACTCGAACTGGTGCCCATATGGGATACTGGTGTCACTGGCCTTTACCCACTATGCCACAGTGCAAGCCCGGGGTCTTTTTTTCAATATAGTGATGTCGTGTGAGCTCACTGTTAAATTTTCAGGATTTTGAGATTGTTAAACACAATAAATATTAAAGTGATGGGCTTCTAAGTACATAAATTATATCAAGAATGTGGTGACAATCACAACTCATGACTTCCTAATTATTTCACTACATTTTACTGTTATCCGTGCTGTCGCGGTCACGTGTGTTTGTTGCATCTGTGTGGTGGGGCTGCATCCACGGGTGTGCTACTGTGCCTCTCCTGCCAATGCCACACTCGATGACGTCACCCACTCGTATGGTGAAAGGGAAGGATTAACACCGCAGCAGTTGGCAGGTGCTACCCAGGAGAGCTTGACTTCTCACTCTGCT
The DNA here is from genome assembly GCF_051225735.1 of Oryctolagus cuniculus. Lineage (NCBI taxonomy): Eukaryota > Metazoa > Chordata > Mammalia > Lagomorpha > Leporidae > Oryctolagus > Oryctolagus cuniculus. Next base: position 44,514,176 of record NC_142886.1, on the reverse strand, counting down.
AATTGTCTCGCCTTCAGAAAGGGGCTGAGAAAACAGTAATCACACAGATTGTTCAAGGGGATAAAACCATGATTCCTACGCAGACCAAAAGCGAATACAGGCGAATGTTTTTCCTAACCCATCAATTAATGAGGCGCCAGGAAGAAGTCACCAGTGGGTGGAATGAAGCCTTGCCCAGAGCACCTCGTCTTCTCCCTGACACAGCTCATTTGCACGGCCACGGACGTGAAGGGTTTCCTGTAAGGTCCGGTCTCTGCAGGGCTGGAAAATACAAAGACAAGCCAGGGTACGCGCTTACGGGGCAGACCCTGGGGAGCCCAGAGTTCTATGAAAAGAATATCCAAGGATCTTATCCATTTCAAAGTTTTCTACTGTTTTTTTCTGAAAAGATCAAATTTTAAGATGTGTTCTACCCATAGCCACTACACTGTGAATAGTACAAACTGAGAGAACTTTTTCCCAGAATTTAAAAACTATTTTTTCTAGTCACTGGCCTCACTGGTGAGCGGGTAAACGCTCACTCATCACACATCTTCCTTGATGTATTTTGCCTTCCTCGTTAAGGTAAATGAACACATCGGCTGGGGCCTGTGCTGTGGCACAGCGGGTTAAGCTGCAGGCTGCAGCACCAGCATCCCACATGGGTGCCACTTACAGTCCCGGCTGCTCCACTTCCAATCCAGCTTCCTGCTGATGCACCTGGGGAAGCAGCAGAGGATGGCCCAAGTCCTTAGGTCCCTGCACCCACATGGGAGACCCAGAAAAAGCTCCTGGCTCCTGCTTCAGCCTGGTCCAGCCCCAGCCATTGCAGCCATTTAGGGAGCGAACCAGAAGATGGAAACTCTCTCTCTCTCTCTCTCTCTCTGTAACTCTGCCTTTCAAATAAAATCAATAAATCTCAAAAGGAAATACCAACAGACAAACCTGTTGGAGCTCACTCATCAACAGCAGTAGCCACCTGTGTGCTGCACCGGATGGCCACCATTTCTTTGTCGTCTGATTTTGTCAAGCTGCAGCTGGAATGTGACCAGAGTAGCTGCAGCTACAAGAAGGCAGCAAAGAAATCAACAATGGCTTTCTGGGAGAATCAATCGACCACGTGGAATCTGTACTGAGGAATACTGTAAGTTGTCTTATTTGTTTTTAAAGATTGATTTATTTATTTGAAAGACAGAGTTACAGAGAGGCAGAGAGAGAGAGAGAGTCTTCCATCCACTGGTTCACTCCCCAGATGGCCAAAATGGCCGGAGCTGTGCCAATCGAAGCCAGCAGCCAGGAGCTTCCTCTGGGCATCCCACACGGGTGCAGGGGCCCAAGGACTTGAGCCATCTTCAGCTGCTTTCCTAGCCAATAGCAGAGAGCTGGATCGGAAGTGGAGCAGCCAGGTCTCGAACTGGTGCCCATATGGGATGCCAGCACTGCAGTTGGCAGCCTTACCCACTATGCCACAGTGCTGGCCCCTGTTTTTTTATTTTTAAATCATGTGCTACACATCCCCCCAGCAGTAAAAATATACTCAGCTGGGTACCGAGGAGCGGGCAAGCATTTGTTTCCTAGACAGCAAACTGTTAACTGTTCACCAGCGCAGTGCGGAGGGACATGCTCCAGACTCTCATCTGGACTGTGAGGTTTCCTTTTTAAACAGGCACTTCGTATCCACCTGCTGTCTGGGGGCCTAGCCAGCCACGCCAGCTTCGCTGCAGACAGGCAGATGTCTCGTGGGTTGCCCCTGGCACGAGCAGATCAGAGACCCTGTGCAAGTCACCCCTCGGGGCAGAGACGCCCCTCCACGCACCGTCAGCCGCACTTGTGCGACCATGTGCTGCTCCCAGAGCAAGGCCACAGCCGCCTGCTTCATGAAACCGTGCAGGAAGATCCAGCTGGTTAGGTGCAGGCGACAGCAGGTGCACAAGGAGAGCCTGGGCCTCCCTTGCCTGCTGAAGCGAGGGGGCTGGCCGGGTCCTGTCCCGTGCAGTGTTACCTGAGTGACTCCACCTGAAAGCCTGCCCTCCCCCTGGCGCCTCAGCATGCCAAGTGCCAGGCTCACACCAGCTCCACGGCAAACCCGTGAAATCCTGCACGCAAGGAAGGTACTGGTGACTTAGAGCAAGATGACCCCCACTTCCTGGGATGGAAGGACCTCTCAGCTGAGACCCACAGACCCCCTCCCCGGGTGCTCCAGCACCCCCAGGAGTGCAGGCTACACTCAAGGCCAAGGCTCTGCCTCCACAAAGAGCCACCTTCCTCTCCCAGAAAGTCTGAAAGCAGGTGTCACTTCCCTGTGCAGAGCTCACCTGTGAGGAGTCACCTGTGAGGAGGTCACCTGTGAGGAGGACACCTGTGAGGAGTCACCTGTGAGGAGGACACCTGTGAGGAGTCACCTGTGAGGAGGACACCTGTGAGGAGGACACCTGTGAGGAGTCACCTGTGAGGAGGACACCTGTGAGGAGGTCACCTGTGAGGAGGACACCTGTGAGGAGTCACCTGTGAGGAGGACACCTGTGAGGAGTCACCTGTGAGGAGGACACCTGTGAGGAGGACACCTGTGAGGAGGTCACCTGTGAGGAGGACACCTGTGAGGAGGTCACCTGTGAGGAGGACACCTGTGAGGAGTCACCTGTGAGGAGGACACCTGTGAGGAGTCACCTGTGAGGAGGACACCTGTGAGGAGGACACCTGTGAGGAGTCACCTGTGAGGAGTCACCTGTGAGGAGGACACCTGTGAGGAGTCACCTGTGAGGAGTCACCTGTGAGGAGGACACCTGTGAGGAGTCACCTGTGAGGAGTCACCTGTGAGGAGGACACCTGTGAGGAGTCACCTGTGAGGAGTCACCTGTGAGGAGGTCACCTGTGAGGAGTCACCTGTGAGGAGGACACCTGTGAGGAGGACACCTGTGAGGAGTCACCTGTGAGGAGTCACCTGTGAGGAGGACACCTGTGAGGAGTCACCTGTGAGGAGTCACCTGTGAGGAGGACACCTGTGAGGAGGTCGCCTGTGAGGAGGACACCTGTGAGGAGTCACCTGTGAGGAGTCACCTGTGAGGAGTCACCTGTGAGGAGGACACCTGTGAGGAGTCACCTGTGAGGAGTCACCTGTGAGGAGGACACCTGTGAGGAGGTCGCCTGTGAGGAGGACACCTGTGAGGAGTCACCTGTGAGGAGGACACCTGTGAGGAGGTCGCCTGTGAGGAGGACACCTGTGAGGAGTCACCTGTGAGGAGGTCACCTGTGAGGAGTCACCTGTGAGGAGGACACCTGTGAGGAGGACACCTGTGAGGAGTCACCTGTGAGGAGTCACCTGTGAGGAGGACACCTGTGAGGAGTCACCTGTGAGGAGTCACCTGTGAGGAGGACACCTGTGAGGAGGACACCTGTGAGGAGTCACCTGTGAGGAGGACACCTGTGAGGAGTCACCTGTGAGGAGGACACCTGTGAGGAGTCACCTGTGAGGAGGACACCTGTGAGGAGTCACCTGTGAGGAGTCACCTGTGAGGAGGACACCTGTGAGGAGTCACCTGTGAGGAGTCACCTGTGAGGAGGACACCTGTGAGGAGTCACCTGTGAGGAGTCACCTGTGAGGAGGTCACCTGTGAGGAGTCACCTGTGAGGAGGACACCTGTGAGGAGGACACCTGTGAGGAGGACACCTGTGAGGAGTCACCTGTGAGGAGTCACCTGTGAGGAGGACACCTGTGAGGAGTCACCTGTGAGGAGTCACCTGTGAGGAGGACACCTGTGAGGAGGTCGCCTGTGAGGAGGACACCTGTGAGGAGTCACCTGTGAGGAGTCACCTGTGAGGAGGTCACCTGTGAGGAGTCACCTGTGAGGAGGACACCTGTGAGGAGGACACCTGTGAGGAGTCACCTGTGAGGAGTCACCTGTGAGGAGGACACCTGTGAGGAGTCACCTGTGAGGAGTCACCTGTGAGGAGGACACCTGTGAGGAGGTCGCCTGTGAGGAGGACACCTGTGAGGAGTCACCTGTGAGGAGGTCACCTGTGAGGAGTCACCTGTGAGGAGGACACCTGTGAGGAGGACACCTGTGAGGAGTCACCTGTGAGGAGTCACCTGTGAGGAGGACACCTGTGAGGAGTCACCTGTGAGGAGTCACCTGTGAGGAGGACACCTGTGAGGAGGACACCTGTGAGGAGTCACCTGTGAGGAGGTCACCTGTGAGGAGGACACCTGTGAGGAGGACACCTGTGAGGAGTCACCTGTGAGGAGTCACCTGTGAGGAGGACACCTGTGAGGAGTCACCTGTGAGGAGGACACCTGTGAGGAGTCACCTGTGAGGAGGACACCTGTGAGGAGTCACCTGTGAGGAGTCACCTGTGAGGAGGACACCTGTGAGGAGTCACCTGTGAGGAGGTCACCTGTGAGGAGTCACCTGTGAGGAGGTCGCCTGTGAGGAGTCACCTGTGAGGAGGACACCTGTGAGGAGTCACCTGTGAGGAGGTCACCTGTGAGGAGTCACCTGTGAGGAGGACACCTGTGAGGAGGACACCTGTGAGGAGGACACCTGTGAGGAGTCACCTGTGAGGAGTCACCTGTGAGGAGGACACCTGTGAGGAGGACACCTGTGAGGAGTCACCTGTGAGGAGGTCACCTGTGAGGAGTCACCTGTGAGGAGGACACCTGTGAGGAGGACACCTGTGAGGAGTCACCTGTGAGGAGTCACTTGTGAGGAGTCACCTGTGAGGAGTCACCTGTGAGGAGGTCACCTGTGAGGAGGACACCTGTGAGGAGGACACCTGTGAGGAGTCACCTGTGAGGAGGTCACCTGTGAGGAGGACACCTGTGAGGAGTCACCTGTGAGGAGTCACCTGTGAGGAGGACACCTGTGAGGAGTCACCTGTGAGGGAGTCACCTGTGAGGAGTCACCTGTGAGGAGTCACCTGTGAGGAGGACACCTGTGAGGAGTCACCTGTGAGGAGTCACCTGTGAGGAGGACACCTGTGAGGAGTCACCTGTGAGGAGTCACCTGTGAGGAGGTCACCTGTGAGGAGTCACCTGTGAGGAGGACACCTGTGAGGAGGACACCTGTGAGGAGTCTCCTGTGAGGAGGACACCTGTGAGGAGTCACCTGTGAGGAGTCACCTGTGAGGAGGTCACCTGTGAGGAGTCACCTGTGAGGAGGACACCTGTGAGGAGTCACCTGTGAGGAGTCACCTGTGAGGAGGTCACCTGTGAGGAGTCACCTGTGAGGAGGACACCTGTGAGGAGTCACCTGTGAGGAGTCACCTGTGAGGAGGACACCTGTGAGGAGTCACCTGTGAGGAGTCACCTGTGAGGAGGTCACCTGTGAGGAGTCACCTGTGAGGAGGACACCTGTGAGGAGGACACCTGTGAGGAGTCACCTGTGAGGAGGACACCTGTGAGGAGTCACCTGTGAGGAGTCACCTGTGAGGAGGACACCTGTGAGGAGGACACCTGTGAGGAGTCACCTGTGAGGAGGACACCTGTGAGGAGGACACCTGTGAGGAGGTCACCCTCCTACAGTCACCAGAGTAGAGATGCTCGACTTGGAGACACTGAGTGATGGCAGTTCTTGGCAGGATGTGGGGCGGGAGGGTGGCTCCCGCAGCCGACACTAAAGGGTCCCCTCTGCACAGGGCCAGCGGCTCCGGGACCAGAAGCATCTGTCACAGCAGCAGGCCCAGGCAGCTCGGGTGCTGCAGGCTTCCAGTAGGGGGCACTGCCGCCCTCCCAGGCTGGCTCCACCTGGCACCTGCTACTCTATGGAGGTGGCCGACCTGAAGCCCTGCGGCAGGCTCAGGGCGCACAGGGGCAGAGCCTGGGTGACTTCCTGAAGTCAGCATTACAGCCGCTCCTGACTGGGCGCTAACTCTGCCAGGTGCTTTAAACTGTGTGACCTCACCCCAATCGCCCAGGAACCTCTGAGTGAGGCATAATTATCCTCTGAGTTAGGTCTAATTATCCCCACTTCACAGATAGGAAAGACAAGGCTCGCAGATGATAAAAATCAGAGTTGGGGTCTGTATCTCCAACATCTTTCCCGTTCTGGAGTTCAGGCGCCATGCGTGGTGCACACGGCCTCGGATCCTGGGATCCAGCCCCTTGGCTCCCTCGTGCCACTAACACCCACGAGTGGCGCCCCGGGGGCAGCCCAGGGTTGGAAGCGCTCTGGTACTGAGTTGCTAAGTCATTCACCAGGCTCGCCTCTGGCTGAGCCGCAGCATCCTCAAGTGTCAGTCACCTCCAAGGGCACCGGGAGGCCAGGCCCAGAGGACGGCCCTGGTCCCAGCCTGGGGCAGCCTGGAGGGCTTCCTGGAGGGGCTCACGCTCAGACCCACTGAGGTCTGGCCCGGGAAAGGTGCCTGGTGATCACTTGCAGAACTGGACGGGTTCTGGGCGGACGCCCCCAGGACGTCTCCAGTGTGAAGACAACCTGCTGACGGGCAGGGACCTGCTGCCCCCAGTCACCGGGCAGACCACGAACGCTGCTTCCTCCTCGCGGTCTCCAGACACAAGCTCAAGGCACCTGCTGCTGGCGTCTAGGGGCAGAGGCCAGGGAGGCATCGCAACAGCCTCCAGGATGAAGGATTCCCTGGCCCCAGTGTCCCCGATGCCAGAGGGAGCAGCCCAGCCCTGGCTCTGTCCAAGCCCACAGTCCCCCAGGCCCCTGCTCCGGTCCCCATGCACCCTGGGCCACAGCAAGTACAAAACCAGAGCTGTGCCTGCCCGTGGGCCTGGCTCCAGCCTTCTGGGCTCTGGTGTGACGCTACATGCCTGCGAGTTAGGAACCACTGCACAGAGAGGGCCATCAGCCCCCCGAGGTCACCCCGCCATAGCAGCCACGGCTGCAGGCCCGGCTCCTGGGGTGGAGGGAGACCCCACAGGGGCTCACACATGCGTGTGCAAACGCAGCCCCTGGCCTGGCAGGGTCGGGGCCAGTGCAGGTCCTTCGGCTCTCTCCGCCCCTCTGAGCCTTGCAGCCACTGACTGTCTCTGGTTGGGGGTGGTCGGGCAGGTTTTTTTATTTTTTCCAAGGCCAGGGTCAAGGCTTGCGTACTTGTGTGGGAGGCTAAGCGACCGCCGGAACAAAGGGACATCAGAGCGCCTCCGCTCACGACCCGCCCCCGGCGCCTTCGCTGCGCGCTCAAAGGAGCGCTTGTGGCCGCGCGAGCCTCCGTGGCCGCGGGCTCCGCGCATTGTGTATTGTCCGGGGCTGGCGCCGCGCTGCCAAGGGTCCTGCGGTCAAGGCCGCTCCTGGGGCTCCGGGTGCGCGCAGGCCAGGCCGCGGGCTGCCCCGGCCGCAGCCCCGGCGACACCGGGCGCTTGTCCCAGCGCCCACAGAGACTGGAGGTTGGTGGGAGGGGGGCTCCTGGCGCCTGTCTGGCCCTGGTGAAGGCACAGAGTCTGCTCTCGGACCTCTGAGGGTGCCGCAGCCTGGCTCAGGCAAACCCGCATTCCTCAAAGAGCCTTGGACCGAAATGACCTGGGAGCCTGGCCCCCACCCCACCCAGCTGCAACCAAACCCTGGCCTGGAGCCACAGCACCGCCTCCTGTGTGTGTGTTTCACCTCCTGAGCCTTGCTGGCTGCTGCCCCAAGGCCAGGCTCCTTTAAGGCACTGGGCACACTGGGGAGTAAGAGCCCGGCTCTAGACAGGCAAAACCACGTGTACGAGCCGGCCGCGTGCCAGCGCCTGGCCGTGGAGAGGAGGAAGTCTCCTAGAAGGCAGGCGGGGCCTTGTGATGCCAGTCCAGTCCTGGCTGCTCCGCTTCCCATCCAGCTGTTTGCTGGTGTGTCTGGGAAAGCAGCAGAGGATGGTCCAAGCGCCTGGGCCCTGCCACCCACGTGGGAGACCTGGATGGAGATCCTGGCCCCTGGCTTTGACCTTGCCCAACCCTGGCTGTCGCAGCCATTTGGGGAGTGAGCCAGCACGTGGAAGACTTTCTGTAAAGAGGAGGCAGGAAGGTGGAGGGAGGCTGACGGCAAGGCTGCCAGGAGGGTGCCCCACAGAAGCGGGGACAGGCCCTGTAGGAGCAGAGAGGGGACGAGGCCTCTTCTGGCAATCCGACTCTGAAATAAACCCAAATCCCACCTCCATGACCTGCTGTTTTTTGAAGACTGAAGGAAATTAATACAAGGCTAATGAGAAGCCAGTTGGGTTTTCCAAAGCCCGGCCGGCAGGTGAGCTCACTAGAGCCCCGGGTTGTTCATTAACTCGCCCATCCACCCACTCTGCATTCCTTCATGTCATTCAGCCCACGGTGATGGAGCCAGGATCGGTCCAGCCTGACTCACCCTCCTGCCTTCCAGTTTCCATAGCAACCGGAAGCCCAGGCAGGCTCTGGGGCCCCTGGACCTGGGTTCAGATCTTGCGCAAGCTGCTTGAGTATGCAATGTGATTTATTTGCGCCTCCCTCCCTTGCGATCCTGCTGCTGCGGCTGTACTGGTAGCGTAGTGGGGGGGGGGGATGCACCTGGCATGTTGGGCCTTCGCACGGGGGGCTGCTGTTGCCAGGTGCCCAGGGCTTTGCCGTCGACAGAGCTCCTTCACTTGCGATGATTCACTTGATTTTCACAAGAACCTCCAGAGCTCCGCAAGGCAGGTGTATCCAGCGGTCACTTCACACGCAAGGAAACCGGGGCTCAGAGAGGGGACGGAGCAGACCAGGGCCAGACTGCAGCTCGGGCTTAGCGCGGAGACGCAGAGTCAGAGCTGAGAAGGAGAGCGTTGCGTCTGGAGCTGACCCGGCGGAGAGAGCTGCGTGGTGGAGACTCCAGCACTGGTGTTTTCTGAACACTCAGCCTGACGCCTGGGGAAGCGCAGATCAGCCGCCAAGCTTCTGCCCCTGTTCGGAGCATGCTGGTGGCCCAAGGAATGCCTGCTGAGAAAGATGGCATTTTCCAGGGCTGGCATGGCAGCGCCTCGGGCACACAGGCTCGTCTGGCACGTGATGTCCCAGGATGCGGTGTCTGAGTCCCCGGAAGCCAGGCTGCCCTCACGGACGTGGCACTGTGGACGTCCTGGGGCCTCCGGAGTGAGGTCCTAGGAGGCCTTGCAGGGTCCACGAGGGTCTCTTGGGTTGAGCTTGGAGCTCTCCGTCCTGGAACCCTGCCACTTTGCTGTCCAGAGGCGCACACAGAGAGGCCGTGTCGAGTGTCCCATCCGCAGCCCGAGCTGTGCTCCCAGCTGGGGACCAGTGTGTCGTAGCCACATGAGCCACCCTGGAAGCCTCAGGTGTCCAAACCTCGGATAATTCCACGCCCAGCTGAATTCTGCCTGGAAACAGCGTGTGAGACCTTAAGCGAGAACCAGCCAGGTGAGCCCAGCCAAATCCCAGAACCATAAAGAACCAGGTGCACTGTGTTTTAAACCACAAAGCCAGGAGGCAGCACGCACCTGGGCAGCTTCCAGGGATCTTGGGTTTGAGAAAACTGAAGAGGGGCAGGGCGCTGTGATACAGTAGGTTAATCCTGTGCCTGTGGCGCCGGCATCCCATATGGGTGCCAGTTCTAGTCCCGGCTGCTCCACTTCCAATCCGGCTCTCTGCTTATGGCTTGGCTCCTGGCTTCCGATCGGTACATCTCCGGCTGTGGTGGCCATTTGGTGAGTGAACCAACAGATGGAAGACCTCTCTCTGCCTCTCCCTCTCACTGTCTGTAGCTCTGCCTCTCAAATAAATAAATAAAATCTTGTGAGAGAGAGAGAGAGAGAGAGAGAGAGAGAGAGAGAGAGAACGGAAAGGAAGCATTTGGTGCCGTGGTTAAGGCACTGCTTGGGGGGTCCGCATCCGTTTCAGAGGGCTTGGGTCTCGTCTCAGCTGCTATACTTCTGGTTCCAGCTTCCTGCCAGTGCGCACCCTGGGAAGCAGCATGGGATGGCTCAAGCACTTGGGTCCCTACCACGTATGTGGCACAGTAGGAGTGAAGTCCAGGCTGCTGACATTGGCCTGGCCCAGCCTTGGCTGTTGCAGGCGTTTGGAGAGTGAACCAACAGATGGAAGGGCTTGCTCGCTCTCTCTCGCTCTCGCTCTCTCTCTCTCTCTCTCTCTCCCGATGCGTTCCTTGTCGGGGGAGCTGTCACATCAGTAAAATCAGAGTACCGAGGCCAGTGGAACCGGGAGTGGCATTGCACAGGCAAAGCTGGCCCACCTGGTTGCCTTAGCAGCCTGGTGCCGCATCGGGCACACAGTAGGCACTCAAGAAAGAGTCGTTTGAGAAATGAGGACGCAGTGAGTAAATGCACGTGGCCGAATGGACGAGCACGGACCGAGCGTGGGCGGAGGGCCAGCCCGAGAAGACACCTGCCTGCCCTCTGGGTCTCAACTCCCCTCCACGCAGCCAGGCAGTTTTCTTTGCCAGAGAGAAACCTGGATTCTAGAATGCCTAGAATCTTAATCCCTTAATCCTGCCAGTTTCAGGACATTTCCCCCTTTGAACAGTGTCTGTGATAATTCCTGAAAACACCCAGGAGCAGATTCTGGCCCTGCTTGATTTTTAGTGTCCAGGGAGGGTCCGAGAAGGAGACAGATGTGAGGGAGGGGACTCGGGGGCCAGCGCGGGGGCTGCTGCTCCCTCTGCCGGGCTCACCAGCTGTTCCGCAGAAGGTGGCTGGACCACCCTCATGTGGTCTCTCACCAGAGAACCCACCACTTCTGTTTTTGGTGCCCTCTTCTTGACCGGGGTCGGGGGTGCAATACAAGGAACTGGATTCGTGTTCGCGAGATGAATGGAATCTTTGCTGCTTTCTGGTTTGTTAGCAAACACCAATTAAGGAGCACTTGGAAGGCAAACGGGCTCCTGTGTGTGGTCATACCTCGGGACAGCCCAGTTATCGGGCGGTAACTTATCAGTCAACAGCTGCTGTCTGGAACAGGAGGCGAGAGTGAGGGCGGGCGGGCATGTGTGCAGAGCTCCTCTGTGTGCCCAGGGCTGGGCTGGGCTGGGCTGGGCTGGGCACTTCAGTGTATCAGGTCCTTGGTGCCTGTAGCAGTCTGGAGATTCAGACCAGCGCCACTTCACAGGTGGCGTGCATGGTCCAAGGTCACATGACACGCCAAAATGGAAGAGCCAGGATTTGAGCCTTTGCTTATGTCATAATGGCTCCCCCCATCCCATCCCCTCCCAAGGAGTGAGCGGAAACAGGGTTTGTGTGGAAACTCACAAGCCTTGCTCACTGCAGCCTGCCGGGTGTGGTTCTCGCTGGTGTGGTCACCTGATGTCCTGGTTCACAGACAGGCAGCAGAGAGCACACAGCAGGAAGTGCACAGCGTGGCAGATAGCTAGGGAGGACGGGCAGGGTCCCAGTGCCGGGCAGTGCCGGGAAGCTTGAATTAGACTGGCTCTCCGAGTTATACCTACAAACTCTGGACAGCATGGTGTTGTTGTTTTTTTGTTTTTTTTTTTTGTTTGTTTGTTTTTTTTTTTGACAGGCTGAGTGGACAGAGAGACAAAGGTCTTCTTTTGTCATTGGTTCACCCTCCAATGGCTGCCGCAGCTGGCACACTGCAGCTGGCGCACTGTGCTGAGCCAAAGCCAGGAGCCAGGTGCTTCCTCCTGGTCTCCCATGGGGTGCAGGGCCCAAGCACTTGGGCCATCTTCCATTGCACTCCCTGGCCACAGCAGATAGCTAGACTGGAATAGGAGCAACCAGGACAGAATCCGGCACCCTGACCAGGACTAGAACCCAGGGTGCCGGCGTCGAAGGCAGAGGATTAGCCTATTGAGCCGTGGCGCCGGCCTGGACAGCATGTTTTTAAAGATTTATTTACTTGAAAGTCAGAGACAGACTGGCCGGTTCACTCTTTAGAGGACTGCAACAGCCAGGGCTGGGCCAGGCTGCAGCCAGGAGCTTCCTCCCGGTCTCCCATGCGGGTGCAGGGGCCCAAGCACTTGGGCCATCTTCTGCTGCCTTCCCAGGCCACAGCAGGGAGCTGGAGTAGAAGTGAAGCAGCTGGGACTCAAACTGGAGTCCATGTAGGATGCAGGGGTCGGGGGTGGCAGCTTAACCTGCTATGCTCAACACCAGCCCCTGGACAGCGTATTTTTCAAAAACTTGTTAAAAGCCCTGAAAAACAACTCAGAGTTGGTGGGGACACCAGACTTCAAAAGAGGGGAAAAAAAGCAACATTTTATTAATCTTTTCAAATAAGCTTTGATCTCTCTCCTCTCTCTTTCCCTCCCTGTTTGCTCTCTGATTGTTTTTCATTTGGGGCTGAGGGTGCTTCCTCTTTTTTTCTTAAGGTGACAGCCTAGGTCATTGCTTCGACCTCTTACCTATTTTTTTAATGGCAGTTGGTGCTACCAATGTTCTTCTGAGTACTGCTTTAGCTGCGTCTTAGAAATGTTTAGGCCGGCGCCGCAGCTCACTAGGCTAGTCCTCCGCCTGTGGCACCAGTACTCCGGCTTCTAGTCCTGGTCGGGGCGCTGGTTCTGTCCCAGTTGTTCCTCTTCCAGGCCAGCTCTCTGCTGTGGCCCGGGAGGGCAGTAGAGGATGGCCCAGGTCCTTGGGCCCTGCACCTGCATGTGAGACCAGGAGAAGCACCTGGCTCCTGACTTTGGATTGGCACAGCACGCCGGCCATAGCAGCCATTTGGGGGGTGAACCAACGGAAGGAAGACCTTTCTCTCTGTTTCTCTCTCTCACTGTCTAACTCTGCCTGTCCAAAAAAAAAAAAAAAAAAAAAAAGAAATGTTTAAAGGTCATATTTTTACATTTTTATTCACTTAAGATTTCTTTTGATTTCTCCTCTGGCCCATGGTTTACTTAGGAGTGTGTTACTTTGTTCCAAGTTGTATTAGTCAGCTCTTTGTTACATTAACTAAGATACCTGTGAGAGGGGCATGTTGGGAAGCAGAAAAACTAATTCTGGCCCCCCAGTTTGCAGGTTCACAGCTCTGGAGTGGGGGCCCCATTAGTCTGGCATCTGACACAGGCCGGCCAGGGCAGAGTGGGTGGGAGGGATGATCACAAGGTGAGCCAGGAAGTAGGGACGCTAGGCCGCAGGTCACGTAAATAGCCACCCTTCTCATGAGAGCTACCTTCTGAGGCTAGTCCCCCAACGACCTCAGAGTCTCCCAGCACGCCCGCCTCTCACAGCCCACAATTAGGCCAACTCCCCACCCTCAACCCATCAACTGTTAACAGGCTTCCGAGTTTAAACTTGAATTTGGGGAGCCAAGTCCATGACACTAACAGTATTGGGTTTTACAGATATCTCTTGAGTATTGATTGCTGATTGAATGCCATTGTGAGCACACCACAGACCTTGCATAACTGGAATCCTTTTACACGCGGTCTATCCTGGAACGTGTTGCACGTGCATTGGTGAAGGGCATGAATTTTGCTGTCTGTGGGTGGAGGGTTCTACCTTTGTCAACCAAGTCAGTCATTCTGCTCACTTCAATTTGTTCCCCTTTCTTTTCTTTCTTTTTTTAAAGATTTATTTATTTGAGAGACAGAGTTACAGAGAGGCAACAGCAGAGAGAGAGAGAGAGAGAAAGAGAGAAAAAGAGAGAGAGAGAGGTCTCCATCCACTGGTTCACTCCCCAGATGGCCACAATGGCCAGAGCTGCACTGATCTGAAGCCAGGAGCCAGGAGCTTCCTCCAGGTCTCCCACACGGGTGCAGGGGCCCAAGGACTTGGGCCAATTTCTACTGCTTTCCCAGACCACAGCAGAGAGCTGGATCAGAAGTGGAGCAGCCGGCTCTTAAACTGGCACCCACATGAGATGCCGGCGCTTCAGGCCAGGACGTTAGCCCACTGCGCCACAGCACCGGCCCCATCCCCCTCCCTTCTTTTCATGAAGAGCTGTCCTCTAGACCCTCCCTGACTCAGGCTTACACTGACCCAGGGGTCAAGCAGCTGCCTCCACAGGACCACTGGCCCCAAGGGGCCCCAAAACACCTCCTTGCACATACTCTGGTTCTACAGGAACCCACGGCGCACACTGCACTCCCATTGACCCAGAAGCACCACACACTCTGAGGAGCTCCCTGAGGCTGCAGGGGTGTGGAGTGTCCTGCCTGCCGGCTGTACCAGGCCCTCGGTCTGCATCAGACCCGCCTGTACCAGGCCCTCGGTCTGCATCAGACCCGCCTGTACCAGGCCCTCGATCTGTATCAAACCCGGCTGTACTGGGCCCTCAGTCTGCATCAGACCTGGCTGTACCAGGCCCTCGGTCTGGCCCTGCCAAGGTGACTGCAGGCAGAACCGGAAGCTCAGTCTAGAGCAGGCTAGGGTTTACATCGGTGATCCTGTCTGGCCTGCAAATGAAGTTTCAGTACCCAAATGGCCCCTGGCAGGAAATGCTTCCCCACCCCCGATGCCCACCTTTCTCCTGCCCACCCTAAATGCCGGGACAGCTCCAGCTCTTGTCTCGCTTGGTGCGCACCTTCTGAGAGCCCGGGGTGAGGTCCACGCTCCCATTTCACAGAAGGGAAAACTGTCCATCAGAGGGAAGCGGTGAGTTGCCCAGGGCCCGCAGTAATGGACGCAGCCAGGACTCCAATCCTGCCCAGATCTCTGTCCTGAGCTCCGCTGGGCAGCATAGGATGGGCTGTGCCCCCTCAAGCCTGGGAGACTGATGTGCCAATTTGTTGTAGATACTGAAGGTTCTTCTGGGAGTTTGTAACCACAGGATGGACGACTAGAAACACTCGTATTCCTGGAGCCAGCAGAGGCCAGTAAAATGTTGAACAAATGCCCACGAGAGTGATCTCTTTGAATTTGTAGGTCATTTCCTGGAGTCGAGGCCAAGCGGGTATAGAGATGTGGGGGAGGGGCCCTTTCTGCTGCAGAGAGGCCCAAAGCAGCCCTCGGGGTGACCTTTCCTGGCCGGGCCTTTGGTTTCCTTTGCAAACCTGTGTGCCCACACCTAAGGGTGGCCTAAGGCCAGCTGACGTCACTGGGCAAGGAAGGAGCTGGAAGGCAACTCGTACGGTGATGGCCCAGCCCCCAGCTGTAGTGCCAGGGAGCTGTTCACGGCCACGGTTTTCCTGCAGCTGTGCTGTCTGTCTCAGCACCTGCCTCCTGCCTCCCCCCCCCCCCCCCCGGACTGTGCACCTGACAAGGTACTGGTCTCAGCTGCCCAGGGCTGGCGTGTCTGGAGGCTACCCAGCCTGTGGCTATTTGGCAGTTTGTCCACACCTGCCTGAAGCTTGCCTTTCAGAAGCAGAAGTGTGGGTGTCTCCCCCTGAGCTCGCTGCCCCTGCACCCCACCCAGGAGCGCTTCTGGCCTTTTCCATCTGCCGAATCCCCCTGAGCAGCCCTGATGTCCCCTGATGTCCGGGGACCACCCACGCCGGCTGCAGTCACTTCTTCAGGGCTCTCTCTGCCTTCGGTCGCACCTGGCAGGACCCCCAAAAGCAGCTTAGGAGGGCTTCCCCATCCCCCCGGCCTCCTCCCTCCCAAGCCATTCCTCACGGCAGCCAGGCTGTTCCGGGCACAGCCGCAGTGGAAGTCTGCCACTTGCAGGGGAGCCATTGCCCTGTGCAGTGTGCAAATGCTGGGAGCTCCACAGGACCTCTTAATGCCTTGTGCCTCAGTTTCCCCATCTGTAGCAGCAGGGCTCATGAGGTGCAACCACCAAACACTCCCTTCCCCGACACACGCACACCTTCACTGCTGTTTGCTCAAACCCGCTCCAGGCGATGGCTCCTGCCCTGGAGGGAAGCTTGGCCATGGCCCTGGCTAACTGCTCCCTCTTACACACACTGTTACCGTAACGACCTTGGGGCCACAGTGGTCTCCATATCTCGTTTTAGTAACCATACGCTCATCTGACGAAATAGTCAAAACTTCATTCAGAGGGGCCGGTGCTGTGGCGTAGCGGATAAAACCTCCGCCTGTAGCACAGGCATCCCATATGGGCTCTGGTTCAAGACCCGGCTGCTCCACTTCTGCTCCAGCTCTCTGCTATGGCCTGGGAAAGCAGTAGAGGATGGCCCAAGTGCTTGGGCCCCTGCACCATGTGGGAGACCTGGAAGAAGCTCCTGGCTTCAGATCAGCGCAGCTCAGCTGTTGTGGCCATTTGGGGAGTGAACCATCGGATGGAAGATCTCTCTCTCTCCCTGCCTCTGCCTCTCTGTAACTTTGCCTTTCAAATAAATAAGACAAATCTTTAAAAATAAATAAATAACGCTTCATTCAGAGCTAAGGTTTCTTCCCTCCGTTGGCTGGGGCCTGACACTGGGAGCCAACCAGGCAGCTCCCGGTCCCTCGTCTTTGCCTGCTGTCAACAGGAGACGGTGCTGCCCCCTTCCCTGGAGCCAGAGCCACCCCAGGCAGCGTCTCAGAGCCCTGAGACTTCTGAAGGGTGAGTCCAGCAGCCACTGCAGCCCACAGAGAAAGCAGCTCACGCATGCTGGGTCTCCTCGAAGCCCCTCCCTCCAGCCTGGATGGGAGACGGGTGCTGCCCTTGTCTCCTGAGTGGGGGTGCGGCGGCAGGTGCACCCAGCCGCTTCACCCCGGAGCCCTGCAGTCTCCTGGGCTGTCCCTTCTGGAGCACAGGGGCCGAGCACACTGAGGTCGCAGATCAGTTCCAGCTGCCGCCTTTGCAGGCTGCACCCACGGAGTCTGGAATCTCCCGAACGTGGGCCTTGACTCCCATGGCCCAAGGTCTCAGGGCCTTGATAAAAGATGAAGAACGAAATAGTTCCACCTACACTCCCAGGGAGATTGCTCTTTCCACGTTAGGGCCTGGCGCACAGCGAGGCCCCAGTCAATGTTTACTGTCCAACCAAGTATGTAAATGCCAGTGCGGCTCCTCTGGCTAATAACTGCTCTCGTTGCCTGTCTGAGTCAGCTCTCGCAAGCCTTTCACGCTGTCCGGCCTCAAAGGCCCCCGTGTCCCCGCCTTCCCCGCTGCTGCTTCACCTGCCCTGGAGGCCTTGCTGCTTCCTCCCAGCCCCGGTCAGGCCAGGGCCGGCCAGGGGAAACCGACTCCTGCCTTACCCTGGCACCCAGCGCCCGTCACAGTCACCGCGGGGCTTTCGCCTGCTGTCACGCAACACACACACATGCGCACACACACGCATGCACACATGCACTCATACACATGCACACACATGCACGCACGCACACGTATGCACACACATACACAATGCTGAACCCTGGCTTTTGCACTTGTAGCCCTCCGTGACTCCAGTCCGCGAAGATCTGAAGTGAGCGAGTGACGTGTGAGGAAGGGACACCAGCCTGCAGTCATCGATGTGCCTGGGGAGGCGTGGCCCCTCCTTACTGAATCTGGCCCAGCACCCCCCCCCCCCCCCGAGCTTGTGTCAGGGCCTTGGGGGCCACAGTGGCCCTGGGGGGTTTTTCCGCATGGGGACGTTCCTGGGTTTTCCCACTGCGTTCCTGACGCCAAGGCCACAGGAGTGTGGTTCTGCTGTTTCGCCTGCACAGCAAGGCCGCCCGGTGTCTTTGCTGGAGCCAAGGCGGTGGTGCTGAGCCACAGTGCAGGTGTCTGGAGGGGCGATGGCTGCTCCTCCACTCTTCCCTGGGGTCACCGTTCCTGTGATTCCGGAGGATCCAGGGGTCCGTTCCCCGCAGGATGGTAACTGTGATTCTGAGCCCCGTGGGGACCCTGTGCGGGCCGCACCTGGCAGTCTAGGAAGGACGTCGTTTGCGCCCATGTGGGGAGTGAGCCAGCTCTGTGCCTCTGCCTCTCTCTCTCTAACTCTGCCTTTCAAATAAATAAACAAACCTTTAAGGGAAAAAACCCCTGCCCCAGCCCCAGCCTTTTCCGTCTCTGCAGATGACGGCTCTTTCTGTCCAAAGGTTCAAGGCTGCAATCTCCCACGGCCAGGGTCGTCTGCTCTTTCTCCCTCTCATGCCAACCAGTTCTGTCCGCAACGCTCCCCAAACACCTCTGGACTCTGCCTACCTCTCCTGGTCCTTGTGTCTGGGTTATTGCAAGTGTCTCCTCACTGGCCTTGCTGCCTGCCCTGGCCGCCCCATCGCTTCTCCACCCAGCAGCCGAAATAGAAATCATTCGTGTCCCTCCTCGGCTTAAAACCCGCAGGTGAGATCCCAGCCAAAGCAATCAAGCAAGAAAAAGAATTAAGATGGAGGAAGCGGAAGGTCACTCTCTCACGGAATCCGCTGTGCGCCACCTTGGCTGCACCGCTGTCATCTCCCCTCCGTCTCCTCCCAGCTGGAGCGGTTCTTACGCACCCCCCCCCCCCCGACTGGTGATCTGCACGACTCCGCAGGGCGGCTCTTGCCCCGGGCCCACCCTGTATAACTGTTGGTGGGGTCTGCGTATGTCCAGCTTCTACAGAAACCACAAAACGTTTCCCAGAGTGCAACACTCGCCACACAGCTCCCCACCGCTGCTGCTCTCTGCTTTGCTTCATTTTTTCTTGTTGTTAAAGATTTATTTTATTTGAAAGAGTTACAGAGAGACGTAGAGACAGAGAGAGAGGTCTTCCATCCGCTGGTTCACTCCCAGATGGCCGCAATAGCCAGAGCTGTGCCGATCCGAAGCCAGGAGCCAGGAGCTTCCTCTGGGTCTTCCCATGGGTGCAGGGGCCCAAGCACTTGGGCCATCCTCCACTGCTTTCCCAGGCCATGGGAGAGAGCTGGATTGGAAGAGGAACAGCCGGGACTAGAACTGGCGCCCATATGGGATGCCGGCACTTCAGGCCAGGGCTTTAACCACCTGTGCCGCAGCGCCGGCCCCTGCTTTGCTTCCTTTTCACCTCGCTGGCGGATGTGCAGTCGGGGAGCCCATAGCGCGGATCTGCTTCTCTTTGATGAGCAGTGGTGGGCAGCTCTGCGGAAATCCTTCTTAACAACTCACTCACCGCAAACCCTGGTTTGTGGATCTTTTCAGAAACATTTCTGCTGTGGTTGTTTATAGCTGACAAATGAGAATGTCCGGGATGCAGGGTGATCTTGCGAGGACGCACAGAGCGTGTGCAATGGTTAGCTTCCACCCCGTATTCGCTCTCCCTCTCTGTGCTGAGACACTGAAGCGTTTTCCTTGGCTGTTCCGGAGTCCGTGATCCGTTGGCACTGGCTGCGGTCAGCCCGCTCGGCACTGATGTGGAGACCGCGTCTCCCCCCTTGGCGGAGCTGCTCCACTTTCCATCCGTTCCTCCTCCTCTCACCTCCCCTGTCTTTTTCCCACTGATTTGCATGAGTTCACTAAACATTCTCTACGCAAGTCCTTAAACGCTGGAAATAAAACAATAAAACTTCTAGAAGAAAGCACAGGAGAGTATCTTTATGACCTTGTGTAGGTAAAGATTGTATAACTGAAAACAGAAGGCACTGAGCGTGAAGAAGACGACTGGTCTTTGGATTGCAGGTGGGCATTTACGATGCCTAGCAGTGTCTCACAGCAGGGTACTGGGTTCAATTCCACTTAGATACCGGCTGCTCCACGTCTGATCCAGCTCCCTGCTAACGTGTCTAGGAAAGCAGTGGAGGATGGACCAAGTGCTTGGGCTCCTGTCACCCACCTGGGAGACCCAGATAGAGCTCCAGGCTCCTGACTTCAGTTGGGCTCAACTGTGGCTGTTACAGCCATTTGAGGTGTGGACCAGTGATGGAAGACCTCTCTTTCTTTCTCTTGTCTCTCTCTGTTTCTCTCTCTCTCTCTCTCTCTGTGTGTAACTCTGCCTTTCAAATAAATAATCTTTGAAAAATAAATTGAGTTACAGTAAGACTAAGAACTCCATCAAAGTAAACCACAGAGGGGAGGAAGGTGTGTGTGTCCATGTGCATGTATATGCATGTGTGTGTAGGTGTGTGTATGCTTGTGTATGTGTGTGTATGGATGTGTGCATATGTACAGGTTTATGTGTGTATGTATGTGTGTATGCATGTATACGTGTGTGTGTGTGTGTGTGTGTGTGTGAAAGAGGAAAAGAGGCTTGGCAGTTCACAGCTCTGGACATTCAAGACCACGGCCGCGGCTTCTGCTTGGCTCCGATGCTTGGCAGACAGCACATGGCCTGGCACCTGCGGGAGAGCGACCCCGGGGCCAGGCGGGCAGCCAGAGGATGCGTGAGGCTGGCTTGCTCCTGGTAGCCATGCCTTTTCCCCGCGGCCTGATCTGCTGTGCTGCCCCTCCCCCACACTGCTTGGTCGCATTTCCTGCTGCTGCACTTGGGACTGTGTGCTTACTCAGCTTCCTCGAGCTGCTGCAGCCCGGTCAGGGCAGGGGCTTCCTCGTGACCCTCCCTTACCTCCGCACCGCACACGGCGGCTGCTGCTCGCCAGCAGGTGTCACAGTCCGTGTTCCGTCGCTACAACAAAACACCCGAGGGCCCGCGGGGCACCCGCATCCCATGTTGGAGCACTGGCTTGACTCCCAGCTGCTTCGCTTCCAACCCAGCTCCCTGCTAATGTGCCTGGGAAAGCAGCAAACGTTGGCCCAAGTGCTTAGGCCCCTCTGCCCACGTGGGAGACTCAGATGGAATTCCTGGCTCCTGGCTTCCACGTGGCCTGGGGCTGGCTGTTGCTGGCATCTGGGGAGTGAACCGGCGGATGGGAGGTCTCTCTTTCTGTCTCTCCCTCTCTGTCTCTCTGCCTTTCAAATGCATACATACGTCTTTTAAAAACATACCTGAGAGCAGGTAATTTGTAAAGAACAGAAGTTGATTGGCTCACGGGTCGAGAGGCGGGGAAGCCCAGGGGCAGTGGTGGGCGAGGGCCTTGCTGCACCGTCACACGTGGGAGGGCACCCCCCGGGCAGTCAGCGCAGCGCCTGCAGCTCGGGTCTCTTCTCTTCTCATGAAGCCACTGATGCTCTTACATGAGAAGGTCTCACCTCCACATATTACTGGTAGAGGAATTTGGGGATCACGTTCCCAACACGGGAACTTTTGGGGGCCGCATTCAAACCCCAGCTTCTACTCACTCAGAATCTGCTGAGTGAAGAAGGCTCTCCATCATCTCCCTCATCCCCGCCCGCACGTTTGCAGCACAAGGAGAGAGCGACTCCTTTTCCCCAACTTACCAAGGCGAGGCCGGCAGAGAAACACAGAGAGAGCAGCAAGCCATTCAGCTGTGGAAAGAAAAAAAAAAAAAAAGCAGAAAGGAACGTGCGGAGTCCACGGCCGCCCTGCCAGCCCCTGGGAAGACAGCACCATCCTGGTGACAACTGTGAGCTCTGTGCACCTCCAGGAAGGCTTCTGTTCTCTGTGTCCCTTCCTGGTTCCCTCTCCAGGGCTCCCGCAAGGGCAAATGCCCCAGGCAGGAAACAGAGCAGACCTGGCACCACCCACATGTCCTTTCTTACTGGAGTCTGAACACAGCCCACAGACGGGCAGAGTGACAACCGTGTGTGTCCCTGTCTGTGTTAAGTGGGCCCTTTGTGGGTCTTACGGCACCGGTCCGCCCGAGACCTTACCTGGTAGACACCATTGTCACCAGCGCTTACCGAGGACGGGTAAGGAGCTGTGCCAGGAAACTGGCAGAGCTGTGACCTGTACCCCGTCCCTCCCATGCCAACGCCAGTCCCCGTGCGCCCAGGGCTGGGGGCAGCTCCTGGAGACGGGGGGAGCCACAGGGCCAGCACACTGATTCTCCCGTGCATTTCTGGGTCTGGACGTCGGGTCTGCGGAAGCGTCACCTTGAACCTGACCTGCCACCTGTGAAGTTTTCTAGGTCCCAGGTGGGTGGGTGGACAGCCTTGGCCTTGCGGCTTCACATCCCAGCCTCTTCTTGGAATGCTTAAAGGAAGGAGGAAGAGAAACCCCTGTAAAAGCAGGTGTCGCATGGCTATAAAGGAACATAGCTATTAACAAGGTAGGCAGAACTGGCAGGGAGCCGACATAGACGGAAGAGAGGGGGAGAATTCCCCTCGGCCCCCCACGAGGAAGCTGCCCAGCCGTGGGCACGGTTAGGCGCAAGCAGCCTCTGGCAAGAGGACAAGAGACTTGCAGAAAGTTTCGTTTCTTGTCGGGTAACTTTCCAGACGGCAGGACAAAGGTCTCTCTGGGCTTGTGCCCAGAGCTACCCAGCCAGGAGCGCGGTGGGGGAGGGGCAGGTCCCCAGCCCGGGGCACGAGGGGCTCAGGTGAGCGCTGAGGGACAGGTGCCTGGCAGCTCAGGGCAGAAACGCCCTGGGCTCCGCTCCTCTCCCAGCCTGGGCCCTGGGGGAGGGGCTGCCAGCAGCACTAGGGCCCTGTTCCTAGCTGGCTGCGGCTCCCGCTCCGAGTGGGGAAAGCCGGGATGACAGAGCCCTCCGGGCAGCACTGTGTGAGGAAGGAATGAGGTCACTGCGCCTGGCGCAGGCGACCTGGGCCCAGGAAGTGGGGACAGGGTGGAGTTGAACTCCACTGGCCTGGGCGTTGAGTGGCCAGACGGGCCCGCCCTTAGTTCAGACCAATACCAGACGCGCGCTGCACCTTTGGCTCCTGTGCCGGCGCAGGAGGAAGAAGTGGGTGTGGGGCTCGTGGTTCTGCCAGTAACTGCCCCTGTGCTGCCGCCCCTGCCTCCCCGTCTGCACAGCTGCTCCGGGACCTCTGGGACAGAAGCGTCCCCGCGTTGGGCAACCAGGGGCCGAGTTCCAGGCTGTGTCCTATTAACAGTGCAACCTGCTGGGTGTGCGAGTGTGGACGTGCTTCACCCCTGGCCTGGGGTCTCTGGTGGGGTCGGCCCCCATGATCACCCTGCCAGCGACACCCCTGCCAGCACGCGGGGACACGGGCACTGCTACGGCACGACTCGAGACACCGCAACGGACTCAGGCGCCAAAGCTTAATGTCAATGACACCTCCTTCTGGCAGCCTTCCTCACCCCCTAATTCGACGAATTCCCCTGCCCAGTGCCTGCATGGCCGTGCTGTGGGCCTGTATCATCCCACTGACCACAGCAGTCCCCTTCACAGAGGACAGACGCCATGTCCGTGACCTCAGGGACTCTCCCCGTGGAGAGATGGTGGAGGAGCCGATGGAGGTTGGAGCAGAAAAGCCGCAGCACCGCATTGTTAGCGGGGCCCGCTGGCTGCTCGGCTGGGCCTCCGTGCAGGGCCCACTGGCTGCTCGGCCGGGCCTCCGTGCAGCAGGGGAGCCGGGCAGGTGGGGGAGGCTGACACCATCACCCCCGCGGCACAGGTGCTGGGGGCAGGTGGGAGAAAGCCTGGGGCTGTGGACTAACAGGATGCCCCAGTGGGTTGCAGGTGGAACATCAAAGAAATAGAGACGAGCATGACCCCAAGGTGTGGGGCCAGAGTAACCGTGAGGGCAGAGCACCCAAACACGGAGACAGGCGGACCAGGTGCACGGCGGAGGAGTGTGGGAGCTGGGTTGGAGGGCCCGGGATATGTTGAGTCTGAGACTCCTGTGAGACGTCCAGGAGACTGTGTGTGGATAACGGGTGACCGGATCGCCCGGGAGGGTCACAGAAAAAGAAGAGGACCAAGAGCTGACCCCTGAACTCGACAATGGAAGGCGGAATCTGACACAGTCCCCAGCTCCGCACTCACAGGGACTAGGAAGCAGTCCAGTTCTGTCCACAAGGAGCCTGCAGGGAAGGGTGGGGCTCATACCTGCCCTGCAGAGCCAGGGCAATGGGCAGTGGGAGAGACTCTGCGTATGTCAGGCAAGCCTGGGTCCCGCCTCTGCCCGCTGTCCACTGGCTGGGGCTTTCTCCTGAGCCTCAGTTTCTTGCTCCATAAAATGGACACAGTCTATCCTGCAGAGGAGTTGCTGGACGGGCTAGGGAAGAGATGTGCTGAGCACAGGGGCCTGGCAACCTCTGGGCATTAGTATCTGCCCGCACGTGCGTGCTTTCCCTAGCCCTCAGCTCTGAGGCATAGGAAGCCCCAGCCCCCAGGAAGGAGCCAGGGGCCTCCCCTTGCCCGTGGCCCAGCCATGCTCCATGGCTGTTGCTGCCTCTTGTAGGCTGGGGATGTCTAGTGGCAGGGTCAAGGCCACTGTGTCCCTTGGCGTAATTGAAGATGACAACGGTATTTTGTGCCTCCTGGAGACTGGTAGAGATCAAAGGCAGCACCGAGGAGCGGCTGCGACAGGCAGGAATTCCCTGGCAAATGCCACCAATTATGGAAAATTGGCTGCAGTTATGGCTATTACCATGGGGGGCTGCCCAGCGTCCCCCACCGCTGCAGAGGTGCGTCGCCGACAGAGGGTGGGAGAGCCGGCCAGGCAGGGCTGGTGCAGGCCCAGAATTCCGAGGGGCCACACCTCCCTGACTTGGACTCCGGTGCAGAGACAAGCAGAGGGCATGCTGGGAGCGTTCTCAGACAACACAGAAAGTGGGGGCTCGGAGCAGTGCCCATGGAGGGAGAGTGAGCCCGGCACAGGCTTGATCTCTCACAGCGGCGTGCTGGAGAGGCGGGCACAGAGCGCCACCCTCCGAGGGCACGGGTGTGAGCAGTGTCCCCCAGGAGGATTCACCTGGCGAGGGCGAGGGTGACGGCAGGGGACAGCAGCAGGAAGCAGCACCTGGGCCAAGCTCCAGGGCTCTGCTGCAGGCCTCTGAAGCCTGCTCCCTGCTTTGTCCCCGCGGTGCCTGGAGGCAGAGGGTCGGAGGCAGGAGGCAGATGTGCAGCGAACGCCAGGACAGCACAGGGGGCGGATGAGAGTCCCAGCTGATGCCAGGGACACAGGAAGGAGCGTGTCGGGGGCAGGAAGGGGGGGTAGAAATCCCTCCAAGAACTTGAATAACATTGTGGCTCTAACCCTGGCTCTGACACCTAGGAGCTGGTGGCCCGAGCCTCACATCCTACTTGCGGAAGGCAAAGAAAACGGGGCTGACATCAGAACCGTACGAGATGGTGTGGGACATGAGCCTGGCAATTATGGCTGCTGCCCGTGGCTCAGCACCACTGGAGACGGGCCCTCCCCGAGAGGCCCCCTCCCGCTGCTGGCACGGGGGTGCACCCAGTGAACAAGACACAGTGTGGCTTTGTGCCGGGGGGCCTTGGGCTGCAAGGAATTTGTGTGCAGTTGACAGTGCCTTCAACCGTGGCCATCACAACACCTTGGCCAGCAGCGGATCTGCAGGAGGCCCCCGGCAGAGTTGGTTTAACCGCTCTACAGACCCAGGACACCATCTCCTTCTGTTCCCTGAAAGACAGAGCTCCTTGCTGCCATTCTCCCTTGGGCCTGTGGGCCCCGGGCCTGGCAAACACACAGCTCCAGGTTTAGAAAGCGGACAAAAGGACACGAGAGATCTCTCTCCTCCGTTCCACAGTTTCTGCCTTGACCTGCCGTGGCATTTTGCGAGTTTGTGCCATTGCTTCCGCAGGAGAGCACACAGGGGCCCGGGCGCCCACCCTGTGACGGGGTGTGCTGGCTGCCAGCCCCTTGCCGCCTCCTGCCGGCCCCTGGGCTGACCCGCTGTGCCTGGGCCAGGATGGAAAGTCCTCCTCCTCTCCCCACAGGCCAGAAACTCTGTCCCAACCCGCACTCGGGCCCAGCAGGTATCGGGGCTTCTCTCCCTGAAGTCACCCGCTGCATGGCCCATAGAGCCCGCAGCTCCAGGTGGGCTGCTTGCCCCATGCCCCACCCTCGTTAGCGCCAAGTCCCAGCCAGGCTGGAGGCTGACAGTGCTCAGGGGGCAGAGGCAGGGGCAGGGGGAGATGGGGAGGCCCTGGAGGGCTAGGAGGTGGGGGGCAGGCAGCCAAGACCACCCCACACAAGTGGCCGACTTCACTGTAAGACACAAATTCAGAGAGAAAATTACTGAGAACGTAAGACACAGAGGGCGGAGCATGGACCCTGCGGAGGGCAGGGCGCCGTGGACGGCCCTCCCCGGCCCTGGCTCTGCGCGAGGTGTTTTCACACAACATCCACAGGCAGGAAGAAGGGGCTTCACTCCCAGCCCGCAGCCTTTCCACGGAGACAAGTATTTCCCAGAAGCCTCCAGGGGCCACGTTTCTCTCCTCTCATTGGTCAAAACTGGGTCACGTGGCTGCCGATGGCGGCAGAGGATCTGAGAAGGTGAGCTATGCACAATCTTTTTAAAAATATTTTATTTATTTATTTGAGAGGTAGAGTTACAGACAATGAGAGGGAGAGACAGAAAGGTTTTCTGTCGGTTGGTTCACTCTCCAAATGGTTGCAATGACCGGAGCTGCGCCGATCCAAAGCCAGGAGCCAGGAGCTTCTTCCGGGTCTCCCATGTGGGTGCAGGGGCCCAAGGACTTGGGCCATCTTCTACTGCTTTCCCAGGCCACAGCAGAGAGCTGCGTTGGAAGTGGAGCAGCCGGGACTTGAACTGGCGCCCACATGGGATGCCGGCACTGCAGGCGAGGCTCAGCACGTTACTAGAATTTTTAAGATTCCCCAGGAGGACACGGGCAAGGAAAAGGGCTGCTGTGGAGTGGGTCGGCGGCAGGAACTGCTCTCCCGTCGGCAGGTGCGCCCGGAGCTGCCGGCCCACAGCCTGTTCACGGACTTGCCAGGGAGGGTGGCCAGGAAACCAATTCTTGGACACAATGTGTTTCATTAGCAGCCTGATCCATGGGATATGTGGTGTTGAACCCATTCTGTGGATTAACAAAGCGAGACACATTCTAATTGTCCCAGGTCACAGAGTAAGTGAATTAAGCAAAAAGGGTAAGAACATGAACCTGAACTTGGCAAGCCGGCAGCCTGCTCTCTTACCATAACCCCCATCTAGTCCACTACAGCCCAAGGACAAGGTTACTCCACTAGCTAGGGGTGGAGGCAGGGGACCCCTGAAAGGCGTGGGGGAGTCGGCCCCTCACAGAACGTCATGGCTCCATGTGGCACCTTTGTCAGGGGCTGGGATGAACTGCGGCCAGAAGAGACTTGGGTTATAGACAGTGCGAGGGGTCCAGAGACGAAGCGCCGCTCAGCCTGGCCAGGGCCCCACCTCGCTTTTGCCCTGACCCACGCGTGGCAAGGGAGGTGTGCAGCATCTGGTTTTGAGCTCCTCAATGTGTGACGTTCAGAAAACCCACACTCCTACCTTTCTGTCCCATACGCATTTTTCCAATTCCATGAAATGTGTATTTCAGCTTCTCAGACTTCTTTTATTTCATGTCCTAAAGCTCTGACTCACTCGGCTTTCCACCCTGCGTACTTAAAGCCACGGCTTCCACGAAGGTGCCTGGCACGCTGCAAGTTACTGCCCCAGTTCTGTTTTCCTTAAAATACACCCCAGCCGGCACAAAATCTGGGGTGTGTGTGTGCTTGGCCAGTTGCGTACACGGACTCTTTTTTCTTTTTAAATTTATTTGAAAAGCAGAATTACACACACAGAGAGAGAGAGAGAGAGAGAGAGAGAGGTCTTTCATCCACTGGTTCACTCCCCAAATGGCCACAACGGTCAGAGATGAGCCAGTCTAAAGCCAGGAGCCAGGAGCTTCTTCTGGGTCTCCCATGTGGGTGCAGGAGCCCAAGGACTTGGATCATCATCTGCTGCTTTCCCAGGTTAGCAGGGAGCTGGATGGGAAGTGGAGCAGTCGGGACTCGAACCGGCGCCAACTGGGATGCTCCTGCTACACCCAGTGCCGCCCTCATGTACACACACTGTTGCAAACTACTGGGCTAGCTCGGTGTCTAAGGTGACTTGGACAGATTTCCATATGAGGTCAGATGCCAAGTGGAGTTCGTGGTGCCCACAGGTCAGTTTTCCTAGCCAGGCCTGGGGGCTTGTTGACGTGGGAGCACCTGTCATGCACCTGTCACTTCTTCACATGGATGCAACGTGTGACCTGTAAAGTTGATTTTACGTCCTGTGTCATACGAACGGCACATAATGATTGCAATCATTAAAGCTGTATGCTTTACTTGCAAAAATGTAAACAGTTTTTCACATTGAAAAAAATAAAGAGGGTGCAAGGCCACACAGGGCCTCTGGCGTCCGCCCCATCGGCGCCCCCAAAGCTCTGCTCCTGCACATCGGCCTCCATGCTGGCTCCACCACAGCTGGGCCCTTGCTGATGCTGCCCCCACCCCCCAGAGGGCTCTCCCCAGGGCAGGGCCGGCCTGAGGCCAGCCCCGTGGCATGGTGGGAAGAGCACTGGCCTGAGAGCCTCCTGTGGTGGGACCCTCTGCTACTGCCCCCAGGGTAACCCTGGGGGAGTCAGAGTTTGGGGGTCGCAAGCGACAGCAATTGGCTCACTTGTGTGGGAGGGGGGGAGCAGGCCTCAGAGACCTCAGGACTGAGAAGAATGTGAAGGGCCAGACTCCACAAGCTGCTTGGGGTGGGGGTGCGGCAGGGGAGGAATCCGGCAGCAGGAGCGTGCCAGAGGGTCTCTCCCCTCCCCAGACCTCGCTGCCCTCCTCCTGGGGGCCATTTCCAGCCTTTTTTTTTTTTTTTCAACAGGCAGAGTTAGACAGTGAGAGAGAGACAGAGAGAAAGGTCTTCCTTCTGTTGGTTCACTCCCCTAATGGCCACTACAGCCGGTGCGCTGTGCTGATCCGAAGCCAGGAGGCAGGTGCTCCCTCCTGGTCTCCCATGGGGTACAGGGCCCAAGCACTTGGGCCATCCTCCACTGCCCTCCCGGGCCACAGCAGAGAGCTGGCCTGGAAGAGGGGCAACCGGGACAGAATCCAGCGCTCCGACTGGGACTAGAACCAGGGGTGCTGGTACCTCAGGCGGAGGATTAGCCTAGTGAGCCATGGCACCGGCCCCAGCCATTTTGAGTGCCTTCACCTCCAAACTTCAGACAGAAAAGTCCAGGGATTGTGACTGAATATTTGACGAGCTGAGCTGGACCCTAAACTCAGCCTTTGGCTAGCGGAGGTGGACCCCAGCCGGTCCGTCCGAGGGCAGAGGAGGCAGCTGCCCCGAAAGAAATCAGGAGGAGTAGGGATCAATGTTGGGCAGGATAAATCAACACCTGCTTTCTGCAGGCTCAGTTTTCTCACCTGAGAAATGGGGACAGTGATGTCCATCTGATAGGAACCTGGTACAGATCGGGATTGAATGTTAGGGCCTGGCCCAAGGCACACGCAGGGCGTGGCATGATATTACGCCGGTACAGGGCCGTGCAGGTGGAACAGGCCAAGGCCTGGATGTGTTGTGAGGCATGGGGTGGGCACAGAAACCTTTGCTCTGTGGCCACCCCTCTGCCCCTTGAGACCTGGGCCTTAGCAAAGCTAAGCTGTGCCACAGTAGCAGGCGCCACGGGCCCCAGCTGGGCTCTGGATGGCAGCCACTGTTCCAGGGCCGTGCGTGGGGGCCTCGTGTGGCGCCCTTCCGTGCACTCCGTGGCCCTGCCCTGTTCCTCTGAGAGCCTGCTCCCTGGCTTCTCTCGGGTCCTCTGGGGGCCAGCAAGGCAGCAGATGCTGGAATGTGGCCTCCCCCTCGCTCTCGGGACAGGTATGAGAATTTAACTTCTGCTTTTCTTAAACGATAATGGTCCTGGGGGCTGGCGGCCATGGAGTATCAAAGGGAAATTGCAGGCACGGTGGAGGAATTCTTGGTTTCCAGATGCTTGTCAGGCAACCTCAGGTCGAGGCTGCCAGGAACCCTCCTCAGCTGTGCCGGGGAATTAGCAGGGGCCCTGCCTCCTCACCCGGGACCCTGCCCTGCGGTTAGCAGCATTTAGGAGACGATCCGCCAATCACTGCTGATTAGAGGGAACATCAATTTTGGCGGAGAGCTGTCACCGAAGTTTGGCCACAGGGCAGGGCCGGGAAAGGCCCCCTTTCTCAGCCTGTCTGCATCCCTGTCTCCCCAGATCACGCTGAGGGCGGGGGGAGGGGGAGAGCCAGACTTTGCTACCCAGTGGCCAACTGCCGCCGCTGCACGGGGCCTGGGTCCTCCTGTCA
The DNA here is from genome assembly GCF_051225735.1 of Oryctolagus cuniculus. Lineage (NCBI taxonomy): Eukaryota > Metazoa > Chordata > Mammalia > Lagomorpha > Leporidae > Oryctolagus > Oryctolagus cuniculus. The sequence goes on along the minus strand of NC_142886.1, from coordinate 44,484,481 downwards.
CAGACATCCCAAGGGTTGTGGGCGGCTGTGGGTCAGGGGAGGGGCGGCAGATTTTCCTGGAACTGGGGCCCACCTAAAAAGTCTGGGAAATATAATAACCCCCCGGTTCCTCCCCACCCCAAACTCCCTTCTTGTGTTATTCAGGATTTTAAACATTTTCAGCAACCGCACAGACTTGCATTGCAAATGGCCAAGTGCATGCAAATTACAAGTTGCAAAAGCAAACAGGAGTTGGACAGGCAGATGGAGGCCCAGTCCTCCTGCTGGACGGGCAGGGCTCCCGCCAATCCCCCTTGCCAGCTGATGCTGCCAGGAAGCAGGCCGTGGCTGGCGCCCCTGCACCTGCTGGGCTGGGGAGCGCGTGCGGCGTCACGTGGGCAGCCAGCACGCTGTTGCTAGGGCACCTCAGTTCTGCTCCACGTGGCCCCCCTGCAGGCCAGCTGAGGCTCTTCACAGCGTGGTCCCAGAATGCCACATGCCGCAGAAGGGGACAAGCCTCTGCAGGCGCATTTGCAATCGCCTGTTGGCCCAAGCCGGTCCATGGCCAAGCCCAGACTTGGGAGGTGAAGAAGCACATTCTCCCTGCGGCCGGAAGTAGTTTTATGGTCACGCCTTGTAAACCATCCACCGGGCCTGCCCTGCCCCCACCCAGAAGTCTCTGCACGGTGTTTACCCCATTGTTATCGCCCACTGGCTCCTGTGTCACCACGCAGGAAGGGACAGGTTGTCCACACTGCCCAGGGCATTGGCTGCCACTTAGGCATCACTAAGAGACATTAGTGAAGGAGGCCGGAGGCAGGGGAGAGAGAGAGAGAGAGAGAGAGAGAGAGAGAGAGAAGAGGGAAGGGGGAAAAAGCCCTGCACAGACGGAGGGAATTCTTTGGCAGGGGCTGATCGGGAACGTCCAGGCTGCTGCCTCTCCCCCAAGCCCTCTCCTCTCACTGCCGCCTCTGCGGCTCGGCTCCCGCCCACGGTTTCCTCTGCCTGCCCTGGGTCCCTTCCAGCGCAAGGCTCCCTCCCCCTGCAGATGACCCCACCCCTGGGTCTCTGTGTGGCCAGGCAGTCACCTGGCGTCTGCTGCCCGCCTTGTCCTGTGCGGTGCAGCCTCTCTTCTCGGCAGCCCGGGAGAAGTCGAGAACAAGGATCTCCGCAGGCAACAGAGGCACGCTCCCTGCCAGGAAGGGGCGGTGCTGGGACGCAGCACTGACTGACGGCTGGGATTCGGCAGTCGCCAGGTGCAATGCCTCCGGGGAGGAAGGGGCACCAGCCTCCCTCTTGTGGAGGGGGTGGGGTCTTGCGGGTGGAGAGAGCTGGGGCATGAGCAGTCCTCACCGGAGCTGGGGGACCCGGGTTCTGACCTCTGGTGTAGCAGATGGAAGGCTGCTGCTGAGGGGCCCCCTGGAGGCTGCGGCTTCTCAGGCGGTGCCCCATGGGTAGGGGCGCCACGTCTCCCACAGGCTGCCTTGCTTAGGGGAGAGGTGAGCCCCCTCCTCAGGAAGGGACGGGCTTCCAGGTCATAGCGAGGGAGAGGACCCAGGGACCCTGGATCGGAGCCAGCGTCCCTGCCGTCATATCCTGCCCTTCCTGCCCTCTCGGCCCTATCTCTGTGCCCACTTCCAACAGCCCAGGGGAATACGATTAGGGAGTGCAAGTCAGGTTACACGGAAGGAGTGGGCACGCACGGCACGCGGCCCAGCCCACGGGAAGGCTTTGCCGCGTGTCCGTGACTGTCATGTAATCTGCTTCCCTTAGACGGGGCTGCAGTTCACGGTTCACCTGCGGCCTAAGGACTGGTGCTTGCCGTGACCTCAGCAGGAGCCGCACTGCACAGAAGAGCAGACTCAGGGCTTGTGTTGTGGCTCAGGGGGTTAAGCCGCTGGCTGTGTCGCCAGCATCTCAGATCAAAGCGCCAAGCCGAGTGCCAGCTTCTCTGATTCCCATCCTGCTCGCTGCTAGTGCACTTGGCAGAGCAGTGGAAGATGGCCCAGTGCTGCACCCTGGCCCCCACGTGGGAGACCCTGATGGAGTTCCAGGCTTTGGCCTGGCCGTTCTGACCAACTGGGGAGTGAACCAGCACACGGAAGAGTCGGCCAGAAGCAGCCAAGCCCCAGAGGCCGCAGAGCGTCACAGCAGCCACATTCCGTCTTCAAGCCAGGCACGAAGAGCAGCCCGACTCCAGGGAAGGGAAACCGGTGCCGCCCCTTCCAGGGACGAGCTCGGCGCCAGTGTGGGGAGGAAGGGTTGACAGACGCCATCTTTGTACCCCAGCTGGCAAGGATGCACTTGATCGGACAACACAGACAACAGGAGCTGCTGCTGGCCGGGGCGGGAGGGGGGAGAGTGAGAGTGAGAGTGAGAGTGAGAGTGAGAGTGAGAGAGAGAGAGAGAGAGAGAGAGGTTGTTGCCCTGGATAAAGGCTTTCCCATTTCCCCTGTGGGACTCACACGCTAACACTCATCTGAACACACACGACACACAGCCAGCGGACGCGTGATGTCAAGTCGGTCAACGAGAGACGTGCACAACCGTGGCCGGCGCTGATCCCCTCGCGACCCCGTGGCTGGCCTCGTCTGTGTACGGGCAGCCTGTGATGTTTGCACAGGGATGACCTCACTGAGGGCACATTTCTCCGGACACGGCAGGTCGGAAGCGTGACTGTGCGTTTGCAGCACGTCCATGCCCGGGCTGCGCGGCTGCTGGGAGCCCAGGGCTCAGACGTGGACACGCCCCCGGCACCAGGCTCCCTAAGGAACTGCAGGGGACCAGGGATAGCCTTTCTGCTCCCAACCTTGTAGGGCCAACAGGCCCCGCCCCCAGTGGTCTTGTTTTCCTGAGGCCAGTCTGCGCTGAGCCCATCGCTCCTACGTGAATCTTTAACTCGACTGCTCCACTCAGCACCCTGGACTGGTTCAGAAAGGTCAAAGTCACGAGGAGGGGCAGAAAGACCGGTGGGGGCAGGCTGCCTCAGTGGGGCTGAGCTCCTCTTGCCTGGCCTCTGGCTCGGGGGACCTGGGGACATGACTGCACCCTCCTGTCCCGAGTTTCCTCATTCATAGAGTGGGGGCGATGACGCTGCCCCCTTTGAAGAGTTGTTGGACTCACATGAGAGAACATGGGCGCCAGATGCAACCCCTGGGGAGCAGGAGTCCTTAGCAAATGCCGGTGGTGCCGTCAGACACATGCACAGTAAACCTGCAGACACCAGGTGCTAGCGTCGTGGCGCAGAGGATTGAGCCAATGCCTGTGGCGCCAGCATCCGTGTGGGTGCTGGTTCTAGTCCCGGCTGCTCCACTTCTGATCCAGCTCCCTGCTAATGCACTTGGGAGAGCAGTGGAAGATGTTCCAAGTGCGTGGGCCCCTGCACCTGTGAGGCAGCCCCGGATAAAGCTCCTGACTTTGGCTCAAGGCCCTCGCCTGGGGTTTTCTTTGCACCACGCTTCGGCCCTTCCTGGGGGCATCCACGTTGCAAACACCGCTGTATGCTTTGCAAACACCTCCTGGGGGTTTCCTTGCCCCCCCCCCCCGCCCCATCCTTAGAGGGCTGGCATCACGCACAGGGAAAGCTTATCAGTTTATTTGTCAGGAAGGTTCACTCTCTAACCCGTGCTCTAAAGTCTGCAAAGAAAAAATCAGCCGAGCTGTCTCCAGGGAAGCGGCCTTTGACTACCCAGACCTGGGAGAAACGAAGTTTTATTTGTGGAAATTGGGGCATCCGGTGCTGTCTACCTAGGGAAGCAATATTTTTTTAACCACCTACCAACACCTCCACATACAAAAAAAATTAATCAAACCTCAAGAACGCATTCATTTTGTGCATTCTGGGTGAGCTCCCGAGTTCAGGGGCAGCTTTGCTTGAACTGGTTCACTCTGCAGCACGGAAATGCTCACTGCTCTGAATCTACCGAATTCCCTCTCCCTGAAGCACCTCTCCCTGAATGCCTACCTTTGATCTCAGCACCCCCGCCAGACAGGGACGTGGCTTCCATTTTCCCAGTGAGAGCACAGAGGCCCAGAGGGGTTAAGAGCTTGCTTGAGGGCACACAGCTGGTGAGACGCCAAAGCAGGGTCAGGACCTCCACACACATCCAGGACACCGCACACCGCACATTGTCTCTTCTTTGGCTTGAGCCTGGATTCTAACTAAGGACCCCTCTCTACCCTCCCCACCCCCGGCCTGGCATTCTTCACGTCCCGTTCCCCAGTGTTCCTGCAGGAAGCAGGCGACGGGTAGGGAGCGCTCACCAGGAGAAACCCAGCAGAGCGGCTGGCTGACGCCTTCTTCCTCGAGAAGCCTGGGTGGGGTTCAGGGAGCACTCAGATTAGCAGCCGGTGCTTGGTGAAGTTTGGGTATAAAATGTTTATTCCACGTGGCCAGCATTGTGGCATAGCAGGTAAAGTCACTGCCTGCGACCCCAGTACCCTGTGTGGGCATTGGTTTGTGTCCTGGCTGCTCCACTTCTGATCCAGCTCCCTGCTGATGGCCTGGGAAAGAGCAGCAGCAGGTGGCCCAACTGTCTGAGCCCCTGCCACCCATGTGGGACATCCAGAGGAGGCTCCTGGCTCCTGGCTTTGACTTGGCCCGGCTCTGGCCATTGAGGCCATCTGGGGAGTGAACCAACAGAAGGAAGATTCTGTGTGTGTGTGTGTGTGTATCTCCCTCTCTCTCTTTGCAACTTTGCCTTTTTTTAAAAAATTTTTATTTTTTGACAGGCAGAGTGGACAGTGAGAGAGAGAGACAGAGAGAAAGGTCTTCCTTTTTTCCGTTGGTTCACCCTCCAATGGCCGCTAGGGCCGGCGCACCGCGCTGATCCAAAGGCAGGAGCCAGGTGCTTCTCCTGGTCTCCCATGGGGTGCAGGGCCCAAGCACTTGGGCCATCCTCCACTGCACTCCCGGGCCACAGCAGAGAGCTGGCCTGGAAGAGGGGCAACCGGGACAGAATCCGGTGTGCCGGCGCCGCTAGGTGGAAGATTAGCCTATTGAGCCGCAGCGCTGGCCGCAACTTTGCCTTTAAATAATGTTTTCAAAAATGGTTTATTCCTGCACACAACTAATGCTTACGAACACCTACTATGTGTCCAGCCTGCACCACGGCACTGGGCAGCCCTGCCTGCAAGGCTTTCGTGAGGGGTTTGCAGTCAAGTGAGTGTGACACAGAGAAGTGCGGGAAGCAAAAGGACACGGACAGGTGCCGCCGAATCCCTTAGCCGGCCGCCAGGCCTGGTCAGTCCCACTGTGTCAGCAGCGGGGAGGGGCTGGCATCGCGGTGCCGCGGGCCCAGCCACCGCCTGCAGCGCCGGATCCTCTACGAGCACCGGTCGGAGCCCGGCTGCTCCGCTCCCGACGCAGCTCCCTGCTGATGCGCCTGAGAAAGCGGCAGAAGGTGGCCCTGCCGCCCTGCGGGAGACTCCAAGAGAAGTCCAGTCTCCTGGTTTCAGCCAGGCTCAGCCAGCTCTGGCCATTGCAGCCCTTTGGGGAGTGACCCAATGAATGAAGCTCTCTCTCTCTCTCTCTCTCTCTCTCTCTCTCTCACTCTGCTTTTCAGATGAATACATACATCTCAAAAATAAAACCACACGCACAGCTGGAGAATCCACTTCCAGGGCGGCTGCTGCCGCCACCAGCTCTCACCTGCATCCCCGAGCACATCGAGGCTGCCTGACATCCTGAATCACACCTCTGATCCCTTTTTCGTGTGAAAACTAGACAGGGACAACCTGAGCCCTGAGTGCCCCAGGTCTCCTTGCTGCCCTCAGGATAAGATGCACACGCCACACTCCACATCCCTGGGAGCCAGGTCCTACCTAGTGCAGCATGAGGCCAGGGGCGGGCATTCAGTGTTTGTTGAGTGAGTAAGTGAGGCCAGGGTCTTTATGCTACAGTGCAGCCTGGTGACATCATAATGCAGGGTCTCTGCCCGGGAGACTCTGGCTCTATTCGAAGAACAATCATTTGTGAATTTGTTCTCTCTCTCTCTTTTTTTTTACAGGTAGAGTTACAGACAGTGAGAGAGAGATAGAGAGAGAAAGGTCTTCCTTCCGTTGGTTCACTCCCCAAATGGCCACTGCAGCTGGCATGCTGCGCCGATCCGAAGCCAGGAGCCAGGTGCTCCCTCCAGGTCTCCAATGTGGGTGCAGGGCCCAAGCACTTGGGCCATCCTCCACTGCACTCCCGGGCCACAGCAGAGAGCTGGACTGGATTAGGGGCAACCGGGACAGAACCCGGTGCCCTTATGGGATGCTGGCCCCGCAAGCGGAGGGTTAACCAAGTGAGCCACGGCATTTTACTTGAAAGGCAGAGAGACACAGACAGAAAGACAGAGACAGATACTTCCGCCTACTGGTTCACTCTCCATATTCCTGCAAATAACCGGGGCTGGGCCAGGCCAAAGCTGGGAGCCCAGAACTCAACCTGGGCAGCAGGGACCCAGACACCTGAGCCTGCCCCTGTGGCCTCCTGGAGGGCGTATTAGTGGGAAGCTGGAAGCAGAAGTGGAGGCAGGATTCGAACCCAGGCACTCCAACACAGGTTGCAGGTATCCCATGCAGTGTCTTCATCGCTATACCAAGTCCCACCTCCTGGAGCTCTGACCTTGGAAACATTCTGTAGACACGACTAACACCACATCGCAGTGTCAGACAGAGGCGGTCTGGTCCATGGCCCATGCCCTTGTCGGGTCATGTCTGAGACAGGCGTGTCTGCTCTGTGACCTTGACCCGGCACCCTGAAACCCCACCCACAAACGATCCATGCCTCTTTGGCCTCAGGGAGTCGCTGAAGACCGGGCAGCAGCCACGGCCTCGCGACCACGGAGGTCAGCATCCTCTGGCCAAACTCCCACCGCACGCACGCGTCTCCTGGCAGCGTCAGGGAGGGTGCACTGGGGTTCTGTCTGTGTTCCTCATCTTTCCCAAAGCAGGCCAGGGCTGCAGAGACGCGAAGCCCTGCCTGGGTTTCCTGCCTGGACCCGCCCGCGCCCCGAAGCCGGGCAGGGAGACAGCGGGGCCAGGGGTGTCCGAGGGAGGGACCTCGCCGTTCCAGCCGGGCTTCTCTGCGGCTCTCTGACTCCGAGTCAGAGACTCTTGTGCTCAGCAGGACTGTTTCCAACAAAGACAAGGCTTCGAGCAGCACTGTGCAACTTCTAGAAAATTATTTTCTGGAAACTCCCGGGAAGCCAAGCCTTCAGCCAGAGTGAGTCTCCTCCCCCAAAACCATGCAGAAGAAAAATCGCTGCTCATTCACGCAGGAGGACAGACACCCGTGGAAGCCACATGCACCTCCCTCCCCCTCAGCCAGAATTCCAAATTCCAGAACTCTCTCCGGCAGAATGCCAAGGCAGTGCGTGCCCGGGGACCGGCAGAGCCTATCTTGGTATTTTCTTCATTCTCAACGTGCATTTTTAAATCTCCTCCCTAGATGTTTATTTGGGCCCAGGACACGGGGGTCAGCTGCCTGTCTTTTTGGCCCCCTTTGCTTTGTGAGTACCAGACTCAGTGGGAGTCGTGTTGTTCATCCATTTGTTCTATACTGAGCCCTCTCTCAGTGCCAGGCACTGTGCTAAGTGCCCAGGCATAAGACACAGGCTTGGAGGCCTGTGCTGTGGCATAGTAAGTTGGGCATTTGCCTGTGGCACTGGCATCCCAAATGGGCGCTGGTTCAAGTCCCGGCTGCTCTACTTCTAATCCAGCTCTCTGCTATGGCCTGGGAAGGCAGTAAAAGATGGCCCAAGTGCTTGGGCCCCTGCACCTGTGTGGGAGACCCAGAAGAAGCTCCTGGCTCCTGGCTTCAGCCTGGCCCAGCTCCGACCATTGTGGCCATGTGGGGAGTGAACCAGCAGATGGAAGACCTCTCTGTCTCTCCCTCTCTGTCTGTTGCTCTACCTCTCAAGTAAATAAATAATTCTTAAAAAAAAAAAAGACACAGGCCTGTTCTCAAGCACCCCACAGCTCTGCAGATGCAGGTGGGAGGGGAGGTGGGTCCGGCCAGCAGGGGGAGGGGCAGCGTGCGATTGTAGTGAGGCCCATGGGAGTGGCGCGGCAGGCGCTCGGCTGGGCCCGAGTGCTCCAGGAGAAGGGGGCGAAGCAGCAGCCCTGTAGAGATGGTGATGGCGGGAGCAGGCGTTTCCGGGAAACACACAGAACAAAAGCCTGGAGTTCAGCACGCGGCACTCCCATTTCTGCTACTGTAGCAAAATGCCTGAGTTTGGGCAACTAGGAAGAAGAGGTTTATTTAGCTCACAGTTTAGGGGGCTGCATCTCACATCTGGGGGGCGCTGTGCAGCAAGGGGCGCTCACACAGGACACTGGGGCCCGGAGAGTGGGGGGGGAGCGATTCTGCTGTCTGTATAGCCGCTCACTCTGACAAGCACAACCAGAGCCCAAGACAGCACCAGCTCCCAGCGCTCCAGTGAAACCTCATGGCCGAGGCCCTGCCGGGCACCACGCCTCCGAGACAGGCGCGTCTGGGGGACAAATGCATCCAAGCCGCAGCACCAGGGGTGGCCAGGGCCTGCAGCAGCCCAGCACTGTGTGTCAAACTAAGCACAGGACTGGCAGGAAAGGACATGGCCTAGGACCAACCACAGATGTCCCTGTGTCCACGGAGGAGCCCAGGGAAGCACAGGGGGCGGGCAGATGTTGACACATTTGTCCGATGACTATTCAGATACCTTTATTTAGGCCTGAAAACCACTGAAAATTCTGTCCACCTTGATGCAAACTTCTTCAGGCCAAGGGGCCAACGTCTGGTCCACAGCCGGCGCTCAAACAATGGTGCACTCAGCCCCTCACTGCCGGGGCGCTGTTACTACCTGGGCAGTGTCCCCGAAATGGCAGGGAGCCATCTTGGTATCCTGACAACTGCCTATCTCGGTGGTGAACACCCACACCACACCCAGCCCAAAGCCGGTGTCCCAGCGCCTGGCTCCACACAGGGGCAGCTGCTTCTCCTGGAAGTTATTGTTTAAAGGTTGATTTATTTATTTGAAAGTCAGAGTTAGAGATAGATGGAGAGAGAGACAGAGAGAGAGAGAGAGAGACAGAGGGAGATTGAGAGATCTTCCATCCTGTGGGTCACTCCCCAGACGCCACAAAGGCGGAGACTGGGCGGGGCTGAGGCCAGGAGCTTTATCTGGGTCTCCCACATGGGCGCAGGGGCCCAAGCTCTTGAATGTATTCAGCTGCTTTTCCCAGGCCATTAGCAGGAAGCAGGACCAGAAGTGAAGCAGGTGCGACAGGAGCCGGCGCCCATTCGGGATGCCAGTGCTGCAGGTGGCAGCTTTACCGGCTATGCCACCGTAGCTTTACCGGCTATGCCACCGTGCCCCCCCCCCCCTTGGCTCTTTGTAAAGAAAATGATTTCAGCCCAACTTCGCCCCACAGCAACTACAGAAAATAAACAAAGTGTAAAAGTCAGGCGATGGCCAGCAGATGGGGCAGCGGGAGGTGGGGCCTGGCTGCTACCACCCCCGCTCCCTGGGGGGTGAAATGACCACATGATCAGGAATCAAAGCCAGAGCCAGGCGGCTCCCTCCTCTGCCCCTGGGGGCTCTGGCTCAGGCACCCAGGAGCCCTTGGGAGGCCGCCACCCCTGTCTGCAGGGACCCCAGCCCAAGCTTTGGTCCTGGTCCGGGCTCCTCTCCCATTTCAGGCTCCACTCCAAGACCAGCCCTTGGAGAGCTGGGCTGTGCCCCCTCCCCCAGGCCCTCACCCTGAGCGGACTTCCTCCTCTCGGGAGCTCCCCTTGGTCTGCAATTCTCCTGCTTTATTGGTGGGAGGCAGATGACCAGAGCGTGGGGTTGCTCTCCTGGGGGCCCTGCGTCCAAGGCCAGGGTCTGTGCCTCCTGTCTGGTATTCAGTGCTGTGAACTCAGGCCTCTGTGTGTGAAAGGTCAGCAAGCCCCGCCCCCTCTTTTTTTTTTTTTCCCCTTTTGGAATGCTTCATCTTTAAAGCCATTTTCTACGCAGCCTTAGGTATCCTGAAAAAGACCACTAAACCGGGACAAAAGTCGTTCCTAAGCTTTGGACAAATTTGACCACTGCTGTGTAAAACCAAGAGGACATGCAGAGGCCCCGAACGTGATAAGATCCAGGAATTCTGGAAAGTGAAAGAAATGGGGAGGGGAGGAGGCCTAGGAGACTCAGGGGCCCCGGACCCCACCAGCGCCGCAGGTCCTGGGGACAGGGCTGCTCCTCCCTCCTCCCCAAAAGCGGGGGTCACACCACTGGACAGATCCCAATAACCAGACCCCGGCAGGAGGGCCTTCTCCCCACCGCCTCTACTCTGGGGACTCCCAATTCCACACTAGTCACTCTCTCCCCTCAAGGGTCCCCTTCCTTCCCAAGCGGCCCCTGGGGTCAAAGGTGAGCTGGGCTCGGAGGCAGGGGATGGGGGTGGGGGGTAGGACAGGTCACGCCAGGGACCGGAGGGAGGCGCCCAGGCGCCGAGGGGAGGGACCGGGACCCGCAGTCTCCCCCGGCCCTGGCTGCGTCACGGGACCCACCGCCCTCTGAGACATCACAATCTGGGGGGGCCCGGACCCCGCGCCTCATCACCGTCCCCTGGCGACCCAACAATCCCACCCCCCCGCAACACCCCGGAAAAAAAAAAAAAAAGAGAAAGCGGCCCGCGCCCAGCCTCCCTCCCCGCCCCGCCCCGCCCCTCGCCCCGGGGCCCCCGCCCCCGGCTGGGGGAGTGCGCGCGAGCCGGGCGCCCCGCACCCGCCGCCCCGCGCCCGCCTGCTGTCCGCCCGCGGCGGGGGCGGCCCCGACCGCGCCACCGCCCCGCCTCCGCGGCCCCGGCTCCGCGGCGCCCTCGCCGGTGCGCGCCGCCCGCCCGCCGCCCGTAGCCCGCCGGCCGCCCGCGCCCGCCGGCGCTCCGGCCTCGCGCGCTTCATGGCTGCGCAGGAATGGGACTGGTTCCAGCGCGAGGAGCTCATCGGGCACATCAGCGACATCCGAGTCCAGAACCTGCAAGGTAAGGTGGCCGGGCCCTCCGGGGAAGGGACGCCCGGCCGCGGGCGCGGGACCTGGGCCGCCCCCACAGCGGGCTGCGGACGGCGCCGGGGGCCGGGGCGGCCGGCCGGGCCACAGCCGCCGCGTGGGGACGGCCCCCTTCGCGCCCGCAGCCCCCGTGGCGACTTCGGAGAAGTTTGTTCTTGGGCGCCCGGGGGCGGTAGCCCGGGTCAGCGGGGGCGGAGAGCGCGCGGCTCCCCGTGTGCGCGCCCGAGTTTGTGCTCGTGTGTCTGCGAGTTTGTGAGCGCGTGAGTCTGCGCACTGCCTAAGCCCCTTCCAGGGGAGGGGGGATTGAATGGGGGCGGCGCCTGGGCCGGGGCGGGGGGCGAGCGGGGGACGCCAGGGGCCAGGGGCGCGGATGGGCGGGAGCGGCCGACCACGGCCCTCGGGGAGCTGCCCCTGGCCTGTGAGCGCGCGACTCGCACATGGGAAGAGGGGCAGGGAGGACCCCCGTCCTGCCTGGGCGCGGGACAGCGGGGCGGGAGCTGCTGCCGAGGGGTGGCCGTCTCGGAGACGGAGTGTGCCTGCCCCAAGAGTTGGTTCAGTGTGGAAACCGAGAAGACACGGAGTTCCCTGCAGGAAAGCAATCCCGCGTAGTGGCCCCCAGCCCCAGCCCCCAAGGGCCAGCTACTCTTCGCGGCAATCTGCCCACTGCCCTTTCACGCGTGGGCTTCGTAGAAAAGTGGACCCATTTCCACTTCCGGCCGCTCCCGCCCACGCTGTGCAGGTGAAGTTCCTTTAGCTGCTTCCCTGCGGGCGTGGGTTTCTAGAGACTGACTGCACCGTCCGTGGGGCGTGGCTGGGTGGGCGGTGTCGGCCCCGGGCTCCGCCCCCAGCAGGTGCAGTGACTTTACTGTGGGCGCTCTGGGAGCCCCGGTGATTGGGGTGCAGGCTGGGGAGTGGCGGAGCAGTCAGATTTAAACCTAATGATAGAGTGTTTCCTGGGAGCCCACGTGGACCTGCTCCGCCCCTAGGTTGGGCAAGGGCAGTGCAGGCAGAGGTGACCCGAGTCGGAGGGGGGCCAGGGGGTGGGTCCTGGCGGTGGCTTGCTCTGGGCTCCTCCCAGCTCTCCTGTGTGATTGGTGATTGGTGTCCAAGGTGGAGATGGAGCTGGGACGCTGCCAAGGAGCCCTTTTGATGCTAAGCCAAACGCCCCGGGTCCTGTTGTCCAAGAAGAGCTGGCATCCTCCTGGGGGGCGGACGGTAGTCTTGCTGAGAAGGCACTGGTTTGGGCTGTCAGGGTGTGTGCCTGTGTGTGTCCTGGGCAGTCACCGGGTGGTTAATATGTTAGCACATCCGAGGCAATGCCTGGTGCCCCGAGTTCCTCCCGCATTCCTCGGGGTCAGCTCCAAGGGCACAGAGGGACTGTGGTGGAGCACACTCAGCAGGTGGGGGAAGGTGGCACAGAATGGGGACACTTCGGGTAGGCGCTCACTGGGTGGGCTTTTCCCCCTCACTCCCAGGGAACCGTCCTCACCTTTAGGCAAATGGCCAGTTACCCTTTACGCATCGGTAGGCTTTGTCATTAAAACAGGCACTTTTAAATTTATTTGTGTGTGTGTGCACACACACGTGTGATGTACATTAATCTTACACATAGGCTCAACGCATTTTTACATATGGGTGGAACCAGCACCAGATGAAAATACAGAGAAATTTAGGACCCTATGAGGTTCCCTCGTTTTCCTTCCCCGTCAATGACGTCCGCCCGCCCCCCCACCATCACCAAGGTAACTATTGTCAGCTTGGTTTACCAGGACTGGTTTGCCGCTAGGACGTGGTGTTAAATGGAATCGCCCTCTCGGAGCCGGGCCTCCTTGGTCAGCCCCTGCTCGTGCCTGTGTCGGGCACTGCTGCTGAGTGTGACTCCTGCGTGTGGCCACTGGGCCCATCTGTCCCTCCAGGCTGGGGCCCTTGGGTTGTCGGCAGGTGGGGGCTTCAGTGAGTGGACAGAGCTGTTCTTGTCCCCAGGGGATGCTAGCTCTGTGGAGCTCCTGAGCTGGGAGAGGCTGGAGTGGACTTGGGGCCGGGAATCTGTTTGCTCTTGGTTTTTCCCTTGCTTTCCCTGCTTCGTGTCCAACTGCTTAACAGACACTTTTGCTCCTTGCTTCTGTGCTACTCAGGAAGTTCCGACCCAAGGGTCAAGTCCAGGAGGCGCCCCACGCTGGGCTCAGGGCATCTGCTGGAACCAGCTGGTAGATGTGAGCCAGCCGGACGTGCTTGGCCACCAGCAGGGACCCAGTTCCTGTGAACCCGGTGTGGGTGGCAGGCAGGGAGACAGGAGGAGTCCAGGCCGGGCGCTGTGCTGGGAGCCTTGGGCTTGCTGCCAGCAGGTAGCCGCGGCTGTCGTGGTGATGCGAGCCCGGGGACAGTGGGATTTCAGCAGTCTAATCGCTGGGATCCGGGAGGATGCTGGCTCTGTGTGCGGGCAGCCTGGCTTCCTTTCCCCCAACGCTTGGGCTCTTCTGCGGGCCTGGTGTGAGGTCAGTTGGGAGGGGTGGCCTGAGGTTAAGTCCTGTGGGTGTTGGGCCTTGGGGAAGGATGGGGCAGCCATAGTCTTTCTGTAGATCTGCATGTTTGACGTGGAGGAATGTCGCCTCTGCCCGGTGCACTTCCGAGACTTCGCCTGTCGCCCTGGACCGTGGGATTCTGGAATCCACGCAGCTGTGATGTGATGTGATGGTCTCCCGGGGGATGCTGGAATGGGGACGCCCTGAACTGTCTTTGGAGGTCAGCAGGCTATGGCTAGCTGTGCAGGAGGCTCGCCTCTCCCAGGAGGCCTGCCCTTCCATTTCCGGGGTCGGAGCCCTGGCAGGTGTGCGCACACTCGTGGGTCATGAAGATGTATGTGAACCAGGGGCTCCCTGATAGACCCTCTGTGCAGGGACCACGTGTGTCCCCTCCTGGGGTCCTTTGCAAGGGAATGGGGTTGACCTTTTTGGAGAAGAGAAAATGGAACAGGATGGAGACCACTGCAGCCTGCTGTCCCCTCTTCTTTGGGGCCGTGTGGAGTGGAAGTGAGGCCGGAGGTGGCTGGTTAACACGGCCGTGCCTTCCTTCTCCGTGGGCTGTGGGTGGTGAGGGCCCCAGAGTGTTGATGACAAGGCTACTCCGAATGCGCCCCTCCCTCTTGGCCTCAGGGTGTGGCTGAGTTTTCCACTGGCGCCGGGACCACTTTGTGTTGGGCGGCGAGGCCTGTGGGGCCAGCATGCAGGAGGCGGATGCTCCCGTTCACATCGGAAGCCCCCACCACCCCCGGGCCCTGCAGCTCCTCTCTGGTCAGTTGCGCAAGCGTGCCACGCCGTAGCATCTGGCAGGGCTGGCTCTGGCTTCTGCCCTCGGGAGCGTGAGCCTGTCGCAGGCAGCCTCAGGAGCCGCAGGCCGGGCTCGGGTTTTCTGATCTTGGTGGTGCAGAGGGGCGTCCCCTTTCGGGCCGACTCCCGTCATCCTGGTGCTTTGGGGCCTCGATGCTGTCATTTCTCACCCCATTGCTCCAGAGTGGCTCGGCGTGGATGTGGCACCAGGTTCGAGGTGAAGCTGGCCAGGGAGCGTCAGGCTGGGGCAGGGGCAGGGGCAGGGGCTGGTCCTTCACTGCCCCCAGGCCCTAGGTGGCTTTCTCACCCTCAGTCGTGATTTGCCCAAGGTCACGTGACTCGTCAGTGGCTCTGGGATGGGAACCCAGGTGAGAGCAGCCCAGGTCCCGTCGCACCTGCTCAGAGTCGCATGCCCTGGCTTCTGAGCTGGGAGCGGCCACAGCCTCTCAGAGGAGGGGGCCTTGCACCTGCACCTTGAAGGCTGGACAGACACTCAGCTGTGTCGCTTCTCCCCTGTGCCCTGTGGCATGGCCTGGATTCACAGGGCAGCCTGAGATGGGCTCCTGTTCCGGTTAGCCCTTGCCCCCCGGCCCCCACTGCCCTCTCTCATCCCATGGGCTCAGACCCACCCCCAGGCCCTGCCCTGCTTGCTCAGACACTACAGTGACTTCTTCCCAACTCTGGTGCTTGCTGCACTCCCGTAGTCCAGCCGGCCACCCGCACGCACCCCTGTGGCCGGCAGCACAGTGTCCGCGCCTGGGCAGTGGGGGGGGGCAGGATTGGCCACCTGGGCAGCCTCACCTGTCCTAGGACTCACAGTGTTATGGCCCCACAGGTGCACGGCGAGAAACAGGTTGGTGGCCCTGGATGAAGCTGAGGCCGCTGGGTCTGGCTTGGGGTGCCACGCTGGCTGGCCAGGGCCTCCACTCCCCGGCTCCTTATCTCCCCAGCTCTCTTCCTTATCTTCCTCTGTCTCCAGCACTGGGATGGGTGTGCCCCTGTGGCTGCTGTCATGGGCGGGACAGGTGAGGCAGGACCCTACGTTAGGCTTCCTGTCCTCCAGGACTGACTGCCTGCGGGCATGGCCACGGGCCTGGGGCTGAGCGCGGGTCCTCGTGCGTGAATCCTTACGCTGATTGGGTTTTTCTGGCTCTGGCTGGGGTCTGGCTTTGCATTAACTCTGGATTGCAGGCCGAAGAGTCCCGGTGCCCGCGCCCTCCCTAGCTGCGGAGGTTGCCGTGCGGGGCCTTGTGCTCATGGGGAAGCCATGGTTAAGCCCAGGAGGCCAAGGCCGGAGCCCGGATCCGGGGGTCGGTGCCGACTGGCTGTGGGGTCTGGCGGAATCCCTCTCCCTGGCCGTCTCTCAGTTTCCCCTCTTGCGTAGTGAGAGGGTTGGATTATCTGCAGCTCAGCCCCTGGGAAGGTGGTGTAAGGGGTGGTGGGCCCGGCCCGGCCTCAAGCTGCCTGCACCCGTGTGCTGGGTGGCCAGGGTGGGACTGTCGCCGGTCACTTTCCTGTATCTGTCCACTGTCAAATGTGGGAAATCGCTTCCATCAGAGGCCCTGGCAGAAAGCCTGCAGTTCTCAGCTTTGCCATCAGAGCCCACATTCTGGGTTCGCCTTTGGTTGTCGAGCGAGGTGGAACAGCCGTGCCCAGGGCGGTTTGGTGGCCAGCACCAGTGTCAGGGCACATGGGGGTTCCTGATCCCCCCCAGGCTTGGGAGTGCCCAGGGGCCGGTCAGATGGAAACCATCTTGGAGCCAGAAGCCCTCCACCCAGCCATGCGGCCGCCGTGAGAGGAGGTCTTGTCACCCGCTGCTGCCTGCTGGCCGTGGAGCCTGCTGGGGGCGTGGAGCACCCACGGCCAGGAGGCCCAGATTCCCTGAGCAGCCCTGGCCCGTGGGGCACACTGGTGTTTAATTTTTGACTGGAACGGCTGAGCCTCTGGGCAAAGTCCTCCTGCCCAGCCAGCAGGCTGCTCTGCATCTGAGCGGAAGAGAGAAAAATAAAGTAATTGTCTTTTTAGTGGCTGAACCATTTAAAGTGAACTCCCTGTTCCCATAGAAACCTTTTTTCTGTGCCTCTCTCTCCTTTTTTTTTTTTTAACAGTGGTAGATTGTGTCAGTCACAGAAGGAATCAGAGGCAGCATCAGAAATCCCAAGTGTGCCCATAACGATTGACACTTTTCCTCCTTGCTGCCATGTCTTCTTCTTTTTTTTTTTTTTTTGTCAGAGTGGAGATTCACAAACCATGGTGCGCGGGCCATATCTGGCCCACTGCTTATGTTTGCAAATAAAGTTTTATTGGAACACAGCTGCACCTGTTGGGTCTGCATGTGGCAGCCTGGACGACTTCCTGGAGGAGGACAGGGTTTGTAAACCTAGGGCTCGTAACCTGTAGCGGATGCTCGTGGTGACACAGCAGTAGGGAATGCCTGTGTGTGTGTGTGACCAAGGGCCGCCGGCGTGCCTGGGCACTTTCTGTGTCTGCACTGGCAGTGGGCCCGGTCACGGGAAGCCGGTCAAGTAACACGCACTGGGTCCCCCTGAAATGCTGGGAGCCGGGAATGAGGCGTGAAAAGGACACCCCGGGAGGTTGCGCAACAACAGAGGATGCTGAAGGGGGTAGGGCGGGAGTCGGGGGGAGGGGCAAGGGTGAGAGCACCAGAGTGGGCTGGGGTAAATCTGTAAACAGGCAGGGCGGGCAGGCACTTGGTGCAGTGGTCAGCACGCCGCTCAGGACACCCGCCTCCCACAGCGGTGCCCGAGTCGCAGTCCTGGGAGGCAGCAGGTGATGGCTCAAGGTGTGAGTGAGGTCCCTGCCTGCCACGTGGGAGACCCAGACTGAGTGCTGGGCTCCTGGCTTCAGACTGGCCCAGCCTCGGCTGTTGCAAGCATTTGGGAAGTGAACTGGCAGCTGGAAGATTTCTCTGTGTGTGTCTGTCTCTCCACACATCAAATAAAATGAAAATAAGGCAAAATCAGAAGAGCAAGGCAGGATATGTGAGCTGTGGGGTCAGGGAGCAGGCGATGGCGGGTGTGTGTGTCCCTGGGAAACTCAGGGAGCTCCTGGGAGGATGAAGCCAGGGTTGGGGGTGCGTGAGGGGGCCCCCAGGGAGCACTTGCAGCCGACCCTCCCTCTTGTTTTTCCTTGCTTGGGCACTGACATCTGCTGCTTGGAAATCATAGTCCGGGACGCCCTGGGTGAGGAAACCCACCCCGAGGAGAATGTGGGGAGTTTGCAGGAGCCTGGAGTCCTCTGGGGTCGACCAGCAGGACCGTCAGCTCCTGCAGAGCCAGGGTCAAATGGAAGGTCCCTTAGGGCTCCGATGACGGATGACGTCACCCCGCTCCTGCTCCCCTCTCCCAGGGCGTCCTCCGAGCAGCAGGAGCCTTCGTATTTATATCCAGCTCCTCTTTTAAACTATTTAAGTCCTCTAGCATGGGCATGGCTTGTACTTCAGAGCTGAGAACTGGGGCTTGGAGTGACCTGCCCATTTGGTGGCAAAGGAACTTGAACCCCCAGGTGGCCCCTCCCGTCCTGGCCCTGTGTCCGTCAGCCCTGGCCCTGGCTTAGCTCATCTCGGCCTTTCCACGCTCACCTGCTGTGGCGCGTTCCTCCATTCTTGCCCTGCCTCCAGCGCTTCCCCGGCAGCCCCACGTCCGTCTCCCCATCTCTGGAAGAAGCCCCCTACCCAACCTGTGCTGCTCTTCCTGGAAGAGCCGGGCCCCAGTGGCACCCCCGAAGGCCGCATCCTTTCTCATCCCTGCACCTGTGCCCGCGTGGGCCCTCCCGCAGAGCCCCATCCTTGGTGGAATTCACAGCGTCTGCCTCGCTGCAGCCCTCCCAGCACACCTTGGGGGGCACCTGAGCCAGGCGTGTGCGTCTTTGCCTTGCCCATCCCTGACGTGGGGCGGGGGAGACGGCAGGCTGCATACTCTCCTCTCCCCCCGCCCCACCCCCGGCAAGGATGTCCACACCCCAATCCCCAAAACCTGGGTCAGGAGGGGCGGGGCCGATGCAGCTGCGTCAGCCACGTGCGCCCAGGTGCTCAGGCGCTTCCTCGGGGGAGGGAGGCAGGCGGGCCACAGCGAGAAGGTGTGGGGTGGCAGAAGCAGAGGGCAGAGGGATGCTGCAGCGCGAGGGGCCACAGGCCCAGCCAGGGGGTGCCGGCGGCCTTCGGGAGCTGCAAAAGGGAGGCCGCGGATTCCCCCGCCGTGACTCCAGAAGGAACGCAGCCCTTCCCGTAACCCCGATTTTAGCCCGTGAGATCCACTGGAGACCTCTGACCGCCAGATCTGCGAGATAGTACACACGTGTGGGGTTGAGCCCGCCGCGGCAGCCAGAGGAGCCCCACGCAGGCGTGACCAACAGTGGCTGCCCCGTCTCGTCTCTGCCCCAGAAGAGACACAGCAGGGAGATGTTTGCATCCTGGCTTTTTTTAAATTTTTATTTATTTGAGAGGTAGAGCTACAGATAGCGAGGGAGAGGTTTTCCACCTGCTGGTTCACTCCCCAAATGGTCACAACGGCCGGAGCCAGACCCATCTGAGGCCAGGAGCCAGGAGCTCCTTCTGGGTGTCCCACGCGGGTGCAGGGGTCCAAGCACCTGGGCCTTCTTCCAGTGCTTTCCCAGGCCCTAAGCAGAGAGCTGGATAGGAAGAGGAGCCGGAACACGAGCTGGTGCCCATATGGGATGTGGTGCTGCAGGTGGAGGCTTCCCCTACCATGCCACAGTGCTGGCCTCTCCATCTGTGAGTTTGGTGGAGGCCTGGGGTGGTGACAGGACCTGAGCTGAGTGTGGGGCCAGGGTTCTGGTCACAAGGGGCAGATGACGGGCAGCAGAGACTGTCGGCAGTCACGCTCCCAGTCAGCGTGCGGTGGCCCGGGCACAGAGAGGGTCACATCATGGCATCTTCCAGGTTCATACCCGGCTCTGGCCGCGGTGACGTCTCTGCTCCACCCCTCGGCGTGCCCTTTTTTCTTTTTAAATTTGTTAAAAATTGTATTTATTTGAGAGGCAGAAAGAGAGAGAGAGAGAGAGGGAGAGAGACATGCACGGTCCCATTCACTGGTTCTGCTCCCCAAATGCCCATAATAGTCATGGCTGGGCCAGGGCTGCAGCTGGGAGCTGGAAGCCCAATCCTGGTCTCCTACATGGGTGGTAAGGACCCAGCTACTTGGGCCATCACCACTGGTTCCCAGGGTTTGTGTTTGCAGGAAGCTGGAGTCAGGAGCTGGGGCTGGGGAGTGGCACCCACGGGCTCCAACGTGGGAGTGTCTAACCACTAGGCTACACACCCACCCCGTCCTGTTCTCTTGGAGCTGAGACAGATGAAGTGAGGGCATGCTGCTAGCCCGGCCCCCGCCCCGGTTTTCTTGGTAAAAGGTCTTGTACTCGATGTGGAATATTGAAGTCTGCTTAGGGAGCGAGAGAGCATCCTGGCATCGGTGGCCACGCGCGCTTGCTGACTCGGCTTGCATTCCATCAGACGCTGGAAGCCCACAGCGAGCAGACAAGTGCCGCTCCCCAGAGGGTGTGTGCGGTGTGAGTGACGTCCCCCTGCTCCTGACCCTCTGCCATCTTAGAGGAGCACATGGTCAGCTCTAGGTCTGTCGTCGCTGGTGGCCCAGGGCCCCTGGTGACTGCTGGTCCCCGGCCTTGTGCTGGCCTCTCTGTCCCTTATCCCAAGGCCTGAGGGAGGCCGTCCATCTCTGGGCACCCGTCAGCCCTGGGGACTTCTGGATTATCCGACGATGATTTCTGCGCTTTGGATTTCTCTGACCTTGTAGAGCTGCTAGATGTCGTGTTCGTCGTCCTGGCCTAATCCTCCAGTTTCCTTATCTCGTCTAGCTCGTGTCCCTTTTGGGTTCGGCTCTGCTGTCTGGGAGATGTCACTGATTTTCTATTCCGTGTTTCAATCTGTTGCATTTTTAATTTGCAAGTGCTCTTTCATCCTCCCTGGTGGAGCCCACTCTTTTCGTGACCGCGCAGGGCCAGCGGCGGGGGGCGGCGAGGGCTGGGCTGGGTTTGCAGAGGCGGCTTGGGAGCGGGGGCCGCGTCTCCGGGTTGGAATCCCTGCTCTGCCGCTCACTCGTGTGTGCTGGCTTGGGACGCTCTACTCACCCTCTCCGCTCTCAGACGCCTTCCTGGTAGAAGGGGAAGAACAAGGTGGGTTCAGCCAGGACCGCGTGAGCGGCTGGACGGAGAGGACCTGGCGCCGTGGCCGGTGCGCTCGGCATGGTGGGGGCCTGCTTCCCCACTCCGCAGAGCTGCGGCCCTGCCTTGGAGCTTTGTGTTGGAGACTTCTTTCCTTGGCTAGATCAAGTCCTTGCGTGTCTTCTCACGTCTAAGAGTGTGCTAGCTCTGAGCACGTGTGGCGGGGCTGCCTGACCCTAGAAGCTTCTCCTGCAGGCGCCCTGCTGGCTGCTCTCTCGGGAACCCCTATGCAGTACCTGGAGGTCTTTCCTCCGTGGCAGAGTCTTAACAGTGCCCCATCGGAGGCTGGAGAGCAGGTGGCTGGCGTCCATGCCATAGTGCAGCGGGTTCAGCCGCCACTTGCGATGCCAGCATGGTGTATCAGAGCGCTGTGCGCCTGGGAGGGCAGCAGAAGATGGCCCTCTTGCTCAAGCCCCTGCCATCCACACGGGGGGCCGGGACGGAGTTCCTGGCTCCTGCCTTCCACCTGGCCCAGCCGCGGCTGTCGTGCATGGAGGATGAGCTGCTTCTTTCTCTGTCACACTGCCTTTAAGATAATGAGTCTTAGAGAGAGGCCAGGCTGCGGGGGGTGGAGAGCGGGGGCCTGGGAGCTGCGAGAAGGAAGAGAGCTTGGGGGGTGTTTGGGGGGGGGTCCTCTGTATCCAGCACACAGAAACCCACTTAGTCTTCACGGCAATGGGCACCTGCTGTGTACCCTCTTTAGAGAACAGACCCTTGGTGGGGGGGCCTGCTGGTGGGGGAGGGGAGGCACTGGGCAGGGCGAGGACCCTTCTGCATCCCTGCCCAGCGCTGTCCGAGACACCTGTCCCCTCGCATCCCAGACCCCGGCGCTGCTGGGCTCCGAGCTGGCCCGGCGTCCGTCTGTCCCCTTTGCCTCTTGGGGTGCAGGGTTCTCGAGTTTGCTACGGAAACTGCGGTCTCCCCTGCTGCGCACTTTCCACCCTCCCTCTCTCCAGAATGTTCTCGCCATCACCGCTGGTTTTCTAAATGCCCGAGTCTCCTTCCTCTGGCGTTCAGTGGGGCTGGGAGGGGCGGCAGTGGGGAGCCCATGCTTTCCCTGCGTCTGGGGGCAGCCAGGTAGGAAGCTGGCCTGCGGGCGCCCCCGTCACTTGACTTTGGAGATGCAGCGATGGCCGGGTGGGCAGGCGTGTGGCTCCCACCTGATGCCCATTTTCCCAGCCACACGATTTGTTTCACCTGCAGCTGGGCCCCTGGTCCCGGGGCGAGGGGCCTGGGCAGGGTGCAGCTGCGGGGGCCGAGGGACTTCCTCCCGTGAACTCTCCTCCGAGGTGCTCCCTGGGGCTCTGGCCTCCCACCCCTGGGCTGAGCGCCTCTGAGCGTGGCAGGGGGTTCGTGTGCCGCCCGGCGCTGACCATCGCGCACTGCTGCTGCTGTAGCCGCGGCCTCTGCTCGCCTGGGTGGGTCGGCACCGGGGGGAGGGGTAGCTCTGTTCCACCCGTCTGCTCTGGGAGTCCTGCTGGCTGTGAGGAAACCCTTCCCTAGCCTGAAGCCACAGGCCGACGCGGGAGCCTCAGCTGGTGCCCGGCTTTTAAAGTTACGCTGTTCTTCCCGGGGAGATGAATGGCTCTCCCTGCTGCCCGCGTCTGGATCTCCTGGGGTTGGAGAGCTCAGCCAATGCGGAGAGAGGGGCACTGCAGAGACCTCTGGGTAAAGGGCAGATTATGGCCTGTGCCCACAGTGCCTCCGAACCTGTGCCTTTGAATTCCACAGCCCTTGGGCTGAACGTGGTTGATCAGAATGGACAGCTGCCTCGGGTGGGGTGGGGGAGGCGTCTGAGACCAGGCCTGGACCTGGATTTTGGCTGCAGGACTTGAGCCAGATGATGCGTCCTTCCTGGTGCCAGTGGCAGGCGCCCGGAACGTGGTCCGGTAGCAGCGATGGCTTCCTAGGGCTGTTGGGAGGGCTCCGTGAGGTCGCCGGTGTTTCTCTCCTTGCTGTGGAGTCAAAGAGGAGCTTTCTGGTACCGTGGTTGGGCGGTGGTGGGGGGTGGGGGTCGGGGCGGGGGGCAGGTGAAGCAGGCAGCACATCGGTGGCTTGGTCAGTGTTGGGGCGGGGCCACGTCCCGTCAGACCTGGAGTCTGCACTGGGCATTGGGCTGTGGAGCCCACGCGGCAGCAGCTGACACGCAGGGAGGGAGCTGTCTGGCCCGAGGTGGGAGGGGTGCTCGGGGCTGTGGACCCAGGAAGGTGTATGTGTCAGGGGGCGGGACTCAGAGAGATGGAGATTGGCAGGTGGGCGGGGAGGTACAGGGCAAGAAGATTCTGGAATGTTAGGAAAGGGGCTGGGGAAGGGGGTTGGAGGTCTTCTTTAATAATGATGTCACCTTTGTCCTGTCACCACCCCCCGGGGACACGGCCTCAGCAGGGTGTTCAGTGCCTGAGTGTTGGGGTGGCTCTGGTTCCTGCAGCGGGAGGTCTTCTGTGAATGGGATGTCCCACGTGTGGCAGGAGGCTTAACAGCCTCAGTTGAGTCCACAACATGCCAATCATGTGTCAATCAAAACATGCCCCTTTCTACCAGGGGGCGGTCCCGCCCATTTGAGAGCTGGTGGGTGGTACACACACAGATGAAAGGGGAGGAGCTGACTCCACTCCAGTCCACAGCAACAGTTGTGCAACTGCGTGTGCCCCTCACTCAAAAGAGTCTTTGACACGGAGCCCCGGCCTGGAGGCTCACGGACAATCATTGGTTGATGTAATAGTTGTTCTGTGAATTGTGGCCATTGTAACCGTGGGTGCTCCAGTTGTGGGAGGAAGCCAACCGTGACGCAAGAACGCGTGACCCTGGGGGATGGCTCCGTGGAAAATGACCTCATGTGTCCAGGTGCAGGCGCCACAGTCCTCCTGCTTCCAAGTCCCGCCAAGCCCAGCTCCTCTGGCGCTGGAGCGCTCTGCAGCCCCAACTTCCCGCACACACCTGTTGCGTGCTTGGTCGCAGGCCCCGGCATAGAGACGGGAGGGAAGCAGACCGCGTGTCCGCGCCACGGCGGGGAGTCAGGGGCCCCGCCCTGGGGAGACCGTGCTGACAGACTACTGTGGGGTGTCTGACCGGGGGGGCCATGGGAGGCGGGGCAGAGAAGTGGGCGTGGTCAGCTGCAGGGAGAGGAAGGAAGGGGCAGGGGAGTTTTCTCTGCAGAGTGAGGCTGAGGGGGGCTGGGGTCAGGCCCCGGACCCGTGTCCGTGGACTTGAGCTGTCGGAGCTCACGGTAGTGGTTGGGTCATCTCCGGAGCACGGATCCGCAGCGTCCTGAGCCCGGCCCAGCTTCAGAGCTGGAGGCAGAGGGGCTGGGCTTCCCCCTCCCAGAGAAGCCAGAGACAAGGGCTCCCGCCCGTGTTCAGAGAGACCCAGAGGCCTGCGGTTTGCACTCTGGAGACGGCTCCCAGCCTCTGCTGCTCTGGGCTGGCTCTGAGGCTGGCCTGTGCAGTGGGGCTCACCTTTGCTTTACTCCTCTGTGTGTTCTGGGGTGCAGCGGGGCGTCGTGGTTCTGCTGCCTGGCGGTTGTGTGCTCTCCCATCCCCCTGTGTCCTTGTCCCATCCCGGTCCAGGCAGGTCAGCCCCCGATGGGAGGGGCTGCTCCTTCAAGCATCATTTTTCTGGGTTGGGGCTGAGTATAACGTTGAACGAGGTGAGGACGCTGGCGCTCGTGGCCATGCATTTACCTCCTGCCACCATCGCTTATCCAGCACCTACTGTGTGCCGAGAACCCTGCGGAGTGTTTTCTCTTGGATCCTCACAACTGTGCGAGTGGGGCAACTGCTTGCATTTCTCAGATGGAGAATTGAGGCTCAGAGAGGTTAAGTGCAAGGTGCACAGTCACACAGCTTGTTAGGGACAGGCTCAGGTTGCCCGCGATCGCTGTCACTCAGAAGCCTGGGCTCTTTGCACGAACACATACTGGTCTTTCCACCGGCACTGAGTGTGTGTGACAGGCACGAGGCCCTGGTCACCCCTGCCTGACCCCAGTTTTTTCGGTGTGGACCCAGGGGATGGATGGATGGATCTCTCTCTCTCTCTCACTCACTGATAAAGCAGTCTATTTATTTGAAAGACAGAGTTACAGAGAGAGGGAGACACACACACACATACACACACACACACACACACACACACAGCGAGCTCCTGTCTCCTGGTGCAGTCCCCAAATGGCCACCGTGGCTGCGTCCGGGCCAGGCTGGAGCCAGGGCCCTAGAACTCCATCCAGGTCTCCCACGTGGGTGTTGAGGGCCTGCTGCCTCACTGTACTTGCTGGGGGCCGCAGCCAGCCTCTGACAACGTGTGGGCAGTGGTCTAACCCACGTGGACTTCCCCACGGGGTTAATCCATGACAGTTACTGTTTCTGTCTTCCTGTGGTTCTGAAGTCGCGTGAGCGCATTGTGGGGTCAGCACCCTTACTTTGGTGTCGTTCCCACTGGTCTCAGAGCACCTGCTTTGCACACTTGGGTTCCCACTGGCCGGAGTCCTTGCTGGCTGTGGCCTGTCCTGTGACTTCCGCTGTGGACTGGCCCTTCTCGGGCCCTGTGCCCTTAGCTCTGGCTCAGCGCATGTCACTTTTTCACACGGCTGTGGCCTGTCCACCTCCGTCACCAGGGGTGAGCCCTTTGCTGGCAGGGTCTGGTCTTAGCCGACTCCGGCCTCCAGGCCTGGGTTTGGTTAATCCTCTGCCTGGTGGGAGGTGAGTGGCCACTTTCCCGCTTCCGTATAGCACGACTGTATCGAGATCTCGCTGCAGAGCCACCTCACTGTGGGTACCTCTCCAGTACCCTCCTGGAGAGGACCCTGGAAGCAGGTCGAATGGTTTCTAGCTCCTGGTCCACCTTGGCAGTGTTGCAGCTTCAGCTGCCATTCCTCTCCTTTTGGGGGTGGTGCCTGGGTCCCCCAAGCTCCTTTCCGTTGATGCTTGTGTGGAAAATCCCGAGCCATGGGGCCAGTGCTAGCAGGGGTGGGGTGGGCAGCCCGGACACAGATGAAGGGCAGCAGTGACCATGGCGCCATCTCCTCCCCCCACCGTGGGCAGGTGACACCATGGCTGCCTGAGCTTCAGGTGTGCCCAGGGTGGGAAATCAACAGTCCTGGCTCGGCCTCCTGCTGCCCGGGGACCTTTGTGTGCGCCTCAGGAAGCCGGTGCCATGGTGGGGAGTATGGGGGCCCCCCTCCCTGTTCCCTAGTGAGCCTGGTGTCCCCCGCAGCTCACGATGGTTCCTGCGAGCCCAGGCCAGGGCTTCTGCCTGCTGCTTGGACCTCAGTGGCTCTCAGACTTCCGGGGACATTTGGCAAAGACTGGGGACAAGTTTTGGCCACTGCGACTGCAGGGTTGTGGGCAGAGGCCAGGGAGGCTGCTCAGTGCCGGCCTGCACAGGACGGCCTCCACCTGAGGGTAACCCACTCCGCGTGTCTGCAGTGTGGAGGGCGAGAAGCCAGTGTTGGGTGCCAGGGAGTCACCTGGCAGATGAGTGAGCCCCCATCCCCCGCCCCGTTCGGACTCCGCAGGCTCTGAGGGTCTGCCCCCCAGCGTCCCCAGAGTGACCACACACAGAGGCTGCGCAGTGAGCCTCGCCCGGCCCCTGGCTGCTGCTCCTCCCAGTGCTATCAGGGCCATCCTGGGAGACAGCTGCGTGGTAACACCCTCATTTGCCAGACAGAGAAACTGAGGCTTGGAGAACACAGCTCCCATTAAGTTTCTGGAGCCTCTTGTCCACACAGGGGCCTGAGGTCTCCTCTTGGGGCCTGCCCTTAGCCCAGCTGCAGCCTCCTGCTCCGGCAGCTGCCAGGAGATGACCTCAGCGTGTGCGTCCGCTTCGCCTCCCCTCTGTCCAGTTCCGCTGATCCAGTGTGTGCAGAGGGAGGAGGGGGCGCCCCCGGGCTCCGGCCCAGGCCTGGGGATGGATGAGGCGCTGGGCCGGGAGGGTGTGGGAGGAGGCTGCGGGGCCTTCCGCCAGTCCGGACTGCTCGTCTCCTTTCCGGAAGTGGCTGGACAGGCCCTGGGGTCTTGGGGTGGGCCCTCATGGACTGTGCTGGGAGCTGAGGCCTGCTGAGCCCAGAGAGGGCAGAGGAGTGCGTGGGGCAGCCCAGCCCAGTGTTGGGGAGCAGCAGTCACACAGCTGGGCCTTGACTCTGTCACTAGGGAAAAGGGCTGGGGGCGGGGATGGTCTTACCCTCTGGGAATTGGGGAGGTCTTAGCCAGTGCTCGCAACAACTCCTGCAGCTGGGACTGTGCACGGGGGGGGGGGGGGGGGGGGACTGTGCCTTGCAGCTCCCTGCGGGCTCGCGAGTCTGCCCCCCCCCCCCCCCCCCCCCGTGGACAGGGCTCTGACCGAGCAGCACCAAGGGAGGGACGCTGTTGCAGGCTCTGCTTCGTCCAGCGAGAGGAGCAGCCGTTCCGGGAGGGGAGCTTCCGGTGCGCGGTGTCAGAGACCAGGCACAGAGCAGGGCCCTGACCCCGCGGCCGTCCCAGCCACAGCGAGTGGGTGTGCCATGTGCCATGTGATGTGTGACGGATGAGGCGGGCTGCTCTAACCCTGTGGCCATCCCAGCCACAGCGCAGTGGGCCGCGTGACGTGGGATGGACGGACGAGGCCGGCTAGCTCTGGGCGCCTTGAAGGAGGCAGGAGCCCCCGCTGGTTATGGAAGGGGAGGGGTGGGCAGTGCGAGTGCTGTCTGGAGGCCACGTCGCCTGCCCATGTGGATGCGTTTCTCAATGCGGTTCCTATCCTGGTGCCTTGTTGACAACAGCTGAAAACTGGACACCGTTCAGCTGGTGGACGTGGTAGCGGTGATGGGTGGGTGGGGTCTTGTCTTCGCACAAGCAAGAATTCAGGCGTGAGACAGAGAGCAGTGGTCAGCAAGGTTTAATGGGGTCGGACATCCGTTGGAACGAGGGGACAGAATCCGAGAGCGAGCTCCCGGGCACTCAGAGTGGGGGCAGCAAGGTTCCGTGGCTGAACGCAGAGCATGCACCTGGCAGGCCGGGCGGGCGGCTCCGCAGAGCCGGAGCTGAGCTGCAGTCTGCACTCAGACGGGGGCTTATACGGGGAAGGGGTCTGGTTCTTCCCACGGTTTCCCCTCCTGCCCCTCCTCCTCCAGGACACAGGGTTGCTGTGTGTGAGTCAGGGTCTCCCTACTCCGTGCTGTCGGACTGGGCAGAGGTTCCCCCGGCGCCTGCCCAGTGCTGTCAGGTGCTGAGTAGAGGATTCTCCTGGGGGCTTGCGCTGGGGGGAGGGCTGAGACCCCTGGAAAGTTACCAGGGTTAAGTTATTGGGGGCCTGGTAGTGTAAAATCCTCGGCTGCTTCAGGTGAGCTTTGGCAGATGCTCTGTGATCCATAGCTCCTCCCCCACCCCACTCCCACACACACAGGCTGATGTCTAACTTCCTGCCTGACAGACAGACAGACAGATCTGGTGTGCACCTGCTGTGGGGCACTGCCCGGCCAGGGGCCGCGGGTACCCACGGTGCAGGTGCATCTCAGGGACTTCACAAGAAGCTCTGTGGATTGTGGAGTCACAGAGGGGTGGGGGAGGGAGAAGGGGGGAGTGAGAGAGGGAGAGAGAGCGAGAGAGGGAAAGGGAGAGAGAGAGGGAGAGAGACGGAGAGGGAGAGAGAGAGGGAGAGAGAGGGAGAGAGGGAGAGAGAGCGAGAGAGTGAGAGAGAGACGGAGAGAGACGGAGTTAGACAGAGAGGGAGGGAGAGAGGGAGAGAGAGCGAGAGAGTGAGAGAGAGGGAGAGAGACGGAGAGGGAGAGAGAGGGAGAGAGGGAGAGAGAGCGAGAGAGGGAGAGAGAGGGAGAGAGGGAGAGAGAGGGAGAGAGAGACGGAGAGAGACGGAGTGAGGCAGAGAGGGAGGGAGAGAGAGGGGGAGAGAGAGAGAGAGAGGGAGAGAGAGGGAGGGAGAGAGGGGGAGAGAGAGAGAGGGGGAGAGAGAGAGAGGGGGAGAGAGAGAGAGGGAGGGAGAGAGAGGGAGGGAGAGAGGGCGAGAGAGGGAGAGAGGGAGAGAGACGGAGAGAGAAGGAGAGAGAGGGAGAGAGAGAGGGAGAGAGACGGAGAGAGAGGGAGAGAGACGGAGAGAGAGGGAGGGAGGGAGAGAGAGAGAGGAGAGAGAGAGGAAGGGGGAAGGGAGAAAGGGGGAGAGAGACAGTGGGGGGGGGGGAGAGCGCGCTCCCACCCGCTGGTTCGCTCCCTGAATGGTCACAACAGCTGGGGCTGGACCAGGCCCAAGCCAGGAGCCTGGAACTGCGTGTGGGCCTCCCACGGGGGTGCAGGGCCCCAGGGCTGGGCCACCTTCTGCTGCCTTCCCAGGTGTGTTAGCAGGGAGCCATGTGGGAGTGGAGCCGGGACTGGAACCAGCGCCATGAGATGCCAGCGTGGCAGGTGGTGGTATAACTCATTAGGCCGCGTCCACGCCGCGTCTCCAGCCCCGGAAGTCTGACTTTAACGAGCAGGGAATCTTCTTATCCCAGTCCCAGTGGAACCGCAGCACGCGAGGCGGCCTTTGTGGTCTGTGCCCCATGATGGAATGGTCGCAAGCGAGCGCTTTCTGAGCCGACCTTTGAAACCCCTTCCCCATAAAACCCGGGAGCCCTACTGAGCCGCGGGCATAGATCGGCCTGTAAACCAGCCTTTACAGACTTCTTCCAGGCCTGGTAAAGTGAGACCCGCGGGGAGAGCCGGGGAAGGCCGAGGCCGCACCCCTGCCCCTGGCCTCTGGGCGCACCCCTGCGGCGCTGCCTTTGCTTTCTCTGCCTCTGGGGTCCCTGGTGAAGGGGGGCCCTGGAGTCACTCAGACCTGGGCCGGACTCTGCCTGCCGCTCCTTAGGGTTGGCTGTGAGAGAAAACCCAAGATAACCCCTGTAGACAGAAGTGCATTTCTCGCAGGGCTTCCGAGGCTGGCTTGGCGGCTGTGCACTGGTAAAACCTGCAAGGACCCAGGCTGTGTCCAGCTCCTTACACTGCCGTTGCCCTGGACTCACTCTTGACCTCATGGTCCTAAAGGACTGCCAGAGCTCCCGCCATTATCATAGTGTTCAGACAGCAGCAAGATGAGGGAAGAAGGGTCCCAGCACGGACGCCAGTTCTGTTAGAAGTTGCAAGGGACTGCCGCGTGGCATTTTGCTTACATCTCATTGGCCAGAGTTAGTCACATGGTTTTAGTTAACTCCAAGGAGGGTAGGAAACTGAGAATACAGCTTTATCTTGATGGGCGGAGGAGGCGCTGACAGTCTGCACTACGATTCCTGTTTCCTGTGTCTTCACAGCAGGGCCTTAGACTGGCCTCTGACGCCTTCTGGGTCTCGGTTTTCCCGTCTGTGAAATGAGCGCAGTCCCTCGTTCCTCTCGGGCCTGCTATGACGCGACAGGGTGTGTGCACAGCCACAGCGGCGCCCACGTGGGTCCCTTGAGCCGTGTTTCCAGTAATGGTTCCTCGTGTCCCGGCTGAGCGGGCACCGCGGAGGACACCGTGATGAGAGGACACGCCCTGGAGGGCCCCGCGACCCAGGCCTGCCCCACGGTTAACCCTGGGAGGGGTTCGTGCCACGGAGAAGCCAGGGTCCAGGCAGTGCGGGGCCGGGCCTGTGCACACGAGGGCAGGGCAGTGGGAAGGGGCACGCCCACTGGACACAGCCTGGCTGAGGCCGAGCGGGGCAGACTGTCCCATTTCCCACGGGCTCTGGGGTCCTCGTCAGCACAGCCACGTCCCTGGGGAGCGTCCTGGGCAGGGCATGGAAGTGGCTCCTCCACTTGCCAGCTGGGTGGGTCTCCGAGTTCCGTTTTGTTTTTTCCCTGTGTTGAAAACACTGGACAGACTTCACGTACGACGGACCCGGAACCCACGGGCAGCGGCTGCCTCTGCACACAGCCTGGGCGTGTGCCTGGCCGAGGAGCCCCTGGGGACGTGACGGCCTGCGGCGCCCTCCACCTGGGGCCTGGAGCAGGCTCCCCACCCTGCAGCCGAGCAGGCGACCACGCCGAGTGGTCAGCAATGAGCGTGGTGGGGTGGCCGGCACACTGGACTCTCCCCCCGGGTCCCCGCTCCTCTGCCAGCCCCGCGAGGGGCAGGAGTGCCTTGCTGCGTGGACAGCCCCCGTGGCCCTGGCTCACGCCGCCTGGTGGACTGCTGTGTGTCTGTGCTTTCCCTCTTTGCGCCGTGTGTACTCCCAAACGAGACGTTGGGTTTTTACCAATAGGAGAAACGGCCGAGGTTGTGGTTCCCAAAATGAGCCCCCAGCACTCTGCCCGGCGCGTGGGCGGGATTCAGACGGTCTGCCACACGCCGCCCCCATCCTGCCGTCCTCACGCGCGTCCACCCCACTCGAGTTTGGGGTCTCCCTTGTGACCTGGAAGATGCAGATGGAATCGGTCGAGCCCCGTGAGCAGCTCGCATCGCACAGGAGCCGGCCTCTCCGCACTCAGCGCGGCCTGGGGTTTCCCGACGTAGCATCCGTGGTCCGTGGCCGCTGGACTTGGAGTCTCGACGCCTCTGCCCCTGCTGTGCCCTGGGCCCGGCGGCCTGGTGGGTCAGGTGCGTGGCGTGCGTTTTTCACTTGCAGTGAGCTTGTTGGGAGCCACCCATTGCAAGCCGGGATCAACTGCGTCAGTTTCACAGTAATCTGCTTTCAGGGTTCAGTGTTTGACGGAAGGCTGCCGGGCCTCCCCTCCCCTCCCCTCTCCCCTCTCTCTCTTCCCCTCCCCTCCCTCCCCTCCCCTCGGCCTCTTTCCTCACCTGTAGGATCTCCTTTGCTGTGTATTCTGATTGATTGCTAGCGTTGGATCTGATCAGCCCCATGTGGAGGTCGGGTTTGGTGGCCGTGACCTGCCTGGGGGGGGAGCTGGGCAAGCGCCCTGGCTCGCTCCCAGGGCTGCAGGCCTGTAGGCCTGCCCGCCACGTGGGCCTCCCTGTCTCTCAGCGCGTCTGTGTTGTGCACCTGCTGTGCACCGGACATGGCTGCAGGTGCTGGGAACACGGCGGCGGGAGGACAGCCCGAGCCTGGCTCGCTTGGACCTTCAGGTCCTAGTGGGGTGCGGTGGTCATGAACAGGTGCACAGCCCCTCAACAGCTGCAGGTGTGTGGAGGGAAGCAGAGACAGGGAAGGGGTCAGAGCGTGCAGGGCGAGGGGCCCGGGTACATGCGACGCGGCTGCTGCTCCTCACACTTGTGCGCGTCCCAACTTTGGGACTTGTGGCAGTGGCCCGTCCCGGCAAAGGGGACCCTGCAGGTTGATTAAGGGCCCGGGGAGGGGCAGGTGGTCCCAGCCCACCCAGGCAGTCACACGCTGCTTAGAAAGTCTCAGCTGGCCATGGCTGGCTTCGAAGCCGGAGGGAAGCCAAGGATTGTGGGTGCCTTCTAGAAGCTTCAGGAGGAAGAAGATATCCCCGCCTTGAAACAGAGGGAGCCTTGCTGTTGGCCCCGGGAGACCTCTGCCGACCATAAGATAATCGTGCTGTGACAGTGTTCGTGGTTGTTGTAGCGACAAGTGGACATGCCTGGAGGACGTGGAGGACGCTGTTTGTGGCCAGGGAGCCTCTCTGAGGAGCAGGAGCAAAGCAGAGGGGCTGCCGAGGTGGAGGGGCCCAGCCGGGCGGCGGCCCTGAGCGGCCGTGGCACTCACTCGGGGTGCGTCACTCATGGGGCCGCACGAGGACCCTGGCCCTGGTCCCGGTGCGCCTCTCCTGGGTGATTTATTTTTTCAGGCCAGAAAACTCCTATGCATCTGACGAGGCCCAGTCCAAGGTCACTTCCGATCCCCCTGGCAGTGCTCGGCGCATAGTAGGTGCTTAGCAAATGCTTGGTGACTGGAGCTCCTCCCCAGCCGCGTTTTGTTCCGTGGCGGGTTGACGGCACCTCCGCGCTGTCTGGGGCAGGGAGGCCCTGGGGTTGGGGGCCGCCTCCAGCCAGACCCCTCCCTCACCCCTTCTTCGCTGCACCTCCTCAGCCAGGGGGTGCGGCTGGCCCCCCGGGATGCTGAGGGAGAGCGAGCCGGGAGGGAGTGGGCGAGACGGCTTCCTCCTCCCGTGCCGAGCAGACCCCGGCCTGGTCTCTGCAGCCCGGACCCCGTTCTCAGCCTCGCTAGGCAGCTCAGCCAGGGTGTCTGTGGTCGCCATGGCTTTATTTTCTCATTTCCCAAAGCAGAGCGGGCTGTGGGCGGGGCAGTGCACCTGCTGGCTAGCCCCGGGGCCCTGCTGCCTCCTCCCACCTGCTGGCCTTGGAGACAGAACCTGAGGACTAGAGCAGGCGACTGCCTGGGTGAGGGCTCAGAGGGACATGGAGAAGTCAGGAGGAAGATGGGAGGGGAGGGGTGGGACTGGGGGGTGTTTGTGAGTTCCTGTGTTTCTCCCGGCTGTGGGGGCTTCGTTCTGTGGCTGGGAAGGGCTGGGTGCGGGCTTGAAGCTCCTCTGCCTCCGGTGTCTCTTTTCCTTGCTACTCGGTAGCAGGTTCACGTTGCTTGGCTGTGCTGGGATTGAATTAGCCTTGCCCTGCAGGGGCAGCCCAGGGCCTCCTGTCGCACGCCACGGGGGTGTCCTGTGCGTTCCCTGCCTGCCCTCCCGAGCGCTGTCCCACCAGCCCCGAGCTGGTCTCTGATAATCCCGCCTGATGTCTCTGCAGCTCCCAGCAAGTCCTGGCTCCCTGGGGAGCCGATGTTTTCACCAGGGTTGAAGCGCCCTGTCCCCGCCTCCTCTGCACCTGCCGCAGGGCGGTGAAGGCACTGGAGAGTGCCCAGGGGAGGAGTTGTGCCGGGCCTTGGACTGAAGCTACTTAAAGTCAAGGGCATTGTCTACAGGAGGGAAAAATCAATGTGGCACGGAGCAAGGCTTTAACTGCCACCTCCTGGGGGCCAGGAGCCTGGAGTCTGGGTGCAGGGGCAGGTATGGGGGTCCCGGGAGGCGGAGCCGCCCTTGTGGCTGGTGTGTGTTTGTGTTGTCGTTATTTTAAACCGTTCTAGAAGAGGCTATGAAATCTCAGGAGACTTTCAAAAATAGTGTAGCTTCTGGTTTTAAAAGTAGAACATGTCCGCTGTCTAAAATAGAGAAAATACCCAACGTAGGAAGGAGAAAATAAAGTCATTCCAAACGGCACCACCCGGAAATGATGGGCGTTAGTGTTTTCACGTGTTTTTATTTAAAAGATTTATTTATTTTACTTGAAAGTCAGAGTTACGCAGAGAGAGGAGAGGCAGAGAGAGAGAGAGGTCTTCCGTCTGCTGGTTCACTCCCAGATGCCCGCATCAGCCGGAGCTGCGCCCATTTAAAGCCAGATGCCAGGTCTCCTACAGCGTTCATGCATTTTCTTTTCAGGCTTTTTCCCTTGAAAAAGTTTTGGCGAGAGTTTTAACATAAATGGTATGGCGTGTGAAAGACAGAAATTTATGGGGAACCGACCACCCTGGTGAACTTGAGCCACCTACTGAGTTCTGTCCATGCCTCAGTGCCTGCATCAATGAAATGGGTATAAAGCTACAAGCTTGCAAGAAGGCTAAACGGGTCATGGGAATCCACACAGAGCCCTCGCCTGATGCTCGGCACACAGTGGGCACGCCGTGGGCTGTGTCAGCTGATCACATACAGAAGTGGAGCCTGCTTTTGCCTTTGCCCGTGTTTCAAGCGTGTAACCCCCACTCCCACGGCCACGCGCTCTCCTTCCAAGCCATCGTGCAGGTCTGCCCGGCTCCCCGCCCTGTTCCGTCCCAGCCTCCTTGCGGGCTCGCCCTTGTCCCCGTTTCGGGAGCTCTTTGAGGACACGTCTCTAGGCTGAGCTGATACTGGGTCGCAGGCCGTGGGAGCTCCTCCCGGGGGCTCCGGCTCACGTGGGTCCAGGTTGCTTTCTGGCCGCGCTTGTCATTCTCCAGCGAGGTTTGCACCGCCCTGCACCGCCCTGCACCACCCTGCACCTGGCTGCTGTTTATTTGTAACAGTGATCAGCAGGAGCCCCCGGGGAGGGGAGAGGCTAGAGGCGAGCTCTGGCCAGTGCCGGCCCCAGGAGGAGGCGGGCGTCTGGGCTGTGGGTTATTTATTTATTTCCCGGCACAGCCGCACGAAGTTCCAGTTGTTAGTCAGCTCTGGGAAGGGCGGGAGCTGTGGGCAGGCAGATCCGCGGGGGCGGAGGCATCTGTTTCCAGGGCCCCTGCCTGGCTGAGTGGCTCCCGTAGAACAGGTGGTTTCCGGGGGGAGGGGCACCCAGCCCCAGACAGACAGAAAGCCCTGCGCCTGGGCTCGGCTTGGGAGGCAAATGTTGTCCCGGGCAACCAGGGACGCTGTCGTGGCTACACCTGTTCCCAAGGTGGTTTATTTTTTCATTGTTCTGGTTCTCTGGGGGAGGCAGAGATTAAGACCTGGACAGGGGAGTTTGGTCAGGTCAGGGCGGAGCCTGGGAGGGGTTAGGAGCTCCCAGGTTCTGTGTGACCTGAGGACCACGTGCGTGTCCCGTCCTGAGCGTCCCCACTCCCCTGCTCGCTCGCCCTGTGCTGCTGTCCTTCATGGAGCCAGCGTGGGCGGGGCACCTGCTGCATGCGGGGGACCAGAGTAGGGATGGCAGGTGCACAGGAGAGGAAGCTGTTGGCGTCAGTGGCTCACGGCACCACAGGGAGCTGTGTGAGTTTCCCGTGGCTGCTGCAGCGAATCGTCGCCGAGTGAGCGTGGAGACATGCGCAGGTGGGGGCAGGCATTTGGCGACGCCGTAAGACCCCTCCTGAGATGCCCGAGGGCCTGGATTTGAGTCCCCACTTCCAGCATCCCGCGGAGGCTCACCAGGGCTCCTGCGATGCACACGTGAGACCTGGATGGAGTTCCTGGCTCTTGGCTATGGCTTGGCTTGGGCCTGGCCCAGCCACGGTGGCCACTTGGGGTGAGAAGTGTTTCTCTGACTTCCAAATAAATAAGTACTTTTAAAAAATACAACACGTGTGCATGCGTGCGCACACACACGCACACACACACACACACACACACACACTCTGGGAGTTTGGTGGATCTGAAATTGGATGCAGTCCCCTCCCCGCCCGCCCCCGGCCTAAACCCAGGTGGCAGCCCAGCTGCTCCTCTCTGGAAGCCTCTGGAGGAGAGAGTCTGCCTCCTCACCTCCAGCCGCCTGCATTCCTTGGCTGGCGGCCCCTCCCTTCCTCCCTCTCTCCCTCTCTCTCTCCTTCCCCAGAGCCAGCAGGCGTCTCAGCTGTCTCCCTCCGCCAGAACCCCTAGCGTTGCCTCTCTGGCCGCCCAGACGACCCAGGGTTGACTTCAGCTCCTTTGCAAAGTTGCTTCTGGCGCATGGAAGTGGCCTCTGCAGGTGCTGGGGACTAGGATCGGCTGTCTTTGGGGCAGCTGCACAGGGTGACAAGGTGACAGGTGCAGTCAGCAGAGACGGAGCGCACAGGGCCACCCCGGGCCGTCACCGCGAGGGCTAAGCGCTCTGATCCGTTTTACTGGGGAAGCTTTGTGAACTGCAGAGGGTGGGAGAGACAGCCTCGGCTCGGGGGGCCTCTCGTCTGTGACGCGAGGGCTAAGGAGTCTTTGTCGTGAGGGTCGCGTTGTAAAGATGGCATCCCCGAAAGGCATCCCCCAAAGGAGGGGAACTTCGCTCTGGATTTCCAGAGGCTTCTGTGGCTGGGTTTCCCCCCTGCAGGGGCTGGGTGCTGTGCCTCGTGTGGGGGCGGGGCGGCTGGCTGCCTCGTGCGCTGTGACAAGGGAGCCGTGGAGGACAGGGCCTGTGGCAGCCACCTGGGCTTTTGGCTTTGACGGAGTCTTTTAAGAAAAGATTTCTTGATTTCATTGGCAAGGCACAGAGATGGGGGTGGGGTGGGGAGCTCTTCCATCTGCTGGTTCCCTCCTCAAATGCCTGCAGCACTGGACCACGCCGAAACTGGGACCTGGCGCTGTGGCTGGGTCTCCGTAGCAGGAGCTCAAAACCTTGGGCCATCTTCCGCCACCTTTCCAGGCACGTGGGCAGGAAGCTGGATCA
Organism: Oryctolagus cuniculus; assembly: GCF_051225735.1. NCBI lineage: Eukaryota > Metazoa > Chordata > Mammalia > Lagomorpha > Leporidae > Oryctolagus > Oryctolagus cuniculus. The sequence goes on along the minus strand of NC_142886.1, from coordinate 44,447,979 downwards.
GAACTGAGCAGCTGGGATGCAAACCGGTACTCCGGTCCTGGATGCTGGCATCAGGCGTGACTTGACCCCATGCACTCCAACGCTGGCCCCTTGGTGGAGTGTTAACAGGTTTGCCTCTCAGGAAATAGGGATTTGCCTCAGCCTCACTCTGATGTGTCCGGGGGCCGCCTGTGTTGTAGAACTTGTCGGTGCTTTGTTGCTGTTTATGGCTGAATAATATCCCATCGCGTGGCCGTGCCTTCTTCCCACACCACCGCTTAGGACTTAGGATTTGGAGGTCCATTCCAGACACTGAAGCATTTCACCCACCTGTTTTAGTATGTGTCTGTGAAAGATGGAGGCGTTCATGAACGTGACCGCAGGGGTGAGGGGGCGGGGTGGCAGGTGCTGTGGTGCTGTGGGTTGAGCCGCCACTTGGCTCGCCAGCCTCCCATACTGAAATGCTGGTTCGAGTCCCAGCTACCTCACGCTTCCAATCCAGCTTCCTGCTAAGACACTGTAGGTTCCAGCCACCCGTGAGGGGAGACTCTGTTGGGGTTCTGGGCTTCTGCCGGGCCTCGCTGGCTATGACATTTGGGGAGTGCACCAGTAGATGGAAAATCTCTCCCCTCTCTCCTGAGTGCCATTGCTCTGCCTTTCAAATAATTCTTTTTTAGAAAATAAGCATGATCACACTTAAAACAAAAGTAATTCCTTGGGGCGGGTGCTGTGGCATAGTGGGTAGAGCCACCGCCTGCGGTGCCGGCATCCCATATGGGAGCTGGTTGGAGTTCCAGCTGCTCCACTTCCAATCCAGCTCTCTGCTGTGGCCTGGGAAAGCAGTGGAAGATGGCCCAAGTGCTCAGAACCCTGCACGTCCTGGCTTTGTATTGGCCCAGCTCTGGCCATTGTGGCCAACTAGGGAATGAACCAGCAGATGGAAGACCTCTCTCTCTCTTTCTCTCTCTCCTACCCTGTCTGTAATTCTGCCTTTCAAATAAATAAGTAAATCTTTAAAAAAAAAAAATAATTCCTTAACATCATCAAATAGCTGGAGGAGGAAGTCTCTCAGCCTGACGTTGGATGCCCATGCTTGCTTCGTCTGCACGCTGCCCCCCCCCCCCCCCAAGGTCAGAGAGCGCCGCAGGCTGTCAGTGGCCTGCATGGATCCATTGTCAGGGGCTGCCTGGAGTGCTCAGGGCAGAAGGATCTTGGGGTTCTGTCCAGGGTGGGTGGGGGAGTGCTGTGGTTGATTAGCGATGCCTGCTGCAGGTTGCATGTTGCCATCATGGGCTGCTCCTTCTGTCTCCCAAGTCTCTTGATGAAAGATGCTGTAAGGGAAGATTTTTTTTTTTTGACAGGCAGAGTGGACAGTGTGAGAGAGAGACAGAGAGAAAGGTCTTCCTTTCTGTTGGTTCACCCGCCAAGTGGCCACTACGGCCGGTGCTCTGCGGCCAGCATGCTGCGCCAATCCGAAGCCAGGAGTCAGGTGCTTCTCCTGGTCTCCCATGGGGTGCAGGGCCCAAGCACTTGGGCCATCCTCCACTGCACTCCCGGGCCACAGCAGAGAGCTGGACTGGAAGAGGGGCAACCGGGACAGAATCCGGCGCCCCGACTGGGACTAGAACCTGGTGTGCCGGTGCCGCAGGCAGAGGATTGGGTTGGGGATTCTTGAAGCGTTTGGAAGGACCAGGTGCTGACCTCACCCGGCTGGCTCACGGAACTCTGCTGCGGCACTGAATGTCGCCTCTGTCCCGCCAGCTCCCCTAACAGGCTCCCTCTAATTACTGCATGGACGCAACACTGCAGGCATCTGTGGGGCGGAGCTGGACACAGGGACACGGAAGGGTCGCCCTGAGACGGTGTGCCCCTTCACTTACAGCGGGGTCGTGTCCGGCTGCACCTGTTGAGATGAGAGTATCGGAAGTCGATGCCTGCGCTCCTGAGCACCTGAGCTCGGTGACACCCTCCTCACCATGGGGTCACCGGACCACACTGTGCCTGTCTAGGGAGAGGTCCAGATCAGGAATTTAAGTTCTGGTGTCTACCGAGTGCGCCAGGTAGAGAAATCGTAAGTCGTAAGTGGGGGACCATCTGTGTGTGACGCGTTCCACACGGCTCGGCGTGTGCCATCTCTGTGTAATCACACAGGTCTGCCACCTGTGTTCCACCAGGGCCTGACACAGATGTGTCCCTAACCGCTCTGTTGGAATCACCCCTGCCCCGTGCGTATTTGGGACGGGATAATCCTCTGTCGCGGGGCTGTGGTTGGCGTTGGCGGAGGGGAGCCCAGCCGGGAGTTCACTCAGCACGTGTCAGTGGCGTCGCACCCCCTGCCCCAACTGGGGCGGCCAGAAGTGTCTCCAGGAGCTGCTGGTTGTCCTCGGGGGTCTCCTCATCCAGGTTGACAGCCACGGATTTCGAATGTCGAAGTCATGCGTGACCACGTTAGGATAGTCACGCATGACCACGTTAGGATAGCCATGCGAGATGTACTCGGGTGTCTGTTAGGGAGTCACGCAGGGTTGAGGGCGGCAGTGTCCTGGGTGTGACCGCAGAGGCCTCCCTCCCATCCCTTGGCCAGGGCCGGGTGCCCAGGAGCTTGAAGGGAGGTGACGCAGGGCAGCTGCGGCTGGGCCGAGGCGGGCGGCTCCCCGAGGGCTGTGTTTGCTGCTTGGCCACAAGATTACACGATGGTGGCTAATCACAGGCCTGAGCCTGGGATCGTGGGCTGGGGTAGTAAAAACACCGGCTGACTCCATGGCACTGGGTGCCACGTAGTCTAAAAGGTGCGGTCCCGCACTGCAGGGCGGGATGGGGACCAGAGCCAGCAGGCATCTCGCAGCAGAGCACAGGAGGGGGAGGGCAGGTGTGCAGAGAGCCGGGCCAGAGCAGGCCGGACCGAGTGGGTGGGTCCAGGGGGCTGGACCGTGGATGCGGGCGAGGAAGGTTCTAGCAGAGGGAAATATTACAAGGCAGTAGAGGGAGGCAGGAAGCCGGCTGGTGAGCCAGAGCCCGAGTTACAGCACAGAGGCTGTGAAAACCTGACTCGGCTTGTGAGTGTTGCAAGGTGCAGCAGAGGTTGGCGCTCGGCGTGCCTGCATCCGTGTGGGAGGGCCCACATCCTGTGTTGCAGTGCCCGCATCCCGTGTGGGAGTGCCGCATCCCATGTGGGAGTGCCTGCATCCCGTGTGGGAGTGCCGCATCCCGTGTGGGAGTGCCGCATCTCGTGTGGGAGTGCCTGCATCCCGTGTGGGAGTGCCGCATCCCGTGTGGGAGTGCCCGCAAACCGTGTCGGAGTGCCGCATCCCGTGTGGGAGTGCCTGCATCCCGTGTGGGAGTGCCCGCATCCCGTGTGGGAGTGCCCGCATCCCGTGTCGGAGTGCCCGCATCCCGTGTGGGAGTGCCCGCATCCCGTGTCGGAGTGCCCGCATCCCGTGTGGGAGTGCCTGCATCCCGTGTTGCAGTGCCCGCATCCCGTGTGGGAGTGCCGCATCCCGTGTGGGAGTGCCGCATCCCGTGTTGCAGTGCCCGCATCCCGTGTGGGAGTGCCAGCATCCCGTGTGGGAGTGCCGCATCCCGTGTGGGAGTGCCGCATCCGTGTGGGAGTGCCGCATCCCGTGTGGGAGTGCCCAGGTTCCATCCTGGCTCCGCTGCTCCCGATGCCAGTTTTCTGCTCGTGTGCATCCGGAGAGGCAGCAGGTGTTGGCCCAAGGACTCGGGTCCCTGCCAGCCACGTGAGGGACCCGCATGAGTCCCAGGCTCCTCGGTTGGCCTGGCCCAACCCTGACTGATGAGGGCGTTTGGGGAGTGAACCAGCAGATGGGATTCTCTTTCTGTGCCTCTGCCTTTGAAATAAAATGAAAATAAACAAAAAATAGATGTAAAATACCTCACAAGCCTCGTGCGTGAAGGATCTGGCCTGTGTTCAGCTGTGACGAGGTGAGAGGGTCACACTCAGACATCTGCACTGTTACCCAGGACTGAGCAGATGGGACAGGGTCTTTGTAAGGTTCACAGGGGTCCTGGGCCACGGTTTCCTATAAGGACTGGCTCCAGCACACAGTAAGGGTCTAAGACATTGCGACGGCTGCTGCTGTTACTGACTCAAGGTGTGTGGTCTGAGTGGAGGCTGTGGCGAGGGAAGAGCGCAGGTTCATAGAAGCCTGGATCAGACCCCCACTCACATTATCCGCGGCGGCCAGTTAAGGCGCTCAGGGCGGCCGGAGCCCCTGGACACAGCCTTGTGCTGTGCGGCTGCAGGCTGGGTGTTGATCGCCTCAGATCCATCACAAACATCGCTGGGCCTGTCTTTCCAGACCACGGCTCCTTGCGCTGGGGGCATCATTTATCCGGGGGTGAGCTGGCCGCAGATTGGGGTGCCTGGCCCTGTCTGGTGACAGAAGCTGGCATGTGCGGCTCCCAGTTACAGCCTGATCAGTGCCTCCCCCCTGGTCCCAGACAAGGCCAGGGCCTGGCCCCTGAGGCAGGGTCCTGCAGGGCAGGGGTGAGGACCCAGCGAGCTCTCCCGGATGTATGCCTGAGGCAGGGCGGGAGGGGGTGCCCGTCCACTGACCAACCCCAGGCCTGGCCTCTGGGGGACAGGGGCCTCCCCTAGCTCTCCTCCTGCCTCCTCGGAGCCTTCTGACCCGTCCTCTGGAGCTTTTCACCTGCTGGGGCCTCTTTCTGGAATGTTCTCTCTCCCCCCACTCCAGTCCTGCAGGGCTGAACTGTGTGGATGTGTGCATGCAGCGTGTGCCCTTGACTGGAGAAGTCAGAACACTTCTGCGAAGTCTCGCACAAACCACTGCCAGCCGGTGGCTTGGGGAGAGGGAGACGGGCTGGCTGGAGAGAAGTGGGGCTGTGGGGGGGAGGCACCTGTCTTTGTTTTGCTTGTTGTACGCAGAAGCGTGCGAGCATTTGCCTGTCCAAAGACAGCATGAACACAAAGGGGCCCGGGAGGCTTCGTGCCTCAGCCCTGGCGTTTTCAGTCGGGAGCTCTGTGAACAGCTTGTGGATACCGCTCATTGATCAGTTTGGGTTTGATCTCCCTTCTCTCCCACGAGACTGTGAGCTCCCCGCGGGCAGGGCCCGGGCCTGCCTGGTTCTTCAGCATCTAGTGCTAGAACCCGGTTGTTTGGTGAACTCAGAGCGAATGGCAGTGGGTGCTGTGCAGCCGTGGGTTAAGTCCCCTTTTGGGATGCCTGTATCCCACAGCGCAGTGATGGGTTCGGGTCCCAGCTACTCTGCATCTGATCCAGCTTCCTGCTAACGTGTCTCTGGGAGGCGGTGGATTTGGGGCTCCCTGCTAACCCAGCTGGGAGGCCAGGATGCTGTTCCTGGCTCCTGGCTCAGCCTGGCTCAGCACTGGCTGTTATGGGCATTTGGGGAGTGAACCAGGAGATGGAGGAGTTCTCTCATTCTCTCTCTCTCTCTCTCTCTCTCTTTCTCTCTCTCTCTGTAACTCTGCCTTACAAATAAATAAATTTTAAAATGTCTAAATTTTATTTTTACAGATTTGTTTATTTGAAAGGAGAGCGACAGACCCGTCCCCCCACCCCCCGCTGTCATTCTGTTGGCTGGAACCCGGTCTCCTGCCCCTGCCTCGGCTTGTGGCTGGCAGGTGCGGTGACCTCCCCAGAGCGTCTCCACCCCATGCAGGGTGAGCGTGAACCTTGTGGATTCTTGAGGGAGCCAGGTGGGCACCTGGGCCTTCAGGTTGCCAGAGCTTGTGGGCCATGGTCAAGGGTGTCACCTCTCCTTGCTTGTCACCAGAGACAAGCCTTTGAAGACCTGAAAGTCAGCGTAGGAGCACAGAGCAGCTGGACCTTCATCGCAGACTCCGGCTGGGTCTGGGCCTCTCTGCCTGGGGTCGTGCCATCTGGCCCCTTTAAAGTAGGTCCACCCATCTAAGGGGAGATGCGCTTTTATCGGAGCAGCTCAAACCCCAGGCCGCAGCTCTGCCTGCTTCCTCCTACTTGGCTCTGGGCGACAGCTGGG